>NC_081301.1:27172500-27485000 GCF_030435805.1 Mustela lutreola
GATAAGCCTTTTATTTATATTGACAATTTTTTTGAGGGAAGAGGAAGCAGATATGAACCCTACAAGTTTAACCGATTTCTCTCTAACCTGTCTAATACTGTATCTATATAATATATCCTTATTAGGTAAAAACTGACATCTCATTATTGTTTTAATCTGAATCTTCTTTAATATATTTTTAGTAGTCATCTGTGTCTACCTTTGTAGAAGTATGTACGTATGTATGTATGTATATATTTATTTTTTCCTTTTTTATTTTATTTAAGGTATTTTGGGAGGCAAAAAATAATAAAATCATTCTTTTTTAAAGATTTTATTATTTATTTGACAGAGATCACAAGTAGGCAGAGAGGTAGGCAAAGAGAGGGGGAAGCAGGCTCCCTGCCAAGCAGAGAGCCCGATGTGGGGGCTCAATCCCAGGACCCTGGGATCATGACCTGAATAGAAGGCAGAGGCTTTAACCCACTGAGCCACCCAGGCACCCCATAAAATGATTCTTTTAAAATAAAATTATTCTTTTTTCCCTTCATAGTTTCTTAATATGCTTTTTTATTTTTTTTTTTAGATTTTTTTTATTTATTTACTTGAGAGAGAGACAGTGAGAGAGAGCATGAATGAGGAGAAGGTCAGAGAGAGAAGCAGACTCCCCATGGAGCTGGGAGCCCGATGCGGGACTCGATCCCGGGACTCCAGGATCATGACCTGAGCCGAAGGCAGTCGTCCAACCAACTGAGCCACCCAGGCGTCCTCTTAATATGCTTTTTTGCTTAGAAATACTGTTTCCATATACATTATTAAATAAATTCACTGGGATTTTGTTTTAATAATTGTATGAATTCAATTTTTTAATTGAAATCCATAATATATCTTGATTTTATTTTAGCATATGGTATGAGACAGGCATCTGATATTTTTTTCTCCTCTTCATATATTTTCCAACTTGACTATACATCTATAACACATGTATTAGAAGTTGACTTTATGAGCAATGATTAGGTTCAGTTTTGGATATGTTAGGTTTTGAGATGCCTGTTGGACATAAAATAGAGAAGATGAAGAGCCAACCGGATATTGTAAGTCTTTCAAATATTTATTAGCTATTCTTAGTCATTTATCCTTTCAGGTAAACTTTATAAACATTTTTCAGAGTTTGCCACCAAGAAAACTCTCTGAAATTCTGATTGGAGTATCTTTCAAGTTTAAAAAAATTAAATACCTCAGGGGCATCTGGGTGGCTCAGTGGGGTAAGCCTCTGCCTTTGGCTCAAGTCATGATCTCAGGGTCCTGGGATCAAGCTCTGCATCTAGCTCTCTGCTCAGCAGGGAGCCTGCTTCCCCTCTCTCTTTGCCTGCCTCTCTGCCTACTTGTGTTCTCTCTCACTCTGTCAAATAAATAAAATCTTTAAAATATAAATATATATATATATATATATAAAATAAAAAATAAAAAATCTTAAATAGATATTAAATCAGTAAACCATATGCTTGTATTATATATATATATATATATATATATATATATATATATATATATAAATAAAAAATATATATACCTAAATAGTAGAATATGGATAATTTTTTTTCTTTGGGCTTATCCATGTTTTCAGTATTTATAATAACTACATGTTGCTTTTTCACCCATAAACAATCTTTCTACCCCAAGTAATGCTATTTATAAAAAAAAAATCCCAGGAGCATCTGACTGGTGCAGTTAAGTGTCTGACTCTCAGTTTCAGCTCAGGTCATGATATCAGGGTCTTGAGATTGAGCCCTTCATTGGGTGCCACACTCAGTGTGGAGTCTGCTTAAGACCCTCTCTCCCTCTACCCCGCCCCCCGCTCTCCCTCATGTGCATGTGTGCTCTCTCTAAAAATAAATAAATTTTTAAAAAAGATTTTATTTATTTATTTGACAGAGAGAGCTCATAAATAGGCATAGAGACAGGCAGAGAGAGATGGGAAAGTAGGATCCCCGCTGAGCAGAAAGCCCCATGTGGGCCTCGATCCCAGGACCCCGGGATCATGACCTGAGCTGAAGGCAGAGGCTTAACCCACTGAGCCACCCAGGTGCCCAGTTTAAAAAAAAAAAAAAAAATTACAAGAAGCATAACCTTGAAGTTACAAGAGAAATAAAATTTTAGAGATGTAATATATAAAATGATGACTACCAGTTAACAATTCTATATTGTGTGTGTGTGTGTGTATATATTAAAGATTTTATTTATTTATTTGGGAGAGAGAGAGAAAGAGAGAGAGAGAGAACATGAGAGGAGAGAGGTCAGTGGGAGAAGCAGACTCCCTGCTGAGCAGGAAGCCTGATGTGGGGCTTGTTCCCAGGACTCCAGGATCACGACCTGAGCCAAAGGCAGTCACTTAACCAACTGAGCCACCTAGGCACCCAATTCTATACTGTATATGTAAAAGCTAAAAGAGTGGATCTTAAAACATTCTCATCATAAGGAGAAACAATTTGTAACTCTGACGTGATGGATGTTAACTTACTGTGATGATCACTTCACAACATATATTAAATCATTATGTGCATACCCTAAACTTATATGTCAATTATATCTCAATAAAACTGGGGAAAAAAGGAAAAAAAAATCACTGAAAGTACACTCAGAGGAAAATAAAGTGATAAAAGAAATAGGTGACCCTTTCAGGTTCCTTCCAGTATTTAAAATTTTATCATTTTGATATATCAGGGAAAAGAACAGTATTTTAAAAAAAATTTTATAAGGTGAAAAACATTCTAAATAAGGTGTAAAACAGGGCGCCTTGGTGGCTCAGTGGGTTAAAGTCTCTGCCTTCAGCTCAGGTCATGATCCCAGGGTCCTGGGATCAAGCCCCACATTGGGCTCTCTGCTCCATGGGGAGCCTGCTTCCTCCTCTCTCTCTGCCTGCCTCTCTGCCTACTTGTAATCTCTGTCAAATAAATAAAATCTTTAAAAAAAAAAGATGTAAAACAACTTTGCTCAACCCTTAAAATTACAAAACTAAAACTTGGGCAATAAAAAGCAAAATATACTCCATAATGAGAACAGAGAAAAACTGACCAAAGGAACTTAATGTGGATCACTCATGTATTTTGCAATTTCAAAAGAAGAAATGGACAACTGTACCTCTGTTGAGCACTCCATATTCTGCATGGAACACTCCAACTAGTTTTGTGTAGCCTCGGTTGATGTGAGCATGAACTGCCCTTTTAAATGAGTCACCCCATAGAGCTGGCCCACCAGGTTTCATCTGAAAAGTAGCTAGTTCATAGATCCCTAGAACAGGGAGAAAAATAATTATTTTATAGAACACATACAAGCAATTTCTAATCATGTTCAGTTTGGTTCCAGTGGAAGGCTATCTACATCTATAGATTCTGAGAATCATACCTGAATACCTATAGGCATATTTACTAATAATCTGCATTGTTCTTCTTTGCTTTTATGTTTAGAAAGTCCTTGTCCTAGTTTAAGGGTCAGTCATTAAACTTATCATACATAACAAACAAGAATGGTTGGAATCTGTAGTTCAGATATTATCTATTTTTAATCTATAAAATTTGTCAAAAGTTATTAAGAATTTATAATGTAGTAGTATTTTTTAGTTGTCTGAGTCTATAGTTTTACAAAAAAATGAAGTATTTCTAGTGTCTTATAGTTCCATTCTTCTTACCAGTTTCTATTAACTTAACTCTCTATATAATTTCCTCTGTAAGATTCCATTTCCAACAGGAACAGCAAGCAAATAATATACGTAAAGTGACAGTCTCTGAGTTTTTTTTTTTTTTTTTTAAGATTTTATTTATTTATTTGACAGACAGAGATCACAAGCAGGCAGAGAGGCAGTCAGAGAGAGAGAGAGGGGGAAGCAGGTTCCCTGCTGAGCAGAGAACCCGATGCGGGGCTCAATCCCAGGACCCTGGGGGGCTCGATCCCCAAACCCTGTGATCATGACCTGAGCTGAAGACAGAGGCTTTAACCCACTGAGCCACCCAGGCACCCCGGTCTCTGAGTTCTGAGGAAAAAAATAATCTAAAGGAGATGGGTTTTATTATTCCTAAATATCCAGGTAAATACTTGAAAAGCATTTTACCTTCTGGATGAAATACAGACCAGGTGAAGAGAAGGAAACCAGGGGACAAGTAGAAATACAAGAAAATACAAGAAAAACATACACAAGTTACTGAAGAATCATGAATAACATAGAGGAAAAGAACTAAGATTTGATACTGTTTGAGAAGCCAACTAATTCATTTAGTTAGTGCTGAAAGCTGAGGGGGAGCTATGAGAATAAATTTCCAAGTAAGATTTTTCAAATCTCTTATAATCTAAAATGCACTACAAAGTTGGGAATATTGGGGGAAATAAAACACTTAAATTAGTTTCTTCTTTTGCTAATCTGACCTTTGTTTAAAACTGGATTGAAGTAATAATTTCTTTAAGTCAGCAAGAAGTGAAATCAGCAAGAAGACAAATCTTTAGGAATTACTTTCAAACTGAGAAATAAGAAAGAGGAAGACACGAGAGTTAGACTAGAGTAATACAGCTTGGTAGTTCCAGTTAATTCATTCCCCTAGTCAATTTAATAAGCAGATATATACTTAAGATTTAAAATTAGTTGTCATTTATGGAAAAATACTTTTATATTTAAAAGTTTGTATTATTTTAAAATTATGACAGAGTATCACATCACATACTATCCCTCACCTACCCACAGATGTATTCTCTGCTCCCAAGGCCCAACTTCTCAACCTTTACTGACCATGTCAACTGTTTCTATCATATAGCTAAGCTTTAAGAATCAATAAGATACCAATATGGAAAAACACTTCATTATTTAATGGTCATTTTTTTAAAAAAAGGTAAGCTAAGAGCACCAATTTATTTTTACCTGAACAAGCAACATATGTTCTATATTAAACAAAGATTAACTTCTTTTCTAGTAGAACTTGAGTTTTTATAGCTTAAAATCTTCAATGATTTCTCTGTCAGAATTCAAAGTGACTAAGAGGGGAGGACTTACCTTCTTTTGGAGGTTTTTCTAGTTTGCACCATGGCACCAGATAAGTAATCTCACTCTCTTGTATATCAATAAGAGCCAAATTGGGAATGAGATATTGTTCTTGCCATTCCTTATCTTTGGCCAATGCTTTCCGAACTTGAGTCCGATGAGCAAAATTATCTATGGGAAAAGGAGTAAGAAAACCAAAAATTATTAATTTAAAATCACCTGTACTTTTTCTGGGTTTCATTCAATTCAACAAGTGTTCATCAGGGGCACAGAAGGACATTGTATTGTATCACTGGAGATAACATACAGATGTGACATCTGTTCCCAAGTTTCCCATGGCCTGAAAGGGCAGTAGAAATGTAAACAACTAATGATAATGTCATACTGTGGGCTCTGCAGGCTCTACCATTTAGCAGGCAGCTGTGTGACTTAGGTTAAGTTATGAAATCTTTCTGTGCCTATTTCTTACTCTGTAAAATGGGGATAATGATATAGTATCTCCCCCTAGGACTGTTTAGATTAAATGAATTAGTACACAAGAGGAGCTTACCACAGTGTTGGGCACCTTGTTAGAACTTGGTATACATTAACTAGTTTTATTAATTGAAGGCATTTAAATTATAGCAGCAGTTTAGAGTATTTTTCTGTGGTGGTGATGAGGGGTGATCAGGTCAAGATGTACCTTGAATTACATTTGAGGTAAATGAAATTAAGATGAACTTTGACAGCTACTGCTTTGATCTAAGTTTCCAAAGGAATAGGGCTGTTTCTCTGCCATTCCCTCTTTTTACTTAGTACTATTTCTCTTCTTTTTGTTTCCCAAACAACTACATATTTTTGCTAACTTATGGACCCAGTACTACATTTAACAATTAGGGCTTCATAAAACTAATGGCAAAATAGTTTTCTATGGTTCATGCTGAGGATAAAGAATAATATCTATCTTAGAGCTTAAGTAAATTTTATGAGGATTGCACTAGCAGATTTTTGTGTTTTTGTTTTGTTTTGTTTTTTTGTTTTTAACTGGGATATAATTCAACTGGTGGTGCATTAAAGCATAAATTGTGTTTTAATGGGGTTTGTTTTACTACAATTGGGGAAAAACCTCTAAACTATGGACCTACTAAGTATAGAATGAGCACTTTTCACATTAAAGTATTTTATGACTATTAACTTTGGACACTGATGACCAAATACTAAATGAAATTATCAAAAGTTTTTTTGGATATTATGATGTACTACTGTGGACTTCAGAAAGATTAGACAATGGATTAACAAACATTCTGGGGATTCCATCAACCATACTCCTTCCTCTACTAAACCAGAGGTGGATCAGCTTCAATATGAGAAGAACTCTAATTCCTTTTCTTTTACTTCCCTAAACTAGTAAAATGATAGTGAATAGAAATAAAACTGTGTATACAAATAAAACTGTTCCCAAACCTAACAGATTTATTATATCTTACAGAAGGCTGAGGGCTTCAAAGTTTATTATTACCTCCTATTCTATTTCACTAGAGCCCCCAGGCATTTGAATGATTTGTTAAAACACTGATTTCCAGCTATAACTTCAATTAAAAAAAATTCTATTTTCGTTTTATGATCTTAAACCACCTGGGTTCTTGAAATCACTGCTTTAAATTTTTCATAAACCATCTTTACAATAATCTATTCTTAACTTTTCTTAAGAATTAAAGTGTGGTTCATAATTTTATGACTTGAAATCTGAGATGCCATTTTCTTACTTTCACATTCTCATATGGCAATGGAAGTTTCCAGCAATGGGTTACAATAGGTATACCATTGGGAGGCACAATCACTGAATTTATTTTTTGGTACTGCTATTTAAAAGTTTTACTTCACCTGTATGTATTTATAGCAATATAGATTCAAGAACTAAGTAGCTAAGTCACGGGTAACATCTAACGGAATGAAAATCTGTACTGAATACTTAAGCTGATGACTCATACCATACTTCCAAATATGAAACACTTTATTCATTCTGCCTCCAAATTCTACACTCCAGTATCCAACCAATTCAGAATGAGCTGTCCGAAGATGAATGTTTTTCTTAGTATTTTCCAGGAACTCATTCATCTTTGAGGGCTTAAGATAATAGGTACGAAATTCATAGACTGTTCCATCGTATTGCCTGGGGCCTGTAGCAAAGGATGAGCACACCTGAAGAAAGATAAGGCAAATTTAAATATTTTGGGAAGGTACGGTTGTAATACTATGCCACAACCAAATCTGAGTCTGGAAACAAGGGACACTCAGTAGACTCACAATCTGTATTTCTGTGGTCCTTTCTCCATAGATAATTTGTTTAGAGAGGTATCAGTAAACTACTTTTAAGTATTCCCAATATATAGCTACTATCTGCTTGTAGGTGGTCTACCTCTAGTTGCTTTTTCATGAGAAGTTTCTTCTAAGAATCCACTGGGGCCATTTCTTTACCCCAAAATTATAATTAGGATCATAATAAGTTTTGCAAATAGTTTTAATTATCCCTTATTTAGTCAGTATTACATCTTTAATCAATAGTATATGTTTATGTTAAGAGTTAAGCATTTAAAACAATTTTATAAATATATAGTATTTTGGCTGGCACAAGGGAAATGTATTTACTAGCAGAACATGTTTTCTCCTTTTCCTTTGCTTTCCTTTCTCCTTCCTTTCGTTTCTCTTTCCCTTCCCTTCCTCCTTTCCTTTCCTTCTTTCCTCCTTCCCTCCCTTTCTTTCTACAATGGAAATTGCTGGTCAAGTCAAGGTATTTCCTAAATCTAATGAAGTAGACCACTGGTCAAAAAACAGGATAGAGGGGCACCTGGGTGGCTCAGCTGGTTGAGTGCCAAATTCTTGATTGCCACTGAAATAGTGATTTAACGGTTGTGAGATCCCTGCCTCCAGCTCTGAGCTGAGCATGGAGCCTGCTTAAAGTTCTCACTCTCCCTCTCCATCTGGCTCTCCCACTGTGCTCTCTCTCTCTTAAAAAAAAAAAAAAAAAAAAAAAAAAAAAGGCGAGGGGACCGTCTGGGTGGTTAAAGCCTCTGCCTTCAGCTCAGGCCATGATCCCAGGGTCCTGGGATCGAGCCCCACCCATACTGGGCTGTCTGCTCAGCAGGGAGCCTGCTTCCTCCTCTCTCTGCCTACTTGTGATCTCTGTCAAATAAATAAAATCTTTAAAAAAAAAAGGATAGGAATTTAGTAGGAATTTAACTAATGTAACAGTAAACTGTGGCCTATCCAATTGCATTGTAATACAGAATGTGTAAAGCTAGTAAAGGCAAAAAAGTCGGAGACACAATTGTCTGATTAATTGTTGTTTATTTTTTTTAAATTTAAAAGAGATTTTATTTATCCATTTATCTGAGACAGAGTTCTTATGAGCAAGGGGTGGGGGATGTGGGTGGGCATGGGGGTGGGGAGGAGCAGAGGGAGAGGGATAAGCAGACTCTGCTAAGGGAGGAAGCTCCTCCCTTAGCTGCGTCTCAGGACCCTGAGATCACGACCTGACCTGAGTTGAAACCAAGAGTTAGACACTTTACCTTCCTGAGCCACCCAGGTACTCCTGAGTCGTTTTTCATTATAGATGCAGTCTAAAGAAAGGTATTTAACCCACCCAGTTATACCATGTTAATGGAAATACTTTTTAAGAACCATTAGTTCCTTTTCTAATAGTCCTTTATTCACTCTGTAAATTTCTGATTTGGTTCTCTGAGTGAACTGAACTTTCAGTGGGAAATGCTTTTCCAGAAATTATCCTCTTTGTGTTTATATGTATGTATATAAACACAGATATATGTAAACACAGATACACTCATATGGTATTCTAATTTATGAATCCATCTTACATAAGTTTGGTTAGCATGTGCACATTTCCTAAAGCTGATTACATCAGCATAATCTATTATGATAGTTTTCATACCTATAAAGCTACAGATGAATTTTGGGCTTACGCTGACTACCTGGTACAACAATCAAAAGCAGTTGGCTTCTTGCTCTGACATATATGTATATATGTGATCTATCTATCTATCTATATGTTTTACAAAGCACAATGGTATTTTACTTGTGTATAAGGCTGAATTATAGTAAGCTATTTTGAGTTCATACCATTCATGTCTATGATGAATTATATTCTTATTATCTGATTGACATTTGCCACCAAAAACAATGGCAGCTGCTGCTAGGTTTGACAGACATTCTTTTTTGTGCCGTTTTACTAATCTAATAACAAAGCTATGCAAATGAAAACTGCTTAATATTTATAGCTTAAAAATATAAATAAAATATAAATGTATCAAAACTAGGCCAATGGGGTACTTGAAACAACTGCTTTTGAATTTTTTTATGGACCTTGTATTTGGAGAACAAAATAAGTGACCACAGGCGCACATTTTTTATTATCTTCTGCGGAAGAGTACAATAGGAAAGCTCAGGGAGAGGTTAACAGCAATGAAGCAATGAGATGTGTTATGTGTGTGGGAAGGGGTACGGCGATCTTTGTTGAGGGTAACTGTGCAGCCACAATATAGGACTCGTATGCTAGGGAAGGAAACATGAATGCTTCAGGCCCCCTAATCTCCAAAGAAAGGCTCATTTTCCACAGCACTGACTTCCAATTCACTTATGAGAACCACTGGCTGACATTTAATAAAGTCAAAGTTCAGAATAAAGTTTTCCGGAATAACTCTGCCCTGCCCCAGTAGAGTGAGAATCAGGAAACATTAAAGACTGGATTGCTAATCTTGGGTGAACAGGCCATCGTTGGTTCCTCGGTCTTCAGCAGACCGTCTGTCTCTAGAGTAGGTTCATCCCCTTCTGCTTGTCCCCTTCGAGAAAAGTACAAGCCTAAGTGTCAGGGGAAAAACAAAACAACCCTGCAGATGTGCAGAATAGGCCAAGTCCCGACAGTTAAGGCTGAATCACAAGAATCTATTACGTACGTTCCTCATCTACGGTTAAGTGAGGTCATCATCATGTTTGCTACGAGGTTCCTGGCCCCGTCGGGCTAAGACACCCCCGCAAGAGGCAGTGGGCTGGACGTTCCACCACCGGCACCTTGGCCCTCCTCTTCAAGGTTCTCTGCAAAACGCTCGGAAGTTTTGTTTAAACTGCGAGGGGGGCGGGGCGGTTCTTTTGCCCCTGGTATGGTTGGCCTAGTTTGCTTCTACCTTCTGTCTGGAGGGGGCGGTGGCTTGTCAAACGACAAACGACAAAATCAGTAGGGAAGTTTCGACCAGCAAGCAAAGCACCAGGCACTGGTCCCAAAGCAGCAAACGCAGCAGCCTGAGCTTCAGGGGTGTCCTCAGGGCCGCCTGGCACCTAGGCCGGAAAAACCCTGTTCGCGGTTAGTCGCGAATTGGCCGGGAGGCGACACTGGCCACCGGACCATCCCCCAACTGCGCGCCGCTTGCTCCCGCGCGTCCCGGGACGCCCCACCTGCGGGATCTGGGACCCGCACTAGAACTTCCGCGGCGGGTCCACGCCGGCAATCTGCACCGACGAACCGGATGGCCGCATGCGCGGCTCTCGCAAGCCTGGGCGAGCAAAATTGGGCAACGCATGCGCGTGGCCGCTAGTTCCCCCGCTAACGCCCGCTCCCCTCCCCCAAGGAGCGGCTTGGGCTCGTCGGGGCGGCGGGTACCTGAGGCGCGAGCGTCCGCGCAGCCAGAGCCCTAGTCAGGCCGCTTCGGAGGACGAGCATGGCGGGGCTTCGGGCGCTGGGAAGGACAGCCAGCCGGTACTGTTTCTTAGATTCTTCCTGTTAAGAGTTACCCGCCTGGAGACGCGCAGCGACTAGACTACTGGCGGACGCAGGCGGGGGCGGGACTCGGCGGCTTCAGCTCCGCCCCTGGTGCCGGAGGCGCGGGCACCGCCCGGAAGGCTCGAGTGCTCCGTGGCCCAGCGCCGGGCGCCTCCGGAAGGCACGTGCCCTTTGGTCCTTGGCTTGTTCCCTCAGACTCTCTTACCCCAGCGTCAGAGGGCGCGTTAGGATTGTGTGAAGGCGGAGACCGTTTCTGTTCCACCTCTCTGAGCCCATCACCTCGTCTCCACGCGCAGCTGAGCATCAGTTCTTAAGAGTTCGTGTGCAGACTGCGAGTGCTGCCCTTGGAGGAGGGCGGATGCTGCGTGCGCCCGTGGTGCTGTGCATTTAAAATCCTCGAGGTCTTTGCCGTGGTTCATCTTCAGTCGGGGTGATTGACGTAAAGACCAGAGAGCCTTCACTTGACCTCATGAAGTGCATCCTCTTTCCCTAATCGTCACCCCAGCGTGACCCCGTAAGGCTTCTCATAATTGACATTGTATTTCTCAGGAGCTCAGAAGAATGAGGGTGTCGAACCAGACGTGAAAAAGTCAAAGTTAAACATACGCTGTTAAAAACGAGAGAATTCTGTAAACTTTAAAAGCAAAACAGCCGACTTCTGAACTACTCAGTCAGTAGTCCCTGTCTCCGGTGATCGGTGACATCTTCAGCATTTCAAGCTGTTTCTTCTAATGCCTGTTAGTATATTTTTAAATAATAGGTGTATTCTGCTATATTTTGATTTTTTCAGTTATAGTCAAAATATGTTGACCTTTATGCAAGAGGATTTAAGCCTCTTATGTACCACTCTATCAAAATAATTTTCCTTCCAGCGTCTACTGCTTACACTAAAAAGTTAATTGATTTCATTAATTTGCAGTATCTACATTATGTTACTGTTAACATTCTTGTTAATAATTACATTATTGCAAGCATTAATGGCATGTTACTTACATTATTAAGACTAGGGAATTAGTTGTGCCTTGTGCGAAGACCTTTTGGTGATGTATTCAGCAGGGAGTAGACTTTTGAAAATTATAATTCCAGAGGGGGTGAGTCAGTTTTTCTGGATGACGGGCATCCATTTCTAATACAGACAAAACAAAATTATCTGTACCCAGACTGAATCTTTAATGTTTAAATTTATTTTCTTGGGGGTCCCTGGGTGGCTCAGTGGGGTAAGCCTCTGCCTTTGGCTCAAGTCATGATCTCAGGGTCCTGGGATCAAGCCCCACCTCAGGCTCTCTGCTCAGCAGGGAGCCTGCTTCCCCCTTCTCTCTATGCCTATCTCTCTGCCTATCTATGATCTCTGTCTGTCAAATAAATAAATAAAATATTTAAATTTATTTTCTTAGCTCCCTCTGGAATTAACTCATTCACTCATTCCACCCATATTTGTTAAATTTCTTTTATGTTTCAAGCACATTTGCAGTGACTGGGGTACAGAATTGAACAAAAGCTAGCATTCTTATCCTCTTAGAACGTAAAGGTTAGGGGAAACAAAGGAAGAGAAAAATATGTCAGAGATTAATCAATATTCTGAGGAAGAACGAAGTAAGATCTGAAGAATACAAAGTGTTGGAGGGAGGTAGCAGAGACTGTTAGCTGTTTATCATTTTCCATTCACCTGGTCCCCTTTTTAAAAAATTTGCAGTAGAAACTATGCAGCCTCGTGTAGTCATGTGACTGAGTCCTGGCCAGCACATTTATGACTTAACTGTAATTGATCGTAGGCAGTGTAGGAGGGGTGATTCTCCTCTTTGGCCCTTTCTTATTTCTACATGCTGAAATGTGGATATAATGGGAAAAGCTTTTGAATTTTGTGGTAGAAGCCACATGATGGAGATGGTTCGAACACCATGATAGGAGCTGTGGGCCACCTGTTTCTGGACTTATTTTACAGGAGAAATCATCTTCTAGTTTAAGCCACTGCTACATCGTTTAAACCTATAACTATCATCAATAGGAGGATGACTATTTTATTTTTCTCTCTCTTTCATTTGTTTCTATTATTTTCTTTATACCTATCGCTTACTGATGACAAAATTCTTTGCCAAAAGTATACATTTTTTTTTCTCACTGTGATTAAACCTATTAATCAGCTTATCAGTTTCTTCTAATAGAGTTATCTTTTGGGAATTCTTTGTGCTCTTGCTCCAGTGTGGATAGTTGTTTTCTAAGGTGACATGGTAATACTTCTGGGATCTCCTTTCGCTAATATCCTGGGGAATAACATTTGCCTTGTTTTCTAACTCCTGTTTTCAGGATCTTGTCTATTGCCCCCCCCCCGCCCCCTCCTAATTTTAGGAGTGGGTACATGGGAATTAAACTGTATTTTATCAACCCTCTTAATTTATAGTTTGGTTGGGTATAAAATTCTACATTGGCAGTAGTTTTTCCTCATATTTTTAAAGGTAATGATTCATTGCAGTATAGCTTCTAGTGAAAATTTTATGCCATTCTGATTCCTGATTTTTTGGTATGTGACTTGTTTCTCTCTGGAAGCTTTTATGTTTTTCTCATTTTTCCTGATTTTCTGAAATTTCACAATAATGTGCCTTGGAATAGTTCACACCTCCCCCAATCTATTATTTCAGTAGACCCTCTCCAATCTGGAAACTCTTTAAGTTGTGAAAAATTTATTGTTTCATGACCTTTGTCTATCAGCTTATATTTGGAGTGAGACAAAAAAAAGTTGACAGCTATATGAGTATGGGTGGGTCTTGTTAAGTAATGGGCTTTACTGTAATGTGACCTGACTGGACCTTCAGTGGACTTCTCTCATCTCAACTGTTACTGTCTGTCAGTTATTTCTCTTGTCTAGTAAGATTTCCCCTACAAAGAAACTTTCAGTATCCATCTGTGAAGTATATAATCTTTACTGCCAGGTTCCTGACATTGAGGAGGGAAGGAGGCCAGAGATCTCAGTATTGGTAGTCTTTCAGGAATCTGTTAATTAGCATAGGTGAATTTGCTTTTACACATTAACACCAAAAATGTGTTAGACTCAAACTTATTTTTTATAGAATCCAAAAGTGAGTTTTCCTAGTATATAGGCAGCTCTTCTATA
This sequence comes from Mustela lutreola, assembly GCF_030435805.1. Classification (NCBI taxonomy): domain Eukaryota; kingdom Metazoa; phylum Chordata; class Mammalia; order Carnivora; family Mustelidae; genus Mustela; species Mustela lutreola. Next base: position 27,186,385 of record NC_081301.1, read on the forward strand.
CATCTTGAATTAAGGACACAGATTTCTTTCACTTTGTCATTTTACTCCTCCCTAGAATCTTATCCATAACTAATTGCTTCTAGCCAGCAGAAAGATCTAGCCAGCAGAAAGATCTTCTAAAAGGAAAATGCGTACAACATAGGAGTAAAATTTACAACTATAACATAGAGATAGATGAACATTGTTAAGTGGTATAAGGTGCTTAAGACAGTCTCCTATTCAGTTTCTCACAGACCTTAATCATCCTCAAAATGCTATAAGTGGGACGCCTGGGTGGCTCAGTTGGTTAAGCAGCTGCCTTCGGCTCAGGTCATGATCACAGCGTCCTGGGATCGAGTCCCACATCGGGCTCCTTGCTCAGCAGGGAGCCTGCTTCTCCCTCTGCCTCTGCCTGCCATTCTGTCTGCCTGTGCTCGCTCTCTCCCCTGCCTCTCTCTGATAAATAAATAAAATCTTTAAAAAAAATGCTATAAGTTAAGCTTTATCTACCTTTATAAGCGAGAAAGGTAAGACTCACAGAGATTAACTTATTTCCCCAGGTTCATTGCTGCTAAGTGGCCCAGCCAGGGTTTAAAGGCAGATTGTAAAACAAATTCAGTCTACCATTTACATATATATACTTAATTTTATTTTTCCAGTGTTCTAAGATTCATTGTATATGCACCACACCAGTGCTCCATGCAAGACGTGCCCACCTTAATACCCACCACCAGGCTCACCCAACTCCTCACCCCCATCCCCTCCAAAATCCTCAGTTTGTTTCTCAGAGTCTGCAGTCTCTCATGATTCATCTCCCCCTCTGATTTTCCCCAACTCACTTTTCCTCTCCTACTCCCAATGTCCTCTGTGCTATTCCTTATGCTCTATAAGTAAGTGAAACCATATGATACTTCTCTCTCTGCTGACTTATTTCACTCAGAATATTTTTTCTTTAAATATATTTATTTTATGTTATTTCATCATAAGTACTCTTTAAACCCCATCACCTATTTCACCTACCACCCCTCTTCTGGTAACCATCAGTTTGTTCTCTATAGTTAAAGTCTGTTTCTTGTTTTGTCTCTTTCTCTCTCTTTTTTCCTTTGCTCATTTGTTTTGTTTCTTAAATTCCTCATATGAGTGAGATCATATGGTATTTGTCTTTCTCTGACTGACTTATTTTACTTAACATTATCCTTCAAGGGGCACCTGGGTGGCTTAGTTGGTTGGACGAATGCCTTTGGCTCAGGTCATGATCTCCGAGTCCCAGGATTGAGTCCTGCATTGGGTTCCCAGCTCCAAAGAGAGTCTGCTTCTCCCTCTGACCTTCTCGCCTCTCATTCTCTCTCTCTCAAGTGAATAAATAAAATCTTAAAACAAACAAACAAATAAAAAAAACCATTATCCTCTCCAGCTCCATCCACATCATTGCAAATGTCAAGGTTCCATTCTTTTTATGGCTAAATTGTATTCCCTTGTGTATATATGTACCACATTGTCTTTATCCATTCATCTATTAATGGACAGTTGGGTTGCTTCCACAGTTTCACTATTTCAAATAATGCTTCCATAAACATGGTGCATATATCTCTTCCAATTAGTGTCTTTCTATTTTGGGGGCAAAATACCCAGTAGTGTATTACTGGAAGTAGGATAGTTCTATTTTTAATTTTTTGAGGAGTCTCCTTACTATTTTCTACATTGGCTCCACCAGTTTGCATTCCTACCAACAGTCAACAGGGTTCCTATTTTTCCACACCCTTTCTCACACTTGTTGTTCCTTGTGTTTTTTATTTTTGCCACTCTAACAGGTGTGATGTGATATATCATTGTATTTTAGATTTGTATTTCCCTCCTGATGAGTGATGTTGAACATTTTTTCATATGTGTGTTGCCATTCTGTATGTCTTCTTTGGAGAAATGTCTATTCATGTCTCCTGCCCATTTTTTTTAATTGTCCCTTTTCTGCCATAGGAGAGTGGTTTGTTTTTTGTTTCTGTTTTGTTGTTGTTGTTGTTTTAACTAACATATAATGTATTATTTGTTTTAGGGGTAGAGGTCTGTGATTCATCGGTCTTACACAATTCACAGCACTCACCATAGCACATACCCTCCCCAATGTCCATCACCCAGCCACACCATCTCTCCCCCTACACAGCAGCCATCAGTTTGTTTTCTGAGATTAAGAGTCTCTTATCTCTTCTCTCCCTGTTTCATCATGTTTCCCTCCCTTCCACTATGATCCCTGTCCTGTTTCTCAAATTCCTCATATCAGTGAGATAATATGATAATTGTCTTTCTCTGATTGGCTTATTTTGCTTAGCATAATACCCTCTAGTTCCATCTATGTCATTACAAATGGCAAGATTTCATTTTTGATGGCTGTATAGTATTCCATGGTACATATAGATATACCACATCTTCTTTATCCATTCATCTGGTGATTGATGTCTAGGTTCTTTCCATAGTTTGGCTATTGTGGACATTGCTGCTATGAACATTTGGGTGCATGTGTCTGCCCAGTTTTTAAATGGAGTAATTATCTTTTGGGTGTTGAGTTGTGTAAGTTCTTTATATATTTTGGATACTAATCCTTTATTAGATATGTTATTTGCAAATAACTTCTCCCATTCAGTAGGTTGTCTTTTGGTTTTGCTGATAGTTTCTTTTGCTGAAAGCTTTTTATTTTGATATAGTCTCAAAATATATTTTTGTGTCAATGTCCCTTGCCTCGGGGGACTATCTAGAGAAATGTTGCTATGGCCGATGTTGGAGAATTACTGCCTGTGCTCTCTTCAAGGGTTTTTATGGTCCATTTCTCACATTTAAATATTTAATCCATTGAGTTTATTTTTATGTATGGTGAAAGAAAGTGGGCCAGCTTCATTTTTCTCATGTGACTGTCCAGTTTTCCCAACACCATTTGTTGAAGAGACTCTTTTTTCCACTGTATATTCTTTCCTCCTTTGTTGAAGATTACTTGACCGTATAATTGTGGGTTTATTTCTGCATTTTGTATTCTATTTCATTGATCTATGTATCTGTTTTTTTGCCAATACCATTCTGTTTTAATTACTGCTATTTTGTAATATAGTTTGAAATCTTCAATTGTCATACCTCCAGTTTTGTTTTTGGTTTTCAAGATTTCTTTCACTATCTAGGCACTTTGTGATTCCATACAAATTTTAGGATTGTTTGTTCTAGTTCTGTAAAAAATGCTGTTGGTATTTTGATAGAGATTGCATTAAATATGTAGATTGCTTTGTGTAACATAGATATTTTAACAATATTTATTCTTCCAGCCTTTGAGCATGGAATGTCTTTCCATTTCTTTGTATTGTCTTGAATTTGTTTCATCAGTGTTTTGTAGTTTCTAGAGTACAAGTGTTTCATCTCTTTAGTTATATTTATTCCTAGATATTTTATAATCTTTGGTTATAGTTTTTGGTACACTTATAAATGGGCATGTTTTCTTAATTTCACTTTCTGCGGCTTTATTATTAGTGTATAAGAGTGCAACAGATTTCTATACACTGGTTTTGTGTCCAGTTGCTTTATTGTATTAATTTATTAGTTCTAGTTTGTTTTTTATTTTTTTTATTTTTTTTATTTATTTATTTTTTTTGGTGGAGTCTTCAGTGTTTTCTATATATAGTATCCTGTCCTCTGCAAATCATGAGAGTTTTACTTTTTTCTTACCAGTTTGGATGCCTTTTTTGTTTGTTTGTTTATTTGTATTTTGTTTTAGTTGTCCAATTGTTGTGGCTAGGACTTCTCTTTCTATGTTGAATCAAGGGGTGAGAGTGGACACTCTTGTCTTATTCCTGACCATAGAGGAAAAGCTCTCAGTTTTCCCCTGTTAAGGATGATGTTAACTGTGAGTTTTTCATTAGCGGCGATTATTGTGTTGAGATATATTCCCTCTAAACCTACTTTGTTGATGTTGTACTTTGTCAAATGCCTTTTTTATGTCTGTTGAAATGATTATGTGATTTTTATTCTATTATTAACATGACATATCACATTGATTGTTTTGCAAATATTGAACAACCTTTGCATCCTGGGAATAAATCCCACTTGATCATGGTGTATGATTGTTTTAATGTATTGTTGCATTCAGTTTGCTAATAATTTCTTGAGGATTTTTTCATCTATATTCATGAGAAATATTTTCCTGAAGTAGTCTTTTTTGTGGTGTTTTTATCTACTTTTGGGTGATACTAACCTCATAGAATGAATTCCTAAGTTTTCCTTTCTCTTCTATATTTTGGAGTAGTTTGAGAAGAATAGGCATTAATTCTTCTTTAAATATGTGATAGAATTCATCTGTGAAGCCATCTGGTCCTGGATTTTTGTTTTTTGGGAGTATTTTGATTGCTGATTCAATTTCATTGCTGGTAATTGGTCTGTTCAAATTTTCTATTTCTTCCCACTTTATTTTTGGTAGATTATATATTTCTAGGAATTTGTCCATTTCATCTACATTATCTAATCTGTTGGCATATAGGTTTCCATAATATTCTCTTAGAATTGTTCATATTTCTGTAGTGTTGGGGTGATTGCCATTTCTCCTCTTTCATTAGTGATTTTTTTTTGTATTTGGGTCTCCTCTCTCTCTTTGTCTCTCTCTCTCTCTATGAATCTGGCTAGAGATTTATCAATTTTGTTAACCTTTTCAAAGAAATAGCTTTTGATTTCTTCAATCTGTTCTATAGTTTTTTGGTTTTTTTTCCTCCTATATCATTTATTTCTGCTCTAATCTTTATTATTTCCTTCCTTTTGCTAGGTTTTGGGTTTGTTCATTTTTCTTTTTCTACCTTCCTTAGGTGTCAGGTTAGGTACTTTACTTGAGATTTCTCTTGCTTCTTGAGTTAAGCCTGTATTGCTGTAAACTTCCACTTTAGAACCACTTCTGCTGCATCCCAAACATTTTGGACTGTTGTGTTTTCATTTTCATTTGTTTCTATGTAATTTTAATTTCTTCTTTGATTTCTTGGTTGACCCATTCATTGTTTAGTAGTACGTTATTTAACTTCCATAGCGTTATGGTCAGATAAAATTCTGGTATGAATTTGATTTTTTGGAATTTGTTGAGGTATGTATGTATGTATGTATGTATTTATTTATTTATAGATTTATTTATTCATTTGAGAGAGAGCTAGTGTGTGTGTGATCCAGGGGAAGAGCAGAGGGAGAGGGAGAGAGAATCCTAAGAAGACACTCCACTAACCACGATCTCACAACCCTGAGATCATGACCTGAGCTGAAATCAAGACTTGACCACTCAACCTACTGAGCCACCCAGGCACCCCAGTACAAAAGTTTATTTAATGTAGCTTTAATGTGTCTACATTTTAAACATTTATTTATTTATTTATTTATATGACAGACAGAGATTATAAGTAGGCAGAGAGGCAGGCAGAGAGAGGAGGAAGCAGGCTTCCCGCTGAGCAGAGAGCCCTATGTGGGGGCTCAATCCCAGGACCCTGGGATCATGACCTGAGCTGAAGGCAGAGGCTTTAACCCACTGAGCCCCAGGAGCCACAGTGTATCTACATTTTAAAGAAAATAATAAAATGAGCATTTGTGCCTCTGTCACCAAGCTTAGGGAATAAAATATTTCCAGCAACTTAGAAGCTCAATACATTTCCTTCCTGGTAACATTTTCTCTTTAACACCCTCTGTCATCTCCCTGAATTAACCATGATCTCTAATTTTGTGTTAATCATTACATTGATATCTTTAAAATTTTTATTTGTAAATAACACTACCAAAGATATTGTTTTGGTTTGTCTATTTTAGACATTTCTTTAAGTGGAATCAGATTTTTTAAAATTTTGTTACATAACTCTTGGCTTTAACTTTAGACTTTTGAAAATTATCCTTGTTGATATAGTTGTAGTATTTCACTTCTGTGCTCTTTACTATTCCATTCCTTAATTTATTTGTCCATCTGACTAGACGGACAAAGCTGCTTTTCTTTGTAGATATCTCCTGGTTCCATCCAATGGAAGTATTTTTTCCGGGCAAGCAACCTTTTTAGTGTCTTAAAACCCTTTGGAAATCTTGTGGGTCTATAGATGTTTTTTTACTAATTATTATTTTTTTAAGATTTTATTTATTTGTTTGACTCAGAGAGATAGAGAAAGAGAGGGAGAGCGGCAGACAATGAGGGAGGGAGAGGCCCTCTGCAGAGCAGGAAGCCTGATGCTAGGCTCAGTCCCAGGACCCCAGGACCATGAGCCAAAGGTGAATGCTTAGTTGACTGAACCACCCAGGTGTCCCTTCTGGATTTTTGTTTGTTTGTTTGTTTTTTGTTTTTTAAAAGATTTTGTTTCTTTATTTGACAGAGAGAGAGAGATCATAAGCAGGCAGAGGAGGAGGAAGAAGCAGGCTCCCTGCTCAGCATTGTGGGGCTCCATCCCAGGACCCTTCTATCATGACCTGATCTGAAGGCAGAGGCTTAACCCACTGAGCCAACCACATGCCCCTGGATGTTTTTAAATGTATAACAAATGAATACGTTTATAAAGAAAATAAATTACAAATTTCAAAAGAAAGAGATACAAAGAAAACAGACTTATATAATGTTATATGTCAGTTAGATCTCAAAATAGCTGGAAAACATAAAAGCAAATCTTCAAAAAGAAGTAGACATAGTTCTTTAGTAGGGCACTAAATAGCAAGATCTATCAGTAGATATGAGATATAATTTTGAATTAGTGATAAGCATATAAGAAATTTTGATCTGTCAAGAGAACTTGACAATATCTATGATTTTTATTGGTTACATAGTTTCTAGTCTTGCTGATAATGTGATTTGTACAAAAAAATACTGTGATTTGTTGCTTACATTCATATTCAGAGGAAATGCTTATTTTTAGTTAGAAGTTAATGACATTAAAGATGTAACTTTTTTTTTTCATCCAAGTTTTGAGGCCCTCTGAATTCTATACCTAGACTGGTTGGGGATCTGTGTACTGGAGGTTATGAACCACTGCTCTTGTTTATATACCTAGGAGTGAAATTGCTGGACCATAAGATATGCACATATTTAGATTTACTGAACAGTGCCAAACTGTCTTTTAAATTTATACCCTCAACTACAGTGTACGAGGTTTTTCTTATCAGATTTTAATTATTGCCAGTTTGGTTCTATGAGTATAAAGATGCGGTTTTGCATCTAATGTAACAAATAGGTATCAGTTAAGGGTAGAAGAAATTACATAAGGTAGCAAAGGCAACAGTCCCTTGATGGTGTTCCTGCATGGTTTTGTCCAGAGGTCCAGCTCATGCAGATCTGCAGAAGGAAGCAAGAGAGGTGGAACCAATGCTGTCCCAAATGAGTAGGAAGGAGGGCCGCAGCTCTACATGTAAACTAGATGCTTGTATTTCTGGTGACATTCCTGGTAAGTACTTTTCTTCATACTGTTATATACTGAGGCCACTAGATGGTGGTAAAGACTACTTTTACATCATTAAAATCTCAAATTAAGCTATTTTTGTTAGAATTTTTGAGTTCCGCAACTTAAGATATAGAGTGGAGTCAGTTCACATTTCTTTGTTTTTCCATATGGGATTATGTATTAGAGAGAAAAGCTTTAGTAAAGTTGAATTACCATCATAACTTTTATTAATTGCTTTATTATTAGTATAAATAAGTGGTAATAATGTATGAATTAAATTTTCAAAATGTTCCTTAACAAGTAGCCCAATTATATCAGTAATATTATTAAGTACATCTTGTGTTGAGTATTGGGTTAGATGCTGTGGGGAAGAAAAAGACTGGATGCCTCTTCTTGTACTTGTCAATATGTCTTGATATTTCTGTATCAGCCTCTTTGCTACTAATCTTCTTAGAATAAGTAGGAACAAAGATTTGTAAGCAGCTCGATATTAAATATAGTATGAATTTATTTAATGTTTCTATTGATAAAGTAATTTTTTTTTCTTTTTAAAAGATTTTATTTATTTATTTGACAGAGAGAGAGATCACGAGTGGTCAAAGAGGCAGGCAGAGAGAGAGGGGGAAGGAGGCTCCCTGCCAAGCAGAGAGCCCGATGTGGGGCTCGATCCCCGGAATCTAGGATGAGGACCTGAGGCGAAGGCAGAGGCTTCAACCCACTGAGCCACCCAGGTGCCCCAAGTAAATTTTTTTTTTTAAAAGATTTTATTTATTTATTTATTTGACAGATCACAAGTAGGCAGAGAGGCAGGCAGAGAGAGCGAGAGGAGGAAGCAGGTGTCCGCTGAGCAGAGGGCCCGATGCGGGGCTCGATCCCAGAACCCCGGGATTATGATCTGAGCCGAAGGCAGAGGCTTTAGCCCACTGAGCCACCCAGGCGCCCCCAGATAAATTGTTTTTATTGTTGAAACACATAAATGTGAGCTTTATATCCATTATATCCCTTTTTAGATTTTTTTTTTTTTGGTTATTAGTAAGGTTTTTTATTTTTATTCATTTTTTTAATATAATTTTTTATTTTTTATAAACATATATTTTTATCCCCAGGGGTACAGGTCTGTGAATCACCAGGTTTACACACTTCACAGCACATAGAACTGCCCTATGACCCAGCAATTGCACTATTGGGTATTTACCCTAAAGATACAAACGTAGTGATCCAAAGGGGCATGTGTACTCAAATGTTTATAGCAGCAATGTCCTTTTTAGATATGTTAATGGACTTAATGTTTTGCATTTGAAAGTGAATTCTAGTACCAATGATATTTTAAAACCTCATATTAATAAATGCAATTATTTTCTAAAATAGGCTTTGCAAGTCTCTTGCTTTAGGTGGTCCTTATGCCTCACTACTGTAGTTGGGGAGAAATGTTATGAGAGAAGTATTTATGGACCTTTTGCTGTATGTTTTGGATTTTTATTGAGAAATATGGCTGGTTTCTTTCCTTAGTGTAAGTTGAAACACTTTTTAGCTTCAGGCACTTGTGGGGCTTAGTTTGTGGCAGGTCCTTTTTCACCAAGTTCCTCTTCCACGTGAACATCCATTATCTAGTGCTCTCTGATGTATTTCTCTTCACCTCCAAAAGTTGTCATAGATACTTACTAGCTGAATAATTAATTTACTTTTTGATCTGTTTTGGCTTTGCTTGACGACCATTGATTGTTTTTGCTGAATCATTGTAATTTTTTATGTTTCATTTACTCTCACATTGTAATAAGGGCCAGAGCATTAATGCATGGGTCGTGCAGGCTGTGTCCTAACACTGGGGGCCCGTTTTCTCTTCTGTCTCTTGTTAGGTCCTTCAGGATATGGCTTAGGATTTTCCCAAGGTCACTTTATGATCTAAGTTTCAATGTCCCTTTATCTCTTATAAGGTTTGACAGACACCTTTGTTTATGGGAAGTCAGCACTATTCAGGTTGACACCGCCTCTGCAAAACATACTAAGTTGACTGCTTGAGATAGCTTAATAGTGCTCCTAGAAAAAGGCTTACTATTCAAGATGATTTTCTTTTTATATAAAGACACTGGATATTAAAAACACAGTTTCCTTGGGGTGCCTGGGTGGCTCAGTCATTAAGCATCTGCCTTAAGCTCAGGTCATGATCCCAGAGTCCTGGGATCAAGCCCTGCATTGGGCTCCCTTCTTAGTGGGAAGCCTGCTTCTCCCTCTCTCGCTCCCCCTGCCCATGTTCCCTCTTCTCGCTGCGTTTCTGTCAAATAAATAAATAAATAAATAAATAAAATCTTAAAAAAGAAAATACAGTTTCCAGTTTTCCTACTCGCTTGGAGTCATCCGAAGTTCCCACACAGCACAAAATAAAAACTGAAAATAGTGAAAATTGTAACTTTACACTCTGCCTCAGTATAATTTTTATTTCATAGTGCTTTTTAATTAAATAATGGTACTGAGCCTGTAACTATTTTAGATTGAGACATGTTGGTAGATTCATGTCACTAGAGTCTCCTTTATGAGACTCTAATGGGAACTAGGGCCTCATTTGGTTGTTTAATCCTCACTCCTATTTAGCTGCTCTTCTCATTTCTTAACAGTTTTAGTAAATATTTATTTAAAAATATCTAGTCATATATCCCAATCCTGTCCCTTTTTCAGAGAACGTCAGTGAAACCTGTTTCCCAGATTAGAGAACATCAGGTTCTGATGAGTCTGATAGCACGTAGGAGCTGTCATGTATGTTATGCTTTCTACTGAATTCTTTATTACTCTTTCATTTAAGTTTGGGACATTGGTATTTATTTCCATTTTACAGATTAAAATAAAAGCAGCAAAAAGAAGCTCAAAAAAGCTGCTAGGGGTGCCTGGGTGGCTCAGTGGGTTAAAGCCACTGCCTTCAGCTCAAGTCATGATCCCAGGGTCCTGGGATCGAGCCCCACATTGGGCTCTCTGCTCTGGGGGGAGCCTGCTTCCTCCTCTCTTTCTTTCTGCCTCCCTGCCTACTTGTGATCTCTGTCAAATAAATAAATAAAATCTTTTTTAAAAAAAAGCTGCTGAAGGTTAACAAAATGATTAATTTAGAGCTGGTTCATTTTAATTGCTCTCCTATAATCCTGTGTTATAGGAAACTAATACTATAATGTAGTTATTCTTTCCCATATTGATATTTAGATGTTGGAGGATGTTTATTTTATAAATTATGCTTCAGTGAGTAACTGTAAATATCTCCTTGGGAATATACCTGTAAGTGGAATTAATGAGTTTGCTTCACACTTTTTATAATATGGATTTATACTCCCAATGGCAGTGAATGAGATTTCCTCTTCACAGTCTTGATAATTTTTTTAGAAGTTTAATATTTGTTTGTCTTTTGGCAGGGAAATGTCTCATTGATTTACTTTATATTTTTCTGATTCATGTAATTGAGCATTTTTTTTTAAAGATTTTTTTTTTTAATTTACAGAGAGAGAGAGAGAATGAGTATGAGTTGGGAGAGAGGTAGAGGGAGAGAGACAGAATCTCAAGCAGACTTTGTGCTGAGCTCAGAGCCCATGTGGGGCTCAATCTCACAACCCTGAGATCATGACCTGAGCTAAAATCAAAAGTCAACCATGTAACCAACTGAACCACACAGGCACCTCTGAATTGAGCATCTTTTCATAATTTTATAGGCTATGCTGCTTTCCTTTTCCTTGAGGTCCCTGTTTATACCTTTTGCCCAATTATCTGTTATGTTGTTCATTTTTTCCTTATTAATGTTATAGTATTTTTTTTAATATTCTGGATGCTGATCCTCTTTTCATTGCATTTGTTACTGATATAGTCTTCCATTTGTGCTTTTATTTAAATCTTTTAATGATGCATTTTGCCGTATAGATTCTAATTTTGAAGTATTTGTCCTTTGTTTTCTGCCTTTTTTTCCTCATCTAAGATCATTATTCCTATCCAGTATTTAAAGAGATCCTAGACCAAAGATGTCCTATATCTTATATTTTCCTCTAGACATACAGCTTTGCTTTTGGCATTTGATCAGTCTCAAATTGATTTTGGTAACACTGTAAGGTACAGGTTGTTCCCTACTGATTTGCAATATCAACTTTTTTTAAGTATCATTTATTTAGCATATAAGCTTTCACATATACCTGGGCTATTTCTGAATTATTTACCCTATTTCACTGATATATTTATCTTTTCCTGAACCAATACTATGCTATCTGAATTATGGTAGCTTTATCATTCATCTTGACATTTGATACAGTAAATATATAATTCTTTTTTTTTAAGATTTTATTTATTTATATGACAGAGATCACAAGTACATAGAGAGAGAAAGAGGAGGAAGCAGGCTTCCTGCTGAGCAGAGAACCTGATGCAGGGCTGGATCCCAGGACCCTGGAATCATGACCTGAGCCAAAGGCAGAGGCTTTAACCCACTGAGCCAATCAGGCGCCCGTATCATTCTTGTTTTAACATTGTTTTGGCTACTCTTGGTCTTTACTATTCAATTTTTATTTGAAGGTAAACTTTAGACATTTTTTATAAATTCCAATTTCATTTTGATTGACATTTACACTAAACTTATAGAGAAATTAGGGTTGAATTAACATATTTATTTTTGAATTTCGTAACATGAACAAAATATAACTCCCCAGTTTGTGGGAAGTGTTGTTCTTCTATGTGCTTTAGTGAAGATTTATACTTTAATTCATAAATACTTTTACAGCTTCTATAAATTTATTCATGAGCACTTTTTGTTGGTATCGTGAAGTGGTTTTTAAAGTGCATTTTCTAAACAGTTGTAACTGCTGTAAAATATACTTTTGAATTTTATAAGTTGACCATGTATTTAGCAGCCTTGTTATAGCCTCAGTTTAAATTTTAAGGTTTTTTTTTTTAATATTTTTTTCTCACTAACTTTGTAAACCTTATTTTCAGACAATAATGACAATTTTGTTTCTCCTTTTACAATCTTTACACCTTTTCTCCTTTCCTTCCTCCTGAGGGGGTTCAGTCTCCCCAATGCGGACAATTTTGAAGTGAAGGCATTTGTGAGTGTGAGGGTTTAAGAGAAACTTTTGTCCCTCTCTTAACTATGTAGAAGAATCTAAATTGGGAATCTTTCCCAGAACAAGAATTATTACCAGAAATAAATTTTGTCTTAATGGCTTATCTGTATGGCAGGACAAACATCTAATGACCAAACATCTGCCCTTCTTAATGCTCTTTTCCCCTTTGAAGCTCCAGACCTCCATCCCATTCCCTAGCTCAGAATGGCATATAAACCTAATTTATTTTTCTGTCTGCACCTCTCATGTATGTGGAGTTCCTATATATGAGAACTCCATATATAATGGAGTTATATATGGAAGAAGGGTTGAAGGGTTGAAGATTTTTTCCTCCCACATTCCTCTTCCTTTTTCCCTTTCTTATTTCTTTCTTTCCTATTTTCCTTTCTTCTTTACTTCTTTCTTATTTTTCTCTTTCTTTTAGTTCTTTCCTCTCTTTCTCCTCCCTTTCCCTCCTCTCCTTCCTCCATTCTTCTTCTCCCTTCCCACTTCCTCTTTTCTTTCCCTCTCTCTGTACTGTGCTGCATAGGAGTTTTGTATGATGTTGAATTTGAAATTTAAAGGGAAAAGGAACTTATTAGTTATAAGTTTTTGATAAATACTCTTCATCAAGTTAAAAAAGTTTTCTTCTGTTTCTTGTTTGCTAAGTTTTCTAAAAAAAAAAAAAGTATGAATGCTTTTGAATTTGATCAAAAGCTTTTCCTGCATTTACTAAAATAATTGTTTGTTTTTATCCTTTAATTGCTATTGTGATGAATTACATTAAAATACTTTCTAATGTTGGGGCACCTGGGTGCCTCATTGGGTTGGGCCTCTGCCTTCACGCAGATCAAGATCTCAGGGTCCTGGGATTGAGCCCCGCATCGGGCTCTCTGCTTGTTGGGCAGCCTGCTTCCCTTCTTCTCTCTCTGCCTACCTCTCTGCCTACTTGTGATCTCTGTCAAATAAATAAATAAAATCTTAAAAAAAATACTTTCTAATGTTAAGACATCCTTGCATTCCTGAGACAAACCCTACCTGGATGTTCAGCATTATTATTTTGTAGATTGTTAGATTCTTTTTGATACTATTTTATTTATAATTTTTCTGTTTATGTTTATACAGGAGATTAGCTCATAATTTTTTCTTTCTTACCCTGTCCTTGCTCAGTTTTTGTTTCAATGTTTTATCAAGCTTATAGAAAGAGTTAGAGGACCTTCCAGCCCCTTTTTTGTATTTTATGAAACAATTTGTTTATGGTAGGGGTTACCTATTCTTGGAAAATGTATTAGAATTAATCAGGGAAATTGTTTGGGACTGGTAAAATTTTAAACTACTGATTCAAACTTCACCTATCTTCAGAATTTTCCATTTCCTCTTTTTATAACTCTTTGAACTGAATTCATAGTGTATTAATTTTCAATCTTTTAAATTTTCCAGTACATATATTTAAGACTGTAAATCCCTTCATTCTTCCAGTTTTGATAATCATTCATTATCATAAAGTTATAAATACATTGATGTTTTAGTCATGATTTTTTTGACCTATCAATTTTTTCTTTATATGATATAATAGTATTTGGGGAGAGAAAACTTGTTTCATTTGTTTGTTTTAAAGATTTTATTTGTTTATTTTTTTGAGATAGAGAGAGAGAGAGAAGCATTTGCAGTGGGGGAGAGGGAAAAGCAGGTTCCCTTCCAAGGCAGGGCTCAATCCCAGGCCTGGGATCATGACCTGAGCCAAAGGCAGCCACTTAACCAATTGAGCCACCCAGGTGCCCTGATCTATAAATTATTTAAAAGTACGTTTCAACATTTTCACATTTAAAAGACATTTTCGGGGTTTCTCTTTTCAATATTGGTTTGGTTCATTTCATTTCATTTCATTTATTTCATTTCATTTCCTCTCCAATCCTCCACCCCCCCTTCCCTCCCCTCTCTTCTCCTCCATACTTAGTTAACATACAGTGAGTTTTATGTGTATAATATAGTGATTCAACACTTACATACAACACCTGGTGCTCATCACAACAAGTGCCCTCCTTAATCCCCATCACCTATTTCACCCATCCCTCTACCTGCCTCCCCTCCCCTCTGGTAACCATCAGTTTGTTCCCTATAGTAGAATCTGTTCCTTGGTTTGTCTGTCTCTCTCCTTTTTTTCCCTTTGCTTTTTTTTTTTTTTTGCCTTAAATTTTACATATGAATGAAATCATATGGTATTTGTCTTGAACCGATTGACTTATTCCATTTAGCGTTATACTCTTAGCTCCATTCATGTCATTGCAAATAGCAAGATTTTGTTCTTTTTTATGGATGAATAATATTCCATTATATATATGTACATACATATATATATTACACTTTTTTTTTTAGTTTTTCTTTTTTTAAAGATTTTATTTGTCTATTTGACAGACATAGATCACAAGCAGGCAGAGAGGCAGGCAGAGAGAGAGGGGAAGCAGGCTCCCTGCTGAGCAGAGAGCCCGATGTGGGGCTCGATCCCAGGACCCTGAGATCATCCCAAACCCAATGCAGCTGCTTAAGCTTAACCCACTGAGCGACCCTGGTGCCCCGAGACTTGCTTCTTTTTCTTATGTATCATCAGTTTTATAAACATATTTTATTGTATTTAAAAACATTCTCTACTGTTTGCAGAGTGACACACACAGACACACATGTATGATTACCATAATTTTTTAAGGTGTTTGTTTAACTTAACATAATCTCTCCTTAATATCTCTACAATCCTCATGAATAATACGAAGGACCTTAAAGTATTGATCTCTTACTTCTAACCCCTCCCATCATCTTCCATATTAGTTGTTTTGTTTTTACCTTGTTTTTAAGTCCCCCAGTTGCAAATGCTGTCTCTTCCTCTCTTTCTCTTTCACTCTCTTTTACAGAGACAGTTTGAATTCACTTACACATTTATCAATTTCTTTATTTGCTGTTTTTTTTTCATTCCATTCCTTTCACCTAGGGACAGTTTCTTTCTTTCTTATCTGTGGAAAAATCTCTTCATTTTTTTCTAAAACTGTCTTCATTTTGCCTCTCAAAAGACAGTTTAAATTAATGTGAAATTCTCAGTTTTTAGTTATTTTGCTTCAAAAATTTGAAGATATATTTCATTGACTTTGGGCCTCTTTCTCATTGATGTCAGTTTTAGTCTATTCTTAATTTTGAAGCATTTGAGAAAAATAAAAGTTTGATGACATTAAGATATAATAAAGTCATTATTAAGAACAGACTTACCACCTGGTACCCCAGGTGGTGGATATTAGAGAGGGCATGGATTGCATGGAGCACTGAGTGTGGTGCAAAAATAATGAATACTGTTATGCTGAAAATAAATAAAAAAAAATTAATCACTCAAAAAAATAAAAGTAGATAAAACTCAAAAATAAAAAGAAAAAAAAGAACAGACTCTGTTTCATTTTTAAAAAGTTTCAATAAATATTCTATGTGGAAAGCATGACATTTTTAGACCAGTTCCCATAGTTTCTTTCTGGCACTCATTTTACTCACCATATCATGCCTAATTATAAACATGCTTATAAAAAAACATGCTTATACATTTATTGCATATTATTTT
The DNA here is from genome assembly GCF_030435805.1 of Mustela lutreola. NCBI lineage: Eukaryota > Metazoa > Chordata > Mammalia > Carnivora > Mustelidae > Mustela > Mustela lutreola. Next base: position 27,202,425 of record NC_081301.1, read on the forward strand.
TAAAAAGTGATTTCCTTCTCTGTCATATAAAAAAATAAATAAATGAAAAAAAGTGATTTCCTTTCTTATAAATATACATTTTGAAAATATGAATTCAAAACAACTTTTCATAAGTTTTGGATTTTGAAATTTAAGTGCACCTGGTGAACCTTACTATAAAAATCTCATCTATATTATACACATGAAAGAACAGAGAGGAAGATATATTCTGCAGTATCTATACAGAGGACCTTATTCTAGGGGTTATCTTTTTCTTTTTTATACTGTAAAAAGAAAAAAGTACGTTTTGGATTTCCTAATTTGACATCTTAGAGAAGAAATTTAAGGCAAATACTAATGTCATACCTACTGAAACATAACGTAGTTTTGCACAGACTACATACATTTGCACAATCATTCTTAGGACTTCTAATGATTTCACCATTATAGTAAGACAAATAGTTTTAAAATGTAAAATTTTCTAGGCCAGTATAAACCTAAGAAATATAGAGCACAAGTACTTCCTTAAAATCTATTTTACCTTGTGCCTTTATATAATTATTTTGGCATTTCTCTCTTTCACTGGAAGTTTTTAATGTTTTTGACTTATGTTCCTGAATTTTAATCTACTGTATGAAAAATTAAGGACATTAAACCCAAAGATACCTAAATTTACAGGCATTTATTTCTTTATGAAAACATAATTTCATTCTGAACCAAGATCAGTATGATACCTAATTCTTATAATTGTTTTGACTGGTTTGCTTCAATAGTTTCTTTCATTTGTTCAGTCACTGACTTGTGCACTTACACTATCTTTCAAAATGCTATGAAATTTAAACCATTTGTTGAGAAGTGTTATATTTTCAATAGTCCTTTTATCACCAGTACCAATAGTGTGTATTACATTGATAATGTCTCATTTTCTATTTTTAAATAATCTTATGCATTACAGCATACACATTAACATTTATATTCAGTCATCACCAGAATCATTATTATATTACAATCACTATTAGTGTGTGTTGTCTTTAACATATAGTGCCTCACATTTATAAACAGTGTTTGTCTCACATCTGGTATGAATATGAGCAGAATAGAAAAGAAGAAATAGTTTGTCATCGTTTGAATGAACTTCAACTTCTTAATTCTGAGTCAAGTTCCATTTAAAAAAAAAATGCCCTGGGAAATGTGAGTGATTATGTACTCTGGTCATTTTACAAATAGTGATGTTACAAGATATATAGGTGATTATTATGTGAATATATAGGAATGGCATTTAAAACTTTATGGCCTTAATCATATTAAAAAGGTGTAATTGCAGAATAAATGGTACAGAAAGAACTAAATTTCTTTTGTAAGGTGTGTGCAATCTGATATTCTTGAGGAATTAGTAGTCCCCTCAGAAAAAGCCAAAAACACCTGAAGGAATACGGCAAAATCACATCATGCCAAAAATCTCCTTACTGCCTTTGGGCAGTAAATCTTCTGGTAGATTGGGTAGATCTGGTAAATCTTCTGATAGACTTCTTTTCTTCCCTTTCTTTCTCCTCTCCTTGTTTCCATCCCCCAGGAATAGCAACTGAAACCCTGACAAGAGTTCAGTGTAGAAAATTAAATTTCACAGGGACCATTAAAATTTATTTTTAATTTCGCTCTTGTAATAGCTATAAATAACTTATTAAAAAGTTTTGCCTTTTTAAAATAGTAGTACTTTTTCATCAATTAATTTTAAGAGAATTTATCCAGTTTCTACCCTTGCCTCACTCATTGGAACATGTGTTCAAGAGCTGTATTCTAACAGGATTTGTATAATTTTTTCCATCACTGAATTATGAAAAATTTCAAAGATAAAGCAAAACTGAAATAGCTTTTCTTTTTTTTTAATTTTCTTTTTTTTTTTTTAAAGATTTTATTTATTTATTTGACAGAGAGAAATCACAAGTAAGCAGAGAGGCAGGCAGAGAGAGGAGGAAGCAGGCTCCCCGCTGAGCAGAGAGCCCGATACGGGACTCGATCCCAGGACCCTGAGATCATGACCTGAGCCGAAGGCAGCGGCTTAACCCACTGAGCCACCCAGGCGCCCTGAAATAGCTTTTCTTGAACATCATACATTTACTAACTAGATTTTACCACCAACATTTTATTAAATTTGTTTATATGTAAGTGTCTGTTCACCTTTCTATTCCCCCATTAAGTTAATGTCATTTTGGGTACATTTCAGAATAAACTGTAGACATCATTACCCCTTTCCTTAAATACTTCAGCACATGTATCATATAGAGTTTAACCTATATGTGTTTACAGTTCTCTTTTAATTTAAAATTTATATACATTAAAATCATGAATCTTAATGTGATATTCATAGTTTTGAAATATGCATGCTTATTATTAAAATTCATATCAAGACATAGAACATAAACATAACCTTAGAAAAGTTCCCTCGTGCCCCGACCCGGTAAATAGATTCTCAGTTTGATCCCTTTCCCACATAGGTAGCCACTGTTCTTATTTTAAAAATACCACTGATTAATTTTTAGCTGTTCTAGAACTTTAATATATACTTTTCTAGAAACAATACTCTGGCTGCTATGCAGAGAACAGATTGTAGGAAAATAAAAGTAGAACAGGGATATGATACAGAAAGCCATTATAGTAGCCTAGGTGAGATGATAGTAGTTTGAACTAGAGTGGTAGCAATAGATGTGGTCAGATTCAGAGTAAATTTTGAAGATAGAATTGGTAGGATTTGGTGGTGGATTGGATGTGGTTGTATGGCATTGCCAGTTCTTGACATGGGGAAGATGAGGAGAAATAGTTTGAGGATGGGAAAAATTGAGATTTCTGTTTTGGATATACCATATTTGAAATGTCTATTAGGTTAGATCCTAGGACACATGTAGGAGTCATTACTCTATATATCAGTATCTTTTCATTTTTGTCATTATCAAGCTATAAACCCAATAAACTAAGGGATTATATGTATGTACAGTGGTTACATGGACTCTGCTTGATTTATTACAGTCAAACTTCTGGTGCCTAGAATGAACAAAATGGAACATTATTTTAACCAGGATTATTGTTAGTTATATATATCACATGTAACAGTATACTGCCCATATTGTTTGAAAATTCTATTTTAAGAACTAACAGACTTTATACAAAAAGCAAAATCCAAAGTATAAATGTATTGATTGAAGCCCATTCTGTTTATAATTGCAGGACTAGTGAAAATAACTCACAGGTTCTGTTTCTAATGACATTTCAATAAAACAATCAAAATTTGTACATAATCAAAAGGAATATATCTTCACATAAAAAATACCCAAAGTTGAAATAGATAACTATAGGAATTTAATTTGGTAGAAGAGATGGAGTCTTGTTAGGACAATAATAAAAGGCTTTAAGTCAGAGGATACTTTTTTGAGGGGCACTATGAATTTTTATGGATAGGTTAAAATGAGGGCAATTTTAGATGGAGATAAAATGGCATCAGCAAAGATGCGGAGGCAGCAGTCATGAGGGTTAGTGAGGCAATGGCAAATCAGCTCTTTTACCTTCAGTATAAGAAGACAGTCACACAGTCATTGATTCATTCAGTCATGAATTTATAAATGCTGAATGAATGTCTCTTCTTGGCAGTGCGGCCCTAAAATAAATATTACTCATATCTTGCCCTCAGGGAACCCACAGTCTATTAGATGAGACAGGCATGTCTGGGAAGAGCTAAGGGAAGAGTATATTATTCATTGCGTGGTATTAACCAAACACTGAATAAGACATTTTGCTTCTTAAATTTTTCTTATTCAATACTCATAAAGCCTTCTGAATAACAGTTCCACTATTCAGAGACTGAAGTCCACATTTTGTGTCAGGACAAATGGAGAATCTGAAAGATTAAATTTATAATCTTAATAAATTGGAGAATTAAGAATTTATAAAAGCCCTATGTTTTTTGTTCATTAATTTTTAACGACGCCATATCAAGTAAATAAAATACACTATAATAAGAAGTGTAATAGAAGTGCACTTAAAAATCTATGGAAGAATGGAAGGAAAAGGGGAAGAAACCGTTTCTTCCTGGAAGAACTGATGAAGTGGTGAAAAAGTGGCATTTGTGAATCATGATGAAAATAAGGGGACAAAAATTCTTAGCTTGGGAATTTTAACAAGTGTTTGCACATAACTTACACCCCTGTTTCTTACTTCTTTCAAAACTCATCTTTCTCCAAGTCCCTTACCCTTGGAGGACACACTCTTATTTTACTTGAAAGAGGCTATTGTGGTCAAGGAAGGGTGAGATGGGGTGGTGGGGAAGACAGGTAGAAAACAGCAGGAAGACTGGGTTTTAGAAAATGGTGGAAAGGAGATACCCCAGAGAAGCTGTGGGCCGTAATGCAAATGGAACTTTTATTAGATTGCTGTGGTATTATACGTTTTAAGAAACCCGAGTAGGGGATGTTAAAAGTACTTTAGATTGTTGGATTCTGTTTCTTTGTTTAAGAACAAACCATGTAGATTCTAGGTTGTAATACTTGTAATACTAATAATAGACGGCAGGCAGTGGTTGGATTCTTTCTTTCTTTGATTTTTTATTGAAAGTGTATTAATGTATTTTCACAAACAGAACATATCACTCAAGGTGCTTGTATATTGGGCTTCAGTATTTCTAAATCATTGGTCGTGAGGAAGCACTGTTTTTCAGAGATTTCCTGAAGTTCTTTCCTGTAGCTCTAAGAGTAGAAGCTGCATTCTGCTTTTGGGATAAGCTCACTCTCTGTTCTGAGAAAGACCATGCTGAAGAGTGTTTTGAGTTATGTATCCATTCATTTTTGTTGAGAGAAGTGCTGATCCTTGTGGAGGAGGAAACGAACAGAAACTCAGTCTTGTAGCAGACAGGAGCTAAAGAGGAAAATGGGCTGAGGCCTGTATGAAAAGGGATGGCTAATAGATACCAAGAACAGTTAATATTTAATACATAATTAATACATAATCCCTTTATGTTATTTTCAAAATAAAGGTGTTAAACGTAGTGGTCTTTTGAATGTGGATATTCAGGAGATTTATGTAGATTCTTTGTGGTCAAAAGGTATTGTTGAGAGCTTAAACAACACAGAAGTACTCATGATTACCAGAGAGGAATGATAAGGAAATTTAGAGTAGTCTGACATAAAATGAAGACCACAAACCAGGAAAATGTAAACACTCCTCAGAAATTATTGGGTAGGTGACGAGAATGCCTATAGCCACACGGAATAGAAATTAGATTATTTAGTTGTTAAAGGAAGGAGAGCCTCTGAAGGCTGGAGAACTTGGGATCACTTAGGGAACATATATCCTCATGTATTTTCCTCAAAAATATGACTGGAAAGAGGGAGTACAAAGAAATGCTAAATCCAACTCAAAATTAGTATTTTTTAATAAAGGCATTTTATTGATATATTGCTAAAAAGAATAATTGGGGAAATCAGAGGGGGAGACAAACCATGAGAAACTGTAGACTCTGAGAAACAAACTGAGGGTTTTGGAGGGGGAGGGGAGTAAGGGGTTGGGTGAGCCTGTGGTGGGTATTATGGAGGGCATGTATTGCATGGAGCACTGGGTGTGGTGCATAAACAATGAATTTTGGAACACTGAAAAAAAATTAAATTAAATAAAATAATTGTGAACTGATGTTAGGCACAGCTGGATCAAGGTCTTAAAATAGGATCACACACATACTTTCCCTCCTTCTCTCAACACTTCTTTGCCTCTCAGATAGGCTTCCTGCTCTTTTTGACAGAGATTGACCCAGGCTCACATTTCACCCTGTTTAGCAACTGTAGGAGGAAGAATGCCTCTTTTCTTAGCCAGAGACAGCATTCTTGGATTGTGTTTGATTAGCCTGGCAGAACTCACCTGCTATGCTGAATGAATGAATCACTGTAACTTGAGGGATTTGCTTTTGTTTCAAGCTGTACCACTATTTCCAGGGGGTAGGGCCAGCCCCGTCCAGTACACATGGACTCAGAGGGTGGCACTTTTGAATGTCAGAGGAAAAAGTACGTTCTTATACCAGAATAAGGGATACTAGAAAACAAAATAATAGATGTTCAGTTCAAACTGACTGAGAAAGGAGACCAGGAAAACAGAAGGAAGGTGGAGAAACAAAGTAGATGCAGAAGGGGAAAGGAAAAGAAGGAGGAGGAAGTGGGGAAGAGAAGAGAGAAAAACAAGGAAGAGAGAGAGAGAGAGAGAGAGAGAGAGAGAGAGAGAGAAGAGCTTTATCTTGAGGAAAAGCCTTGTGCTCTGCATGGGACCTCATGGCAGAGCTGCATACAACTAGAAACTGCAGATGAGACTATTCAGAAGGCTTACTTGAGAATTCTGTCTTGAAAAGAGTTTAAGTCCTGTATTTAGACTTATGAGCAGATAATCTCTCTTAACACTAGCTTCAGTAACTTCATCTGTGAACACAAGAGATCTGATCTGGTCTCACACTGAGGATATCACTTGCTTTAAGACCTTTTATATTTTCCATAGATGCAAGTATCTGCTCAGGACTTTCTTCACAGCCTCTTTCACCTCCTTATTCCTCAAGCTGTAGATGATGGGGTTCAACATTGGGGTTACCACTCCATAAGACAGTCCAATGATTTCATCAGATGCTTTTGTGTCCTTTGACTTGGGCTTCATGTACATAAAAAGAGCTGAACCATAGAATAAGATAACCACAGTCAGGTGGGCTGAACAGGTAGAAAAAGCTTTCTTTCTCCCCTCAGTAGAGTTAATTCTAAGGATGGAAGAGAGGATAAAAATATAGGAAATGAAAATTAACAGCAGAGGAATCACCAGTAAAACAATACTTGCCACTGTCATGATAAGCACATTCATGGAAATATCTGAACATATGAGTTTAAGAAGGGCTAGGATCTCACAGGTAAGATGATCAATAATGTTATTTCCACAGAAAGGCAACACCATTGTCAGGGCTGTTTGCACTAAAGAATTCATACAGCCTATGATCCAGGACCAAGCAGCCATGTGCACATAAAGCACTCTGTTCATGATGATGGGGTACCTCAGTGGGTTGCAGATGGCCACATACCGGTCATAGGCCATCACAGCCAAGAGGACACATTCAGTGGAGCCCAACCCAAGGGAGGCAACCATCTGCAGAGCACAGCCAATGAAGGAGATGGATTTTGTCTTGGACCTAAATATGATGAGCATTGGAGGAATGGATGATGATGTATAGCAGATGTCCAGGAATGAGAGGTTCCCAAGGAAGAAGTACATGGGGGTGTGGAGGCGAGAATCCAGTATGCTGATGACAATGAGGAGACTGTTTCCCAGGAGGATTATCGCATACATGATGAGGCAGAGAACGAACAGAAAAAGCTGGAGCTCTGGGTATTTGGAAAGTCCCACCAGAAAGAATTCAGTGACCGCTGAGTAATTCCCCATCTTCCTGTGTCCATGTTACCTTAACGTTTGAGAAAAGGATATGACTCAGGAAATAAATTGATTTATCAAATTACTTTTACTTCTATTACTTTGTTTTATTCTTAGCCTCTGGAATCAGCAAAGATAGGGATATTACATTAATTTTATTAATGATGAAACAGGAACTGAGAGATCAACACTACTGAGGCTCACATAGCAGTGAAAGCTGAGAATTGTGTTAGAAAGTTTCAGGCCTCTAATTAATAAAACTTAGGCAAAAACTGCTCCCAAATGTAGCTACCTAAGAATCTATTAATAAATATTTTGAAATGTAACTGCATCCTAATAAAACTGGATGTAATTTGAAATATATATCTTTGGTACCATGACACTTATCCTCAGTATGACTATTTTAAGTTACTTAACTTTTTTGAGGCTCAGCTGCTAGTCTCAGCTAATAAAATTAGGGGGAGGGGCAGGGAAGCTATAACTCTTTGGTAGTTTGTTGTGAGAATTAAATTCGATAACATCTAAAAGTAACATGCATAGTAGGTAGTTATAACATGTCATCTAAAATTATATGCAATATAGGGTTGGCTGGGTGGCTCAGTTGCTTAAGCATCTGGCTTTTGATTTTGGCTCAAGTCATGATCTTAGGGTGATGAGCTTGGGCCCCGCTCCACACCCAGGAGCTTGAGGTTCTCTCTCTCCCTCTCTCCCCTGCTCATGTGCTCTCTCTCTCAAAAAATAAAATACACATATATAATGGAATGCACTATAATAAAATATGTAATAGAATATAACAATATTAAGTACTTATATGTTCATAGAATTGTAACTTTTAAGTCTATTTGGCTCAGAAGGAAGAAAATCGCTTTAGTTTTTTTTTTTTAATTTTAGGAAAGCCATTGAATTGGGGGGCTATAATTAATAGAATATGAACATTTCTTGATCTAAGAAATAATCTGATCCAGAATTTTAAGGAGTCTAGGAATCAGGGCCTGGAATCTGTCCTCCTATAAGTCACTTACTTTTCTTCCTAATTTGTTTTTTAGAATTTATTTATTTATTTATTTGACAAAGAGATAGAGATAGAGAGAGAGAGATCACAAGTAGGCAGAGAGTGGGGGTGGGAAGCAGGCTCTCTGAGCAGAGAGCCTGATGTGGGGCTCAATCCCAGGACCTGAGATCATGACCTGAGCCGATGGTAGAGGCTTAATCCACTGAGCCACCCAGGCGCCCCTAATTTCTGTAATTTTTAAAAAATATTTTATTTATTTATTTGACAGAGAAACAGACAGAGGGAACACAAGCAGGGAGAGTGGCAGAGGGAGAAGTAGGCTTCCCACTGAAAAGGGAGACTGATGTGGGGCTCGATCCCAGGACCCTGGAATCATGACCTGAGCTGAAGACAAACACTTAATGACTGAGCCACCCAGGTGCCCCAATTTGTTTTCTTTTTTTAAACATTATACAAATAGTAAATGTTTATTATTAATAAAGCGGAGGTCCAGATCTTCTCTCCCCTCCTGCACTTCTCTTCCTGACCTTGCGCTCCTCCCAGCGCACACCTTCACTGTGTTCTTGGCCCCAGGTCCCTTGGCCCCTCAGGACCTCAGGCATGGGAACCCCAGCCCACGCGGCTCCCTCCTGCTGCCCTGTGCCCTCAGTTTTATTTGTGATGTGCATAATTTGATAGTGAACTCTAAAAGGCTGGATCATAGCAAATACTTATTTCTTCATGCACCTCCATTCCTGTTTCCGGTCACATTAGCACATGGATTTATTTCCACAAAGGAACCAGTTAAAGCTGAAGGTTTAATTTGTTTGAAGACATTAGTTGTAAAGGAGGAGAAGGAGGAAAGGAGCCAGTTTTTACTATCATAGAAAACACATTCAACTTAAAACTTGTATCCTAGGGTAAAGTTGAGGGGAAAGGTATGAAGGAGGAATGGCTGTCTTTCTGTTCAGAAAAGGTCCTAGATGAGGGAGGATATTATCCAATCCAAGGTGAATAAGAGAAAGTAAAAACAACCCATCACAAGAAGCCTAGTTTAATCCCCTCAGCTCTCTTCTCCCACTTTGGCTATTTCTCCCCTCTGATGGTATCGAGGAAGGATTATTCAGTAGGTTTGCTTCCCAGTAATCTTCAGTAGCCTCACCATAAATGACTTCCTAACAGAGAAGTACAACCTAAGGAGAAGCAACGTGCTTACTATAAAGATGACTTCATGCACAGTTCTCTAGTCCCTCCTTCAACCACACTGCCACTCCTAAATTCCTCTATGTAGAAATACCGAAGTCACTCCTGATACCTTCAAAGCTCTGAAATGGCCATGCTGAATTTCTTCTACTTCCTGGAAAATACTACACTCTTTCTTCTTCATGCATTTGTAAATGCTGTATTTTTAAGCTGAAAGGGCTTTTCCCAACTTAGATATTATCTTTTCTAGGAAAGATTTCTTACCTCCTGATCTAAGTAGGATGTCCCTACTGTGTGATGTCACAGATCCCTATGCTTTCCATTCTGCTGGTTTTCTTCATTTACTCATTTATTCAACACATACTATGCCACAAATACTGTGATGTGTATAGGAGTCTCACTGTGAGTACTAGACTTTCAAAATTGACACCAGATGCAGAATACTTATCATAATTTTTTTTTATGCTTTTAAGAAACAAATAATTTGGAGTGCCTGGGTGGCTCTCTTGGTTAAGCAACTGCCTTTGGCTCAGGTCATGAGCCTGGAGTCCTGGGATCGAGTCCCACATTGGGCTCCCTGCTCAGTGGGGAGTCTCCTCCCTCTGACCTCTCCCCTCTCATGCTCTCTTTCTCTCTCTCAATAAATAAAATAAAATAAATCTTAAAAAAGAGAAACAATTTATGTGTTCTATAACATGTTCTGGTGTGAAAAAATTATGGAACACTTTGCAGATTATTTTGTCAAACTAAAATTGCCTTTATACCCAGAACTGTCAGAGTAAAACTATGATCAATCCCATTTATAAATACATATGCAAAGAATAATAAGTGTATCAAGCTAAAATGATATCATTTTACCATTTAGCTAAAACTATATCATTTATTTTTATTAATACATGAAATTCTAAGTTAATGCTTGGGAAATCTATCAGTTTAATATAATAAACAGGTAATAAAAATAAAATAGTCATCTAACTATTGTTGCTGCAAAGCAACAATAGAACATAAAATTCATTCTTGATAAAACCCCTTAGTAGTCTAGGTCTAGGAGGAAAAATCACTAAGATGGCAAAGATTCTCTCTCAAACTGTTGGTCAACATAATTTCAAAGGGTGAGATGCTGAAACTATTTCCCTAAAAGTCATTCGAAGATGTATTATTATTATTACTTAACATTTACCCCTAAAACATCCAACAATAGAATAGAAAAACAAAATAAATGACATTGCATGTAATATCATATTTCAAGTTCAGTCATGCTTTAATAGGTGCCATCATTTTTTTCCTCTAGGATGTTGACATTCTGGCATGTTATGGTTATGGTATATGCATGAGAAGACATAATGTCATATGTATTATCAACAGTACAAATTGTAGTCTTGGATAAGAATTAAAGATAAGGGACAGGGCTCATGATATTACATGAATAAAAATAAGTTCTTAATATAAGTAATATAAATGGTTACAACTAATATAAATGGTCACACACATATATACACATATTTGTATAGAAACTACTCCAAAATTTTAATTGTAGTTTCTTCTGGAATATGGGATTTGGGGCACTAATAATTTTCTCTCTGTTCTTTATATTTTCCAAATAATTCTTACTTAACCTATATTTTATGGTTATAAATATCAGAAATAACATTTTCAAATTTTTCTTAGAAGGAGATAGTGGCTAAGATATCCAGAGGTTCTGCCGCAGTTTCTTTAAAACTCAAGTAGGAAATAAGATATGGACAGGAAATTGAGAAGGGGATTTATGTTGCTTTATATTACATAGACTAATTTAATGCCACTAATGTTCCAAGTTCAGTCAGTCTCACACATACATCCACCATCAGCAGACATATTGACTCAAGTGTTGCAAAAGGATTCTAGAACTCACCATTTAGAATGTGACCAAGCTTAGTGGTACACTAGACAAAGAGAGATACCTGGTAGGTAGGAAGGAGCGAGGGAAAACATCAGGCATTTCTGTTACCTATGCTTTTTCTTTCTGCCATAAAGGGTAGCATTCAGTTTCTTGTTCTCCAGGTTTTGTTCATCTCTTTCCAAATGCCTGGTCATTAGATCCGTCCTCTCACCTTTGGGCTTCAACTATGAAAAGAAAGGAAACTCTGCTTGAGGACTGTGGATTACGAAGCATTCACTCCTCTCCCCGTGTTTACCAACAGAAGAGGGGTAGTAGTTTGTAAAGCACAGGTACTCACCCATGCTTCCGGTTTTTAACCCAGGGAACTTTTCGAAGCAGAGTGTAGCACACTCACTATGGAAGATTTCCTTCAGAATAAATTTTTAGCACTGAGTATTGCATTCTATATCCAGTTTTTCCAACTGTTTATAAAGTACTCTTGTTCTATATAATACAACATCTCTGGCAGGAGATCCTAAATGCTTGTCCAATTAGCTTCAAAAGGTGTGGATAATAAGCAATACTGGATGAGTTAGAAATAGGTCCTCTTCTCCTTTTTCAGTATGATCTTGAGAATTATCTTGAGTTTTTTGTTCTGTTTTGTTTTTGTTTTTACTAACATTGCTGTGTGGTTACGAAATGCAATTCTTTGTTGCTTGTAGCACAGCTGAAGCTTTAAGTTCTTATCTTATAGAAGCTTCTGTCTGACCTGTAGAGTCAATTCTGGGATTGATTAGAATATGCTATATACTAATTTCTAGGGCTACTGTGCTCCAAGTCCTCTTACACTTTTGTTCTTAATGCAAGTAAGTTGTATTTGAATCAAAAGAACAGTTGTCTTAGAGTCAGGGGACCTAGAGTTCAGTCTTGGCTCTGAATAGTTGTACAAATCCTAAGCAACACACTTAACATGAACATGATGTAAAAATGAGGTGACAGTATTTATTTTGTAGAATCATTGTGAGAATTAACATGACGTGGTTGGAAGATCTTGGTACAGTGGGAGTGCACAATATGTATTAGTTTAATATAAACTCCCAGGCTTTATTATTTATTTATTATTTATTTATTATTTTCCATGGTAAAGAAAAACAACTAATTTAAAGTGATGTTCATAACTATCCAAGATATTTCCTTCGCCCACCAATACCTCTTTCCCCAGATTTTCACTGTTTTATTAAAAACTTTTCAAGTAAAATAAATGATTCAGAATTCCTAACTGCCTTATCTTCTCTCCTTTCTGAAAAAGACTCTTTCCAACTCTGCTCAAGTCTACCTCATTTATGCATCAGCGTAGGATCCTCAAATTCTCCATTCACAATAGGTAGCATAGTTTATTGGGACTACTGTCTTCAAAACAAAGAAGCCATTTTAGACACAGGCATGGATCCCTCTGTTCAGCATTTCTTTTCTCCAGTGATTCACTAACTTTTTCTGCCTACAGAAGTTACTGCTGCTATTCCTACTTAGATTCGCTAGAATCTTAACTATCTTCTCCAAGAGCTATAGTCATATTACTAGAACCCACAGGCAAATATCCCACAGTTCCAGTTGACTTCTAGTAGTGGTAAGGGGGCAGATCAAAAACAAAGCTTTCATTCTCCATAGAGATTCATGTTATAAATTTGTATCAATAGTAAGTCAAGCTGTCACATAAGTACTCTAACCTCTAGGCCCTAAACATTCCAGAGGGCACACCAGTGGCTCTGGTAGCCAATTTAAATACTCCTTTGTTTTCTTCTAAGAGACTCTCTAATCCCAGAAGTGATTTAAAGTTGAACTCTTAAACCTTGCTGAAGATAATAGCTTTAAGATACGTTCGAGATAATGTCCAAAAACCTAAATTGTATGTTACTTATTCAAAAGCAGTTTTCTTTCTTTGAGTTCATTTTTTCCCCTGATTATAGAAATGATACCTATTTATTGTGGAAAATTTGGGAAATAAAGAAAAGCCTAATGGATAAAATGAAAGTCACCCACAATTTCAGATGTAACTTGGTATTTTGATTGCTTTTATGCAAGTACTACATATAGTAAAAACTTTAGAGCACAATGCATTTCCTGTTTTGTAACTTGCTATTTAAAATAAATATGTATAAATAAATGTTATTTTATTAGACATTTTTAATGACTATCATAGCTTTTTACATAAGTACACAAGGGAGGGGGAGCACATGAAACAAGTAGAAATGAAATTGTTTCCTGTTCAATTCTTGGCAATTTTCCACTTTTTTTTTTCTTTTTGGCTTTTTGAAGGTAATGACAATGTTGGAGGAGTGGAAACAGCATCCTTCACTGTCTATTCTTTTTCAGTAAAAGTAGGTTTTAGTATTTTAATTCTTCCTACATTTATTTTCTTTCAGCACCTCCACAAAAGGCTTTAGAGTTACTGCTAGAAGACTTTAGCTCATCTAGAATAATTACACCAAGAAATAAGGGGATGTAACACATAATTTTAAAAGTGGAACAATCAGTTGTATTTCAACTATATAGAGCATATTGTTTATTTTTCTCTGGATGTTTTATAGTTTTGGATTTTGTTTTTTTTTTAATTTAGATATTTAAATTTGTCTCAAATTTATTTTGGGCACAGTGTGGGGTAGAGTTTTAATATTTTTTCAGTATAATATGTTCAATATCCAGTCATGGTTTGTTTAATAGTTCATCCATTTTATCCTGATTAATAATGCTAATTTATATAAAATACCACTTCATTTGTGTTATATATTAATTTCCATACATAGTTCAACGCATTTCTGGATTCTTTGCTTTGTTCCTTTGATAGACTTGTTTTTACCTGAACCAGTACCACACTATCTTTATGATCATTCTCGATGTCTGGTATAGTGAGTCTGCTTTTCTTTTTCTACACCATAGTTTTGGCTATTATTAGCTCTCTACTCTTCCATTAATTTAAGGATCAGCTTGGCAAATGTAAAAATCCTATTTCATTTTGTTTGCTTACACCACACACAAAAATAGACTCAAAATGCCTTAAAGACCTATATGTGTGACAAGAATCCATCAAAACCCTAGAAGATACAGGTAGCAACCTCTGTGACCTTGGCTGTAGCAACTTCTTTCTCAACATGTCTCCAAAAGCAAGGGAAGCAAAGGCAAAAATAAACTATTAGGACTTCATCAAGGTAAAAACCTTTTGCACAGTAAAGGAAATAGTCACTGAAACCAAAAAAGACAACTGACAGAATGGGAGAAAATATTTGCAAATGACATATTAAATAAAGGGCTAGTATCTAAAATCTGTTAAGAACTTAACAAACTCAACACCTAAAGAATAAAGAATCCATTCAAGAAGTGGGCAGAAGCCATGAACAGACATTTCTCCAAAGAAGACATACAAATGGCCAACAGACACATGAAAAAATGCTCAACATCTTTTGGCATCAGGAAAATAGAGTTCAGAACCACAGTGAAATACCACCTCATACCAGTCAGGATGGATAAAATTAATAAGTCAGGAAACAAAAGATGTCGACGAAGATGTGGATAAAGGGGAACCCTCTTACATTGTTGGTGAGAATCAAACTGGTGCAGCTACTCTGGAAAAGAGTGTGGATGTTCCTCAAAAAATTAAAAATAGAGTTACCCTACAACCCAGCAATTGCACTGCTAGATATTTACCCCAAAGTAAATGTAGTGACCTGAAGGGATCCTGCACTCCAGTATTTATAGCAGCAATGTCCACAATAGCCAAACTATGGAAAGAGCCCTGAAGTCCATCAACAGATGAATGGTAATGAAGACACACACACACACACACACACACACACACACACACACACACTACTCAGCCATCAAAAATGAAATCTTGGGGCACCTGGGTGGCTCAGTGGGTTAAGCCGCTGCCTTCGGCTCAGGTCATGATCTCAGGGTCCTGGGATCGAGTCCCGCATCGGGCTCTCTGCTCAGCAGGGAGCCTGCTTCCTTCTCTCTCTCTCTGCCTGCCTCTCAGTGTACTTGTAATTTCTCTCTGTCAAATAAATAAATAAAATCTTAAAAAAAAATGAAATCTTGCCATTTGCAATGACGTGGATGGAGCTAGAGGGAATAATACTAAGTGAATATCAGTCAGAGAAAGACAATTATCATATGGTATTTAAGAAACAAAACAGGATCATAAGGGAAAATAGGAGAAAATGAAACAAGACAAAGTGAGTGAGACAAACTATAAAAAAATCTTAATCAGGGGAAACAAATTGAGGGTTACTGAGGTTAGAGGGGTGAGGGGACGAGGTAAGTGCATGATGGACATTAATGAGGGCATGTGATGTAATGAGAACTGGGTATTATATAAGACTGATAAATCACTGGCCTCTACCTCTGAAACCAATAATACATTATATGGTTTTTGGGTTTTTTAAATTTAACAGAGGTCACAAATAGGCAGAGAGGCAGGCAGAGAGAGAGGAGGAAGCAGGCTCCCTGCTGAGCAGAGAGCCTGATGCAGGGCTCAATCCCAGGACCCTGGGATCATGACCTGAGCCGAAGGCAGAGGCTTTAACCCACTGAGCTACCCAGGTGCCCCTTTATGTTAATTAATTGAATTTAAAAAGAAAGACAAGATCCATTTCACCATTTAGGATATCACATGTCTTTAAGCATTTCATGATTTCAATAAATGCTGGTGTCTCTTCAAAACTTTTATCATGGCTTCTTTCACTTCTTTATTCCTCAAACTATAGATAATGGGGTTTAACATTGGGGCTACCACTCCATAAAATAGCCCAATAATCTCATCAGAAGTGTTCGTGTCCTTTGACTTGGGCTTCATGTATGTAAAAAGGGCTGAACCATAGAATAAGATAACCACAGCGAGGTGGGCTGAACAGGTAGAAAAAGCTTTCTTTCTCCCCTCGGCAGAATTAATTCTCAGGATGGAAGAGAGGATAAAAACATAGGAGATGAAAATTAACAATAGGGGAATCACCAATATAACAATACTTATCATTGTCATGATTATCACATTGGTGGTGATATCTGAGCAGATGAGTTTGAGAACGGCCAGTAACTCACAGGTAAGATGGTCGATGACATTATTCCCACAGAACGGCATTATCATTGTCATGACTGTTTGCAATAGGGAGGTCAGATGGCCTATGATCCATGACCATGCAGCCATATGCACATAAAGTACTTTGTTCATGATGATGGGGTACCTCAGTGGGTTGCAGATGGCCACATACCGATCATAGGCCATCACAGCCAAGAGGACACACTCAGTGCAGCCCAACCCAAGGGAGATAACCATCTGGAGAGCACAGCCAATAAAGGAGATGGATTTTGTCTCAGACCTAAATATGATGAGCATTGGAGGAATGAATGATGATGTATAACAGATGTCCAGGAATGAGAGGTTCCCAAGGAAGAAGTACATGGGGGTGTGGAGGCGAGAATCCAGTGTGCTGATGGTAATGAGGAGGCTGTTTCCCAGCAGAATTATCACATACATGATGAGGCAGAGCATGAAAAGAAAAAGCTGGAGCTCTGGGTATTTGGAAATTCCCACCAGAATGAATTCAGTCACAGGCGAGTAATTCCCCATCTTCATGTGTTCCATTTCACTTTCAGTGTTTAGGAAAGGACAAGATCAGGGAAATTTAAGTTTATAATGTAGATTTTTAGTATACCTTCTCTTCCAATATTGTATTTGATTCATCTTGAAACAGTCCTAGGAATCAAAGGAGGAGGGATATGGTATTTATTTTATTGACGATGGATGGTAGTAAGGCTTTGGAGAAATCCAACACATCTGAGGCCTAACAGAAACAGTGTCAAGGCTATTAATACTCCAAGAGTCCTACTGGGAAGTGCCAAATAAAATTTAAGACAAACTGCTTTCAAATGTAGATATTGGGGATGTCATTATTAATGGAGAATTTTAAATTAAAGGTGTTTCCTGATGAAACTGGTCTCCATTTAAAAGATTATGTAGATCAAGCACCTGTCATTTAACCTGGATATAACTTTAGTAAACTGTTTATTTTTTCAGAGTCTCAGCTCATAGCTGACTTGGAAAAAGCAGTAATTATTTGTCAAGTTGCCATTGGAATCAACTTAGGTAAAATCCGTTAGGCACCTACATCAGTAGATGGTTCCAACATGGCATATATATAATATATAATCATATAACAAAGTAGTATTAAATATGTACACATGTAATACAGACATATACACACAAAGATGAAGGAGGTGTGACTTTATCTATTCTAAAAAGATCCCAGATGAGGGAAGCCACTTCTCAGAATTTAGGTCAAAACAAGAGAAAATTGAAACAATAAGTTTACCAGAAACACCAAAGCAGCCTGTCATGTGGGCCTATTCAACTTCAGTTACCTTTGCTTTCACTTTTGCCATTTCTTCTCCTTTGGTAGTATCAAGGGAGGTT
This sequence comes from Mustela lutreola, assembly GCF_030435805.1. Taxonomy (NCBI): domain Eukaryota; kingdom Metazoa; phylum Chordata; class Mammalia; order Carnivora; family Mustelidae; genus Mustela; species Mustela lutreola. Next base: position 27,220,356 of record NC_081301.1, read on the forward strand.
TTGTTTCCTCATGATCTTCATCAGCAACAGCACAAAAAACATCTTAATAGGAAAATATAATCCATGTAAAACAGTGTGCTTCCTGTGTAAAACAATTTTAAGAAAAGTCCTCCAGCTCCTCAACTAACCACATTGTTACCCCTTGATTCTTCTACTGTAGAAGTTTGGAGGTACCACTAACACCCTAAATGCCCTGCAGAGGCCATGCTATTTCTTTGAGTCTCTCCATAACACTATACTCTTCCTTATGCATATGTATTTGTACATGTTGCTTTCTTAAGCTAGAAGGACCTCTCCTAACTTAGACACCACCTTTTCTAGGAAAACAATCTCAACCCCTCTTGTGAGGAGGATGTCCCTTATAAACACTCTCTGTCACTCACAGCACTCTGTACTTCATGTCTCTCATAGAATCCTTTGTTTATTCATCTATACCGCTCAAGCTCTGCTTTACATATGTAGATAATAGAGATCCCATCATGAAAACTTATTTTTCAAAATGGATTGGGAGGGAGACAAACCATAAGTGACTCTTAATCCCACAAAACAAACTGAGGGTTGCTGGGGGGAGGGGGTTTGGGAGAAGGGGGTGTTGGGGAGGGTATGTGCTTTGGTGAGTGCTGTGAAGTGTGTAAACCTGGTGATTCACAGACCTGTACCCCTGGGGATAAAAATATATGTTTATAAAAAATAAAAAATTTAAAAAAAAATAAAAAAAATAAAAAAGAATAAAAATTCATAAGGAATTAAATATAAAAATTTAATTACAAAAAAATGGAGCTGGATGTAGAATGTTTATGAGAGTTATTTTAAGCTTATCCTAAACTTAAAATATTGTTTAAAATTGTTAAAAATTGTTTCTTTTTTCAGGAAACAGTGTCTGTGCTATATGACATGTTTCAATGTGGAAAAAATATAGAAAGTTTTATAAAGCCATTTTATTAAGCTAAAATAGCCTGTTATTTATTTCAAATTGTCAAGGATAGAAGAAAACTGTGATCAATATTACTCATGCATATGTATAAGAATCATAAAATACATCCAAACTGTATACTAAAGTGCTATAATTTATTTTGTGAATTAATGAAAGTCCAAATTAATATTTGAAAGTCTATCAATATAATACACTAAACAAATAGACAAAAAACCAAAACACATGCTCATCTTATAAGATGCCAGAAAGCATTTGATAAAATATACTCATTTATAGTAAAATCCCTTAGAAATCTAGATATGGGATGATACATAATTAATATAGTAAAGATCATCTCTATCAAATCATTGGGCCACATAATTCAAAATGACGAAACTCTGGAGTGTATTTGTAAACATCATCAAAGATTGATATTAGCGCTATTATTATTATTATTTTTTAAAGATTTTATTTATTTATTTGACAGAGAGATCACAAGTAGGCCGAGAGGCAGGCAGGGGCGGGGGGGCGGGGAAGAAGGCTCCATGCTGAGCAGAGTGCCAGATGTGGGGCTCCATCCCAGGAGCCTGAGATCATGACCTGAGCTGAAGGCAGAGGCTTAACCCACTGAGCCACCCAGGTGCCCAGCACTATTACTATTATTTAACTTTTTTTTCCTGAATAATCTACCAAGTAGAAATAGTAAGAGAAATAAATAATATTTATTGATTGATATTTTTTGCACGTCCTTCCATGTTTCAAGTTTGATCAGTATTTGAACAGTTGCAGCAATTTTTTTTTCTTTTAGGTTGCTGAAATCTGGTTTGTGTTGATCGTGGGTCATTCTATATTTGTGAGATGACATACCTTCATGTGTTATACAGCCAATAAAAATTGTAATTTTGGAGAGGAGTAAAGGGAAAGGAAAATACTCATGGTATAATGTTACATTGAAATGGGAAGTTTCGGGGTGCCTGGGTGGCTCAGTGGGTTAAGGCCTCTGCCTTCGGCTCAGGTCATGGTCCTGGGGTTCTGGGATCGAGCCCTGCGTCGGGCTCTCTGTTCGGCGGGGAGCCTGCTTCCTCCCCTCTCTCTCTCTGCCTGCCTCTCTGCCTACTTGTGATCTCTGTCTGTCAAATAAATGGGTTAAAAAAAAAAAGGGAAGTTTCATAGCGATATAAATGATTACAATTTGTATATATGTGGCTGAAAAAGAGCCACAGCAAAATATTAACTAGTTTTCTCTGAAATGCATTTGGAAGCATTATTAATATTTTTTATTTTTCTTCATTTCCCCCAATTTTCCCTCATTGTCCAAATTTTCAAGACACGGAGAATATATATTTTATGACTGTGAAAGTCAGAAGTATTTTAAACATCTTCAACAATATATTAGCAAACTGAATCCAAGAATACATTTAAAAAATCATTCACCACAATCAAGTGGAATTTATTCCCAGGATGCAAGGGTGTTTCAATATTCACAAAACAATCAATGTCATCACATCAATACAAGAAAGGACAAAAACCACATGATCATTTCAGCAGATATAGGAAAAGCATTTAACAAGGTAAAGATCCATTCATGATAAAAACCCTAAGTAGGTGCAGAGGGAACATATCTCAACATAATAAAGGCTACTGATGAAAATCCCACAGCTAACATCATCCTTAATGGGGAAATATTGAGAACTTTCTCCCCAAGGTCAGGAACAAGACAAGAATGTCCACTCTCATCACTTTTATTCAACACAGTATTGGAAGTCCTAGCCAAGGCTATTAGACAACAAAAAATAAAAGGCATCCAAATTGGTAGAGGGGAATAAAACTTTCACTTTTTGCAGATGACATGATACATATATAGAAAACCCTAAAGACTTTACCAAAAACTACTAGAATTGATAAACGAATTCAATAAAGTCACAGGATACAAAATCAATATACATGAATCTGTTGCATTTCTATACACTAATAATGAAGTACCAGAAAGAGATATTAAGAAAACAATCCTATTTATAATTCCACCAAAAAATAACAAAGTACCTAGGAATAAACTTAACCAAAGAAATGAAGGACCTGTATTCTGAAAACTGTGAAACACTGATGAAAGAAATTGAAGATGACACAAAGAAATGGGAAGACTTTCTATGCTCATGAATTGGAAGAACAAACATTGTTAAAAAGTCTACACTATGCAAAGCTATCTACACATTTAATGCAATCCTTATCAAAATACCAACAACATTTTTCAAAGAGCTAGAACAAGCTATCCTAAAATTTGTATGGAATACAAAAGACCCTGAATAGCCAAAGCAACACTGAAAAAAAAAAAGCAAAGCCGGAGGCATCATATTTCCAGACTTCAGGTTGTTTATTTTTATTACAAGCTGTAGTCATCAAGACAGTATGACATAGATCAATAGAACAGAATAGAAAACCCAAAAGTGCACCCACAAATATATGGTTAATCAGTCTTTGACAAAGCATGAAAGAATATGCAATGGGAAATTCAACAAATGGAATAATCTTAACCAAAGTCCAGTTGGGAAAACTGGACAGCTCCATGCAAAAGAAACTGGACCACTTTTTTTTTTTTTATGCCATACATGAAAATAACCTCAAAATAGATTAAAAATCTAAATGTGAGACAGGAAACCATAAAAATTCTAGAATAGGGAACAGTCAGTAATTTCTGTGACATTAGCTGTAGCAATACTTTTCTGGTTATGTCTCTTGAGGCAAGGGAAATAAAACCAAAAATGAACATTTGGGACTACATCAAAATTAAAAGCTTCTCCACAGCGAGGGAAGCAATCAGCTTTCCCTTTGGGAAAAGATATTTGGAAATGGCATATCAGTAAAGAGTTAGTATCCAAAATATATGAAGAACCTATACAACTCAACACCAAAAAATAATCCAATTTAAAAATGAGAAGACATGAACATACATTTCTCCATAGAAGACATCCAGATGACCAGCAGACACATGCAAAGATGCTCAGCATCACTGACCAGGAGGAAAATGCAAATCTAAAGCACAATGAGATATTACCTCATACTAGTCAGAATGGCTAAAATAAAAAATACAAGAATAGGAAGTGTTGGCAAGGATTGGAGAATAAATCCTCATTTCCTGTTGGTAGGAAGGCAAACTGGTGCAGCCACTGCAGAAGAGTAAGAGCTTCCTCAAAAAGTTAAAAATAGAACTATCCTATAATCCAGTATTCACACTACTGGGTATTTACCCCCGAAAATAAAAAAATGCTAATTCAAAGGGGTACATGCCCTCCTATGTTTACTGCAACATTATTTACAATAGCCAAATTGTGGAAGCAGCCCAAGTGTTCATTGATAGATGAATGGATAAAGAACACAATGGAGTATTATTCAGTCAAAAAAGAATGAAATCTTGCCATTTGCAACAACATGGATAGAGCTATAGAGTATAGTGCTAAGTGAAATAAGTCAGAGAAAGACAAATACCATATGATCTTACTCATATGTGGAATTTAAGCAATGAAACAAATGAGCAAAGGAAAATAAAAGGGAAAAACCAAGATATAAACTCTTAACTATAGAGAACACACTGATGGTCATCAGAAGGGAGGTAGGTGGAGGGGCAGGTGACATAGGCGATGGGAATAAAAGAGTAAACTTACTATCATGGGCACTGAGTAATGTCGAGAATTGTTGACTCACTATTTTGCACCTCCGAAACTAATAGAACACTATGTTAACTACACCGGAATTAAAATAACTTAATAAAAAATCAGAAGTATTTTAAAGTAGTCCTTTTAAGGAAACTGTGGCAAAAATTGAAGGAATTCTGTCCTCAGTTTTCATTAAAACCCAAGAAAGGGTAAGAATAGTTAATGGATATTTGAGAGAAATTTTCATTGATTTGTTACACAGACTTGACTTAAGACAGTGTTTTGATTTCAAGCAATCACTTCACAAATATATGGACCCTGAGCAGAGACACTGAAACTGTTCCAATACTTGGAATAAGTTTCTAGAGGTCACCAGTTAGAATGTCCAGGTGGGCTGTGTAGATAGGATGTAGTTTATGTGGGACCCAAGTATATCACACAGTAGAAAGATAAGGCAGAGGAGAGACCCAACATGACGAGTGTGTGGGATATTAATGAGAACTATTACCTCGGCTTCATTATTTCTACCAAAGAGGAGAAATTTCAGTTTCTTTTCTGGCTGTTTTTTGTCAATCTGTCTCCAAAGGGTCTATCCTTAAATTGAGGCTCATCTTCAGGGATCAGCTGTAGAAGGAAAGCAAACTGCATGAGTAATTGGATCCTGAAGGATTCACCCTTCTTCCTACATTTACCAAGAGAAAGGAGTAGAAGTTTGTAAAGCACAGTAACTCACCCAGACTTCCTGATTTTAACCTGAGGAACCTCTTGAAACAGGCTGTGCCTCATTCCCCTCAGAAGGAAACCAAATGTACCATTGTGTCCTGCTCCTGCTTCAGCCGGTTTCCCCTCCTGTTTATGAAAAACATATTCTTCATGGTATCAGACATCCCTGGTGCTAGATCTCCAGTGCTTGTCCAAATAAGTAGCAGCCCCAAAGCTGCTGATAGCAAGGCTTCTTTTCATTTCTTATATGGTGTTGGGAATTAACCCCGGGTTTTCTCATTTTCATTTCTGTGTGGAAACAAAGAACACTTTGTTGCTGGGAGCTCCAGTGAACTGGGCTCACTGCTAGGATCAATTCCTCCAGCTCATCTTCTTTACGCACTAACCATCTGTAGGTCTGTATAGTACAGTGCATAGCCCTCTGTCTCTGGAAACCTACTATGTCCTAGTCCTCTTTCTCCTGTGTCCCGTTAGCAGCTGCTAAAGAGCAGCACTCTGTCTTATTGGGAAGTACTTGGCTTGGAGGACATAAACTTCAGTCTTGCATCTTTGGCTTAATGGATCTATAAATCTTGTGCAAAACATTATCTCACAGCATGATGTGTCATTTAAAATGGGGTGATGATACCTATTTTTAGAGTTGTTTTGAGGATTAATGTAACATCTTTAAAAGTCACTGGCATAGATTGAATGCGTAGCACTTGTTAGTTAATTTAAATGCCTACAGTGATATTCTTTCGTTTTCCATGATAATGGAAAGTGACATCTAAAATGATGTTCACATATATTCATGATATTTTCTTCGCCCAATAATTCCTTAATTTTTGCTTCGTCTTGTTCAACACTTCTAAAATAAATTATTCATTATTCCCAGTTCCCATTCACCCTTTCCTTTCTGGAAATATCTCTTCTCACCTTTGTCCTAATGTTCTCCATTAAATCTTCAGGATTTTCATCTTTATCTATAATAGATAGCATGGCTAATTAGGATTTCAGTTTTCAAAGCAAGGAAAACACTCTGCTGTTTTTTTCTCAGTGTTTCACTAACTTCTTGTGACAATTTGTTGCTCCTCCTCAATGAGTTGGCTTCTTACTCTTCTTTTTAGAACTAACGCTAAGTAAAACCTAGGTTGAGTATTCCATAATCACACACACAACTATTAGTAGTGGTGAAGAAGAGGGAGAAACATCATGCTATAAATGTATATGCAATAGAAAATTAATAAGTCACATAAGTACTTTCGTACCTTTGGGCCCTAAATATTTATTTTCAAGGGCCCCACCAGTGGTTCTGGTAACCAATTTAAATCCTCCTTTGTTTTCTTCTAAGAGACATTGTAATCCCAGAAGTGATTTCTTTTAATAATATAGAAGGCAGTAACTTTTAGGTACTTTAGGGATGATGTTTCAAGAACTGATTATACTTAACTTAATAAACAGTAATTTTCTCCTCTAAATTATTACTTCCCTGATTATACAGATTATGTATACTCAGTATAGAAATTTGAGAAGTCCAGAAAATCCAAGGAAGAAATCAAAGTCATTCATTATTATAGAACAAATACTAGTATTTTGACATATTATCTATTGAAGTACTATATTTACAGGCATAAGACCATGCTGCATTTCTTGATTTATTAAGTTTTAAAATAATTAACAATATAATGTGTGTATTTCCCATATTAGGCAGTTTTAATGAATTTCTTAGTATCTTCAGCTGATAAATAGGAAAAAAATGTAAGTAGAAATGAAACAGTTTTTTGCTGGATTCTCAGTAATTTTTCACTTTTTTGGCATTTTGAATGAATGACAATGTTGAGGACTGGGATCAGATTCCCTTCATTTTATTTCCTGTGAGGAAAAGGGAGGCACAACTCAAGGAATTTCCAGTGCTCTCCTGCTATTGCTTCCCATTGTCCCCTCGACTTCACTTACTTCCTAACAACTTTCTGGCCCTTGACCCTGCTGTGCACTTCCAGGTTTTAGTATTTCAGCTCCATCTACACTTCTATTTTTCTAGCACTCCAAAATTGTATAGGCCTTAGTTAGAAGAACACAATTCTACTCATATTTTAAGATTCAGGACCTTTGCTAAAGTCCAATGCCAAATATATTCACTCCATTTTGTGGGGATACATAAAAAAATGAAAAAGACTCTACTTCTTGATGGAGGGAGTAGCAAAGTTTCAGAGCTTGTTAGAGTATAACTCTTTGCAACTGTTTTTGGATATTGGATTTTTTAAAAAGATTGTATTTATTTATTTGTTAGAGTGAGAGAGAGCAAGAGCTAGAGTACATAAGCAGGGGGAGCAGCAAGCAGAGGGAGAAGCAGGCTCCCGCTGAGCAAAGAGACCTATTTAGGACTCACTCCCAGGACCCTGGGATCATAACCTCAGCTGAAGGCAGAGGCTCAAGTGACAGAACCACCCAGGCACCCCTGGATATTGAATTTGCCACAAGTATTCGTGTTTTGTTTTAGTGGGCAGTAATTTGGCAGGGCTCAAATTTCAAACTGGCCCAGTGGGTTAAGTCTGCCTTCAGCTCAGGTCATGATCTCAGGGTCCTGGGATCGAGCCCCCCACTGTGCTCTCTGCTCAGCGGGGAGCCTGCTTCCCTGCCTGCTGCTCTGCCTACTTGTGATCTCTCTCTCCGTGCCAAATAAATAAATATAATTTAAACAAAATATCAAACTTGTGTTCTCTAAGGTGGGCAGCCACTGAAATCTCTACTCAAATATTTTAAGCTTAGCTGTACTTATGTGTATTTTAGGGATCAGTCAATATTTAGGCAGAGCTTATGTAGAAATCTGGGGTTCTCATTCTTTAGCTATTTTCTTTCTGTGTCTTTTTTTCTTCTTCTAAATTTTTGACTATTGTGATCTTCCCAAACGCTTCTCTGTTTCTTTAAGTTGTTGAGATTGCATTTTCTATCTGAATGTTAGTTACCCTGTAGAAGGACTTTGTCCTTCCCTTATCTTAAAACTACTAAAAGGGAAACTCAACTGGTGCTGTTTCTTCTAACAAGTGTTGACTGCCCTCATTCATTTTCTGGATACTGTTGGCCATTTCAGGAAGGCATTTATTTGTTTATTTATTTTTAAATCTTTAACTTTTAAATTTGAATTCCAGTTAATTAACATACAGTGTAATATTAATTTCAAGTGTACAATTTAGTGATTCAACACTTATATACAATACCTGGTACTTATCACAAGTGTACTCCTTAATCCCCATCACCTGTTTCACCCCATTTCCCTTACCCAGCTTCCCTCTGGTAACCATCAGTTTGTTTTCTATAGTTAAGAGTCTGTTTCTTGGTATTCCTCTCTTTTCCCCCATGATCATCTGTTTAGTTTCTTAAATTCCACATATAAGAGAAATCACCAGGTATTTGTCTTACTCTGACTGATTTCCCTTAGCATAATACTCTGTATCTCCATCCCTGTCATTGCCAATGGCAAGACTTCATTTTTTATGGCCAAGTAATATACCAATGTGTGTGTAATGTGTGTGTGTGTATACACTATATGTATATATACCACACCTTCATTAGATCTAACCCTTCTTTACAAATTTATAAGTGTACAATACCATATTGTTAGTTATAGGAAAAATGTATCTCAGATTTCTAGAACTTATTATTTGTAAATATCTGAAACTTTATACCCTATGGGATAATAACTCTCCATTTATTCCTCCCCTCAACCTCTGGCAACCACCATTCCACTTGCTTCTATGAGTTTGACTATTTTAAATTCATTATGGAATTAGAGGGTATTTTTCCTTTATGACCGGTTTATTTCACTTAGCATGAGGTCCTCAAAATTTATCCATGTTGCCACATGTGGCAAGATTTCCTTCATATTTAAGACTGATGAATATTCCATCGTGCATGTGTATGTATTTGTATATATATACATATACCGCATATATATATATATATATACACACATATATATATATGCGGTATATGTATATATATACAAATACATACACATGCACGATGGAATATTCATCAGAATATTTTATATATATATATATATATATATATACACACACACACACACATCTATCTATCTATCTCACATTTTCTTTAACTGTTTATGCATCTTTTGACATTTAGATTGTTCTGTCATCTTGGCTATTGTGAATAATGCTGCAGGGGTGCCTGGGTGGCTCAGTGGGTTAAGCCTCTGCCTTTGGCTCAGGTCATGATCTCAGGGTCCTGGTATCAAGACCTGCATTGAGCTTTCTGCTCAGCAGGGAGTCTGCTTCCCACCCCCCCTCTCTCTTCTTGCTTCTCTGCCTGCTTGTGATCTCTCTCTCTCTGTCAAATAAATAAAATAAAATAAAATAAAATCTTTAAAAGAAAATAATGCTGAAATGAACATGGGGGATCAAATATCTCTTTGAGATCCTGGTTTCAGGAAGTTGTAAAAAATTTTTTTTGTCTAGGGTTTATGGGTGATCCAAGATTCATTATTAGAACATTCTATTTCATGGAATACATACATTCTATTTCATATTCTATGCATTTTTTTTACACATCTATGTTATAAGTGAAATAAAACAAGAAGTTATATTTTCTTGTATTGTCTTTACCTGGTTCTGAGATAAAAGCAAAAGGATGGGGTAGGCCTCTGAAAAACAATCTGAGGGTTTTGAAGTGGCGGGGGGCGGTGGGAGGTCGGGGTACCAGGTGGCGGGTATTATAGAGGGCACGGATTGCATGGAGCACTGGGTGTGGTGAAAAAATAATGATACTGTTATGCTGAAAATAAATAAATTTTAAATAAACCACAATGAACTATCATAAAAAAAAAAGGATGGGGTAGGTTTCACTCTGGTTTTTGCTAAATAACTTGAATAAAATGAAGACTATCTGTAGCTTGAAAGTTTGGTAAACTTATATGTAAAACTGAACTACTAAATTTCACTTAGAGGTTAATGAAAAAAAAATATATTTTTTTCCCATCTAAGTTACAAGTCCCCTTGAATTTTATTCATAGGTATCCTCTGGGATTAGGAACCACTGCTAGAAAGTATACATAAGAAAGGAATTTCTGTGTCATAGGCTATACATATACTCATCTTTTTTGGTAATGTTTAGTTTTTATTTTAACAATTTTTAAAGTTTTATAGTTTCTTTTTTGGGGGGATATACATTAATCTTTACTAATTTTCCAAATTTGTACTCTAACAGAAGTGTATGAGAGCTCCTTTTGCACAATGTTCTTGTCAATATTTAGTATTGGCCAATTTTTAAATTATTAACAATCCAGTCCAGTTAGTTTGGAGAAGCATTCTTTAAGCCTCACGTAACAGTAGATATTATTTGAAGGGTTTTGGGAATTATATGGGGTGGATATATGAAACACTGTCTGAAGATGTTTCTGTTTGGTTGGTCATGAGGTTAGGTTCAAGCAAATCCATAGAAGGAACTAAATCGGTGGAGCCAAATCCTGGCCCAACACAGTAGTGGGGGGCAGTAACTACATGTATAAACTCTACATGTTTGTAAGTTGTTGGTGCATCCCTGTGCAGGTACTTTCAAGAGGGAGAGATGAAGTATGAGAGACTGTGGACCCTGAGAAACAAACTGAGGGTTTTGGAGGGGAGTGTGGAGGAATGGGTGAGCCTGGTGGTAGGTATTAAGGAGGGCACATATTGCATGGAGCACTGGGTGTGGTGCATAAACAATGAAACTTGGAACACTGAAAAAATAAAATAAAATTAAGATGTTAAAAAAAGAGGGGCGCCTGGGTGGCTCAGTGGGTTAAAGCCTCTGCCTTCTGCTCAGGTCGTGATCCCAGGGTCCAGTCGAGCCCAGCATCGGGCTCTCTGCTTGGTGGGGAGCCTGCTTTCTTCTCTCTCTGCCTACCTGTGATCTCTGTCTGTCAAATAAGTAATTAAATAAAATCTTTTAAAAAAAAGATATTAAAAAAAGTCTTTTGTAAGCATTGTGGAAGGGATCATATTTTCTGTTATATTCTGAGGCCACTAGGTGGTGGCACAGACTAGCTTTTTCTTCATCCTTTGTGTATAAACCTGTAAGTGGAATTAAGGATCAACTCCACTGGTCTTGCTTGTTTGCACTTCAAAACGTTAATTCATACTCCCAGTTGCAATGAATTAGATTTTATGGTGCTCCATATTATTTTCATAATTTAGTATTTAAGTTTTGGGTGGGTAGTGTCACATTTATAAATATTTCATTTATTTGATTACTTGTGATTCGGTTATCCTTTCATATTTTTATTGATATTGGTTATAGAACTGTGTTGTAGAACTTGCTATTTTTTCATTGGATGTCTGTGTTTTTTAGAAACATATACTGGACTCTCATTTTTGTTTTTGTGTACTACAGATAAATTTCCCCATTTATGACTAATATTTAAGCTTGCTTAATGGTGTCTTCTGTCATATAGAATATTTAATTTTGAGGAGGCTGAATCTCTCATTTTCTCTTTTTGTTTTTTAGCTTGTTTAATAAATACTTTTACTGTCTGCATGTCATAAAGGTATTCTTTTCTAATTTTTTATAGATGTTCTAAAGTTTTGCTTTTTAGAATTTGGCTATTAAATCCTTTTCAAATTTTTATGTAGTATAGTATAAGATAGACATCTATATAGTTATCTTTTTTGTCATTATGAATAACCAAGTATGATTTATCAAATATTCCATTTGCTATGTACTGATTTACAATGCCTTATCAGTTATCAAACACTGTGATGATATCTGTTATCAAATTCTTATATATGCCTGAGATATTTCTGGATTTTCTATTATATTCTATTGATTTGTTTGTCTTTCTGTCTTCACCGATACTACATTATCAAAATACCTACAACTTTATAATCAGTCTTGATGTGATATAGTGGCAACCATCATCTTACTCTTATTCTGCAATATTTTCTTGGTGACCCTTGTTTTTTTATTCTTTTATGTAAATTTTAGGATCAACTTAACAATATCCAAGGAGGTGAAGGAAGCTTATTCCATTAGAGTTTTGATAGAATTACATTAAATTTAGAGAGAATGTTGGGGGTAAATTTTTTGAATTTCATAACTGTGTGTTAAATATAGCTCCCTGTGGGGCACTTTGGTGGCTCAGTGGGTTGAAGCCTCTGCCTTTGGCTTGGGTCCCGGGGTCCTGGGATGGGGACCCGCATTGGGCTCTCTGTTTGGCGGGAAGCCTGCTTCCCCCACCTCCCTCCGCCTGCCTCTCTGCCTGCTTGTGATCTCTGTCTGTCAAATGAATGAAAAATCTTAAAAAATATATATATATTTATAAAATATATATATATTAAATATATTAAATTAAGAAAAATATATATACACAGCTCCCTGTTTATTTAGGCTTCCTATTTTTCAAAAGATTTATTAGAGAGAGAGAGAGAAAGAATGAGCAGGGTGAGGGGCCAAGGGAGAGGGAGAAAGAGAATCTTAAGTAGACTACCCACTGAGTGCAGAGCCTGATGTGGGGCTTGATCTCATGACCCTGAGATCATGACCTCAAAAGCTGAAATTATTTTTTTTTATAAAGATTTATAGGTTTCTTCAAAAAGTACTTGTGAAACCATAAGAGACTCTTAATATCACCAAACAAACTGATTGTTGCTGGGGGGAGGAGGATATGGAGAGGGTGGCTGGGTGATGGACATTGGGGAGGGTATGTGCTATGGTGAGTGCTGTGAAATGTGTTAGCCTGACGATTCACAGACCTGTACCCCTGGGGCAAATAGCACATTATATGTTAATAAAAATAATTAATAAAAAACATACATTATAAAAAATGAGTTGTGATATTTTTATTAGATTTATTCATAGGCATTTGACATATATATCACTATTGTGTTTTTAATTGTAATTATTTTTAAAAATTTGAGTATGATCTATATACAATGTTATGTTATTTTCAGGTATACACCGTAGTGATTCAACTCCTCTATATAAAATATGTATATTTTTAACTAGTTGTGATTGGTACAAGGAACACAACTGATTTTTAAAATATTGATCTTTAGGGGCACCTTGGTGGCTCAGTGGGTTAAAGCCTCTGCCTTTGGCTCAGGTCATGATCCCAAGGTCCTAGGATCGAGCCCCACTTTGGGTTCTCTGCTCAGTGGGGAGCCTGCTTCTCCCTCTTGCTCTGCCTGCCCCTCTGCCTGCTTGTGATCTCTCTCTGTCAAATAAAGAAATAAAATATTTAAAAAATTGATCTTTAGACTCAGCAACCATTATTAATTCAAATAATTTGTTTATAACTTATCTTCATTTTCTGTTAGATAATTACATGTCTGGGAAAGTGGAAACTTGATTTCTTCCTTTGTAAGCCTTATATATTCTATTTCTTATTCCTTTTAAAAATTTTTAAAATTTTTAACATTTCTTTTCAGTGTACCAGAATTCATTGTTTATGTATCACACCCAGTGTTCCATGCAATATGTGCCCTCCATAATACCCACCACCAGGCTCACCCAACCTCCCACACCCCCTATTTCTTACTCTTTTTAAAATTGAACTCTAGTCCAAAGTTTATAGAAGAGGCAAAAAAAGGCATTTAAAGATCTTACTTTGGGAGAAAGACAACTATCATATGATCTCCCTAATAAGAGGAAAGGATATGAAGATGCAACATGGAGGGTGTGGGGGTTAGGAAAAGAATAAATGAACCAAGATGGGATCAGGAGGGAGACAAACCATAAGTGACTCTTAATCTCACAAAACAAACTGAGGGTTGCTGGGGGGAGGGGGTTTGGGAGAAGGGGGTGGTATTATGGACATTGGGGAGGGTATGTGCTTTGGTGAGTGCTGTGAAGTGTGTAAACCTGGTGATTCACAGACCTGTACCCCGGGGGATAAAAATATATGTTTATAAAAAATAAAAAATTATATTAAAAAAAAAAACAAAAAAAACAAACTGAAGGTTGCTGGGGGGAGGGGGGTCGAGAAAGGGTGGTGGGGTTATGGATATTGGGGAGGGTATGTGCTATGGTGAGTGCTGTGAAGTGTGTAAACCTGGAGATTCACAGACCTGTACCCCTGGGGATAAAAATACATTATATGTTTATAAAAAATTTAATTAAAAAAAGAATCTCATTTTGAACATTAAAAGTAATATATTTAATTTTTCCATATTAACTGATATTTGCTGTGAGTTTTTGATAGGTATCATTGATCAGGCTGAAGAAGTTCCCTTCTGTTCTAATTTGCTAAGAATTTTTTTCAAAAATTTATAAATGCGTAATGAATTTATCAAATGCTTTTTCTGCATTTCCTGAAATGGACATTTTCCCCCTTTAATTGATATTGTGAGTTACATTACCCTGCTTTATTGTGTTCAAACTTCCTTGGATCCCTGAGAGAAATCTTACCTGGACATTAGACATTATTATTTTATACATTGCTGGATTATGTTGTTATTATATATTTTAGGATTTTTAACTCTTTTATACATTACTAGATTGTGTTGTTAATATGTTATTTAGGATTTTTATATCTGTGTTTGTAGTAGAGTGACATATATTTTCCTTTCTTTTATTGTTCTTGTGCAGTTTTTGTTTCACTTTATACTAGGCTCAAAATATTAGTTTGAGAAGTTCTTTTTTTATTTTCCTTTTTTTAAAAAAAAAAGATTTTATTTATTTGTCAGAGAGAGAGAGGGAAAGAGAGCGAGCACAGGCAGACAGAATGGCAGGCAAAGGCAGAGGGAGAAGCAGGCTTTCTGCTGAGCAAGGAGCCTGATGTGGGACTCAATCCGAAGACGCTGGGATCATGACCTGAGCAGAAGGCAGCTGCTTAACCAACTGAGCCACCCAGGTGTCCCTTACTTTCCTTTTTTTTTTTTTTTTTTGGTCTTTTTTTTTTTTTTAAGATTTTATTTATTTATTTTACAGAGAGAGATCAGAAGTAGGCAGAGAGGCAGGCAGAGAGAGAGAGAGGAGGAAGCAGGCTCCTGCTGAGCAGAGAGCCGGATGCGGGACTTGATCCCAGGACTCTGAGATCATGACCTGAGCCGAAGGCAGCGGGTTAACCCACTGAGCCACCCAGGCGCCCTATTTTTTTTTTTTTTTTAAGATTTTTATTTATCTGCCAGAGATGGAGAGAGAGTGAACAAGGACAGGCAGACAGAGAGGCAGACAGAGGCAGAGGGAGAAGCAGGCTCCCTGCGGAGCAAGGAGCCGGATGTGGGACTCGATCCCAGGACCCTGGGATCATGACCCGAGCCGAAGGCAGCTGCTTAACCAACTGAGCCACCCAGGCATCCCCCTTATTTTCCTTTTTTTAAAGGATTTTATTTATCCGAGAGAGAGAGAGAGAGAAAGAGAGCGTGAGTAGGGAGATTGGTAGGCAGAGGGAGAGGGGAAAAGCAGACTCCCTGCCCAACAGGGAGCCAGGCTAGGTGGGGCTGGATCCCAGGACCCTGACATCATGAGTGGAGCGGAAGGCACAGGCTTACCCAGCTCAGCCAAATGAGCCAATTTTCTGAAACAAACAGATAGTTTTTCTGCATTCAAAAATTTATTAGAATTTTCTAGGGAAACTATTTTGTACTGGCATCTTTCTAAACAACTATTTCAATACTTCCTTGTGTTTATTATTTTTTTCTGCTCTTCATTATTTTTGTAATGTTTGAACTGAATGCTTAGTGCATTAATTTTCAATCTTTATTTTGATGCTTATACTGAAGATTGAAATATCTATTTATCCCTATATATTTCCTTCTAGAGTTAAATTACATTAACTGGTTTTGATGGTAATTTTATTGCCACGTTCTAAATAATCTGTTATTTCCATCATGATTTCTTTTTCAGTCAATGAATTGTATAGAAGCACTTTTCAAAATTTCTTAATGTAAAATATTTGGAGGGTTTTTTTTTTTTTTTTTTTTTTTTTTTTTTTTTTTTTTTTTGTTACTGGTAACTAACCCTATTGTGTTGTAACTAGAAATTGTGGTTGAGTGTTTTTAATTTTGTTTATTAACATATAATGTGTTATTTGTTTCAAGGGTACAGGTCTGTGAGTCGTCAGTCTTACACATTTCACAGCAACTCACCACAGCACACACCCTCCCCAGTGCCCATCACCCAGCCACCCTATCCCTCCCCTCCCAGCAACCCTGTTTGTTTCCTGAGTGTTTTAAATTTTTAAATACTTATTAATAGTTGCTTTGTATTACCAATATGTGTTCTCTAGTGTTTGAATATAAAATTGTATAGACCTCAACATATTATCTAATTTATACATTAGAATATATATCTTCATATATATATTAATTAATATTAATAACTATAGAATTCATACCTTCTGTGTTCACATTTTTTTACCTGTCCATTTGAGAGAGGTGTGTATTAAAACAACTTACTTTTACTTACTGTCTTCACAAAATTTGTGTCTTTAGTTCCGGAGATTTTTCTTTCTTTATTTTGAAGCTGTGTGTGTAACTAGGTTGTATGACTAGGTTGAAGATTATTTTTTCTGGTCTTTCTGCTATTATGATTTTTGCTTCAAGGCCTATTTTGTCTACTCTAAGTCAATAGCTTTTTTTGGTTGTTGTTTGTCTGGCATGACTTTTTCCACTCTGTTGCTTTTAACCTCTTGTCAAGTTTTATATGTTTTCCTTATAAATAAAATACAGTGTGATTAATGAGAATCCAATCTGAGAATCTTTGTTTTCTAACTGGTATGTTTAGCGTAATTATAGCTATTGTGATGGATGCATGTTCTCTCTCTTTCTCAAATAAACAAATCTTTTAAAAAATAGTTCATTCAATAACTTCTGTGAATGATAAAAAAAATTCTCTTAATCTTTGTCTAGAAAGTTGTTTGTCTTTAGCCCTAAAAGATAATTTACCTACTTTATAGTTTACAGTCATTTTGCCTCAGAAATTTGAAAATATGATTCCATTATAATCTGAATTCTATATTCTTGATGCCATTTCTGTTTTATTCATTGACACGTATAACAAAGTACTCTTAAAATATAATAGGACTGCTTGTTACTAAAAGCAGACTGTGCTTCCTATTTTAGAAATGATAGTAAATGTTCCTTGTGTAAAATATTACAACTTCTTTTTAGACCCACTTACATGTTTTATTACTGGCATTATCTTTGCTAACATATTTTGCTTTATTATAAATATTAATGCTCATTTATTTGATATTGATGAGAGTCTTTATGTTTTAAAATGTGAGGTGGTAGTGTTCTGCCACGTCATAAAATAAGGTATAAATATACTATGTTGTATGGTACACACAAAAGAAAAAGCAGGAAGAGGTCTGTCACAACTATACAAAGAACCATAGTCTAAGGTTTTGCTAGACTTTATGCTCTTTATTTTGTAAAAGGACAGTGAAAGAAAATTCTGTATGTTCTTTATTTTGTAAAAGGCAAGTGAAAGAAAATTCTGTATTTTATGTTTTCAACATGGAGTTGATATTAAGAGAAAATATTAACAAGTTATATACTTATTGAAAGATAATGTAATTCTACACATACTATATTCTT
Source organism: Mustela lutreola (assembly GCF_030435805.1). Classification (NCBI taxonomy): domain Eukaryota; kingdom Metazoa; phylum Chordata; class Mammalia; order Carnivora; family Mustelidae; genus Mustela; species Mustela lutreola. The sequence goes on from NC_081301.1 coordinate 27,238,154, forward strand.
ATATCATTATACTTAGAATTTATTAAGATTTATTTCATCACTGTACTTAATGTAACTAGTAAGACAAGAAGGTCAAATTCCCTACCTTAACCTGATGCTAGAAAACCCAGAGTATAAGAACTTCTTAAAATTTTGTCTTCTTTTACATAATTATTTTGTTGCTTATCTCTCTTCTCTTCTATAATTTGCTTTTGCTTCATGTTCCTGAATTTAAATCTCAGCTAATACACTGGCCTTTTTTCCCTAAATTTGTGTATACTTTAATTTCTTTTTTATAAATTTAATTTTTTTTCAGTGTAACAGAACTCATTGTTCATGCACCACACCCAGTGCTCCATGCAATATGTGCCCTCCATAATACCCACCACCAGGCTCACCCACCCTCCCACCCCCTGCCCATTCAAAACCCTCAGGTTGTTTTTCAGAGTCCATAGTCTCTCATGGTTCATCTTCCCCTCCAATTTCCCTCAACTCCCTTCTCTTCTCCATTTCCCCATGTCCTCTGTGTTGTTTCTTATGTTCCACAAATAAGTGAAACCATATGATAATTGACTCTCTCTGCTTGACTTATTTCACTCAGCATAATCTCTTCCAGTCCTGTCATGTTGCTACAAAAGTTGGATATTCATCCTTTCTTTCTTTTTTTCTTTAATTAATTAATTAATTAATTTTTAAAATAAACATATAATGTATTTTCATCCCGAGGGGTACAGGTCTGTGAATCTCCAGGTTTACACACTTCACAGCACTCACCATAGCACATACCCTCTCCAATGTCCATAACCACTCACCCTGCCAGCCCCCTCCCCCCAGCAACCCTCAGTTTGTTTTGTGAGATTAAGAGTCACTTATGGTTTGTCTCCCTCCCAATCCCATCTTGTTTCATTTATTCTTCTCCTACCCCCTTAACCCCCCCCCCCCATGTTGCTTCTCCACATCCTCATATCAGGAAGATCATATGATAGTTTTCTTTCTCTGATTGACTTATTTTGCTAAGCATGATACCCTCTAGTTCCATCCATGTTGTCACAAATGGCAAGATTTCATTTCTTTTGATGGCTGCTAGTATTCCATTGTGTATATATACCACATCTTCTTTATCCACTCATCTGTTGATGGACATCTAGGTTCTTTCCATAGTTTGGCTATTGTAGACTTTGCTGCTCTAAACATTTGGGTGCACGTGCCCCTTCGGATCACTACGTTTGTATCTTTAGGGGAAATACCCAGTAGTGCAATTGCTGGGTCATAGGGTTGTTCTATTTTCAACATTTTGAGGAACCTCCATGCTGTTTTCCAGCGTGGTTGCACCAGCTTGCATTCCCACCAACAGTATCGGAGGGTTCCCCTTTCTCTGCATCCTTGCCAGCATCTGTCATTTCCTGCCTTGTTGATTTTAGCCATTCTGACTGGTGTGAGGTGGTATCTCATTGTGGTTTTGATTTGTATTTCCCTGATGCTGAGTGATGTCAGACACTTTTTCATGTGTCTCTTGGCCATCTGGATGTCTTTTTTGCAGAAATGTCTGTTCATGCATTCTGCCCATTTCTTGATTGGATTATTTGTTCTTTGGGTGTTGAGTTTGCTAAGTTTTTATAGATTTTGGACACTAGCCCTTTATCTGATATGTCGTTTGCAAATAAATATCTTCTCCCATTCTGTCAGTTGTCTTTTGATTTTGTCAACTGTTTCCTTTGCTGTGCAAAAGCTTTTGATCTTGATAAAATCCCAATAGTTCATTTTTGCCCTTGCTTTTCTTGCCTTCGGAGATGTTCCTGGGAAAATGTTGCTGTGGCTGAGGTCCAAGAGGTTGCTGCCTGTGTTCTCCTCAAGGATTTTGATGGATTCCTTTCTCACATTGAGGTCCTTCATCCATTTTGCATCTATTTTTGTGTGTGGTGTAGGGAAATGCTCCAATATCATTTTTTGCATGTGGCTGTCCAGTTTTTCCCAATACCATTTGTTGAAGTGGCTGTCTTTCTTCCATTGGACATTCTTTCCTGCTTTGTCGAAGATTAGTTGACCATAGAGTTGAGGGTCTATTTCTGGGCTCTCTATTCTGTTCCATTGATCTATGTGTATGTTTTTGTGCCAGTACCATGCTGTCTTGATGATGACAGCTTTGTAATAGAGCCTGAAGTCCGGAATTGTGATGCCACCAACGTTGGCTTTCTTTTTCAATATCCCTTTGGCTATTCGAGGTCTTTTCTGGTTCCATATAAATTTTAGCATTATTTGTTCCATTTCTTTGAAAAAGATGGATGGTACTTTGATAGGAATTGCATTAAATGTGTAGATTGCTTTAGGTAGCATAGACATTTTCACAATATTTGTTCTTCCAATCCAGGAGCATGGAACATTTTTCCATTTCTTTGTGTCTTCCTCAATTTCTTTCATGCGTACTTTATAGTTTTCTGCGTATAGATTCTTAGCCTCTTTGGTTAGGTTTATTCCTAGGTATCTTATAGTTTTGGGTGAAATTGTAAATGGGATTGACTCCTTAATTTCTCTTTTTTCTGTCTTGTTGTTGGTGTAGAGAAATGCAACTGATTTCTGTGCATTGATTTTATATCCTGACACTTTACTGAATTCCTGTACAAGTTCTAGCAGTTTTGGAGTGGAGTCTTTTGGGTTTTCCACATATAGTATCATATCATCTGTGAAGAGTGATAATTTGACTTCTTCTTTGCCGATTTGGATGCCTTTAATTTCCTTTTGTTGTCTGATTGCTGAGGCTAGGACTTCTAGTACTATGTTGAATAGCAGTGGTGATAATGGACATCCTTGCCGTGTTCCTGACCTTAGCAGAAAAGCTTTCAGTTTTTCTCCATTGAGAATGATATTTGTGGTGGGTTTTTCATAGATGGCTTTGATAATATTGAGGTATGGGCCCTCTACCCCTGCACTTTGAAGAGTTTTGATCAGGAAGGGATGCTGTACTTTGTCAAATGCTTTTTCAGCATCTATTGAGAATATCATATGGTTCTTGTTCTTTCTTTTATTAATGTGTTGTATCACATTGATTGATTTGCGGATGTTGAACCACCTTGCAGCCCTGGAATAAATCCCACTTGGTCGTGGTGTATAATCCTTTTAATGTACTTTTGAATCCTATTGGCTAGTATTTTGGTGAGAATTTTCACATCTGTGTTCATCATGGATATCGGTCTGTAGTTCTCTTTTTTGATGGGATCCTTGTCTGGTTTTCAGATCAAGGTGATGCTGGCCTCATAAAATGAGTTTGGAAGTTTTCCTTCCATTTCTATTCTTTGAAACAGTTTCAGGAGAATAGGAATTAGTTCTTTAAATGTTTGGCAGAATTCCCCTGGGAAGCTGTCTGGCCCTGGACTTCTGTTTGTTTGGAGATTTTTGATGACTGTTTCAATCTCCTTACTGGTTATGGGTCTGTTCAGGTTTTTTGTTTCTTCCTGGTTCAGTTGTGGTAGTTTATATGTCTCTAGGAATGCATCCATTTCTTCCAGATTGTCAAATTGGTTGGCGTAGAGTTGCTCATAGTATGTTCTTATAATTGTCTGTATTTCTTTGGTGTTGGTTGTGATCTCTCCTCTTTCATTCATAATTTTATTTATTTGGGTCCTTTCTCTTTTCTTTTTGATAAGTCTGGCCAGGGGTTTATAAGTCTTATTAATTCTTTCAAAGAACCAGCTCCTAGTTTCATTGGTTTGTTCTATTGTTTTTTTGGTTTCTATTTCATTGATTTCTGGTCTGATCTTTATGCTTTCTCTTCTCCTACTGGGCTTAGGGGTTCTTTCTTGTTCTTTCTCCACCTCCTTTAAGTGTAGGTTTAGGTTGTGTACGTGAGACCTTTCTTGTTTCTTGAGAAAGGCTTGTACTGCTATCTATTTTCCTATCAGGACTGCCTTTGTTGTGTCCCACAGATTTTGAACTGTTGTGTTTTCATTATCATTTGTTTCCATGAATTTTTTCAATTTTTCTTTAATTTCCTGGTTGACCCATTCATTCTTTAGAAGGATGCTGTTTAGTCTCCATGTATTTGGGTTATTTTCAAATTTCCTCTTGTGGTTGAGTTCTAGCTTCAGAGCATTGTGGTCTGAAAATATGCAGGGAATGATCCCAATCTTTTGATACCGTTTGAGACCTGGTTTATGACCCAGGATGTGATCTATTCTGGAGAATGTTCCATGTGCACTAGAGAAGAATGTGTATTCTGTTGCTTTGGGATGAAATGTTCTGAATATATCTGTGATGTCCATCTGGTCCAGTGTGTCATTTAAGGCCTTTATTTCCTTGTTGATCTTTTGCTTGGATGATCTGTCCATTTCAGTGAGGGGAGTGTTCAAGTCCCCTACTATTATTGTATTATTGTTGATGTGTTTCTTTGATTTTGTTATTAATTGGTTTATATAGTTGGCTGCTCCCACATTAGGGGCATAGATATTTAAAACTGTTAGGTCTTCTTGTTGGACAGACCCTTTGAGTATGATATAGTGTCCTTCCTCATCTCTTATTATAGTCTTTGGCTTAAAATCTGTTTGATCTGATATAAGGATTGCCATCCCAGCTTTCTTCTGATGTCCATTAGCATGGTAAATTGTTTCCCACCCCCTCACTTTAAATCTGGAGGTGTTTGGGTCTAAAATGAGTATCTTGTCGGCATGTTAATGGGTTTTGTTTTTTATCCATTCTGATACCCTGTGTCTTTAGATTGGGGGCATTTAGTCCATTTACATTCAGGGTAACTATTGAGAGATATGAATTTAGTGCCATTGTATTGTGTGTAAGGTGGCTGTTACTGTATATGGTCTCTGTTTTTTTCTGATATACTACTTTTAGGGTTTCTCTTTGCTTAGAGGACCCCTTTCAATATGTCCTGTAGAGCTGGTTTGGTGTTTGCAAATTCTTTCAGTTTTTGTTTGTCCTGGAAGCTTTTTATCTCTCCTTCTATTTTCAATGATAGCCTAGCTGGATATAGTATTCTTGGCTACATGTTTTTCTTGTTTAGTGCTCTGAATATATCATGGCAGTTCTTTCTGGCCTGCCAGGTCTCTGTGGATAAGTCTGCTGCCAATCTAATATTTTTACCATTGTGTGTTACAGACTTCTTTTCCCGGGGTGCTTTCAGGATTTTCTCTTTGTCACTAAGACTTGTAAATTTTACTATTAGGTGACGGGGTGTGGACCTATTCTTGTTGATTTTGAGGGGGGTTCTCTGCACTTCCTGGATTTTGATGCTTGTTCTATTTGCCATATTAGGGAAATTCTCTCTAATATTTCTCTCCAATATACCTTCTGCTCCCCTCTCTCTTACTTCTTCTTCTGGAATACCAGTTATTCTAATGTTGTTTCGTCTTATGGTGTCACTTATCTCTCTAGTTCCAGTGGTCCAGTAGCTGTTTGTCCCTCTTTTGCTCAGCTGCTTTATTCTCTCTCATTTGGTCTTCTATATCATTAATTCTTTCTTCTGCCTCATTCATCCTAGCAGCGAGAGCCTCCAGTTTTGATTGCAGCTCATTAAAGCTTGTTTGATTTCAACTTGGTTAGATTTATTTCTTTTATTTATCCAGAGAGGGCTTTTATATCTCCCAAGAGGGTTTCTCTAATATCTTCCATGCCTGTTTCGAGCCCGGCTTGAACCTTGAGAATCATCATTCTGAACTCTAGATCTGTCATATTACCAATGTCTGTATTGATTAGGTCCCTAGCCTTTGGTATTGCTTCTTGTTCTTTTTTTTGTGGTGAATTTTTCTGCCTTGTCATTTTGTCCAGATAAGAGTATATGAAGGAGCTAGTAAAATACTAAAAGGGTGGCAAAGACCGCAGGAAAATATGCTTTAATGAAATCAGAAGAGACCCCAAATCGTGTGGGAGAGAAAGGGGATAAAAAGAGGTTCAGAAAAAAAAAGAAACAATTAAAAAAGAAAATGAATAAAGAAAAAATATTAAAAAATAATATATATATTAGAATATTAGATAAACTAGTTAAAAAAATTAAAAAAGAAAAGGGTAAAAGTTAAAAAAATGATATCTCAATGTGGTTTTAATTTGAATCTCCCTGATGGCTAGTGATGATGAACATTTTTTCATGTGTCTGATAGCCATTTGTATGTCTTAATTGGAGAAGTGTCTATGTCTTCTGCCCATTTTTGGACATGATTATCTGTTTTTTTTGTGTGTTGAGTTTGAGAAGTTCTTTATAGCTGGCCTTTGTTTTGATTAATGACTATTTGCCATGAAGACAGAATTTCATTTTTTTAAAAAGATTTTTATTTATTTATCTGACAGAGATCACAAGTAGACAGAGAGGCAGGCAGAGAGAGAGGTGCAACCAGGCTCCCTGTTGAGCAGAGAGCCCGATGTGGGGCTCTTTCCCAGGACCCATGATCTCAGGGTCATGACCCAAGTTGAAGGCAGAGGTTTAACCCACTGAGCCACTCAGGCACCCCAAGAATTTCATTTTTAACAAAGAGTAATATGATGAATGTTCTTTTTGTTTGCCATTTAACTATAGTCTTGTTGGTCTGGTTCAATAATCTCTTTCACCACTGCCCTGAACACTGAGGTATCAGTTTATTGTACCATTCAAAGTCCTTTGAAAATTAAATCTTTTAGATTTGATGCATAAAATTTATATCCAATAGCTCTATCTCACTAATTGCAGTAATGGTAATTATTTTGGCTGAAGTCCTAATGTTTTCTTTAAAAAACCAATAATGTACATTGTGCCTGATATCCTGTAATCTACTCAGTCACTCTTATGGTGTAATTACTATTAATTTAGATAGTCTCTAATCAATAATATCTCATAATTTAATCATTTTAAAATCCCTTATCTGTGTAAGAATGTGAGTAACACAGAAAAAGAGTTGCTTCTTTCATTCAGGTTGTAGTGTAACTTCTTTGGGTTGAACTTCAAATCCTTAGTGCTCATTACAGTTCTGTATTATAATAGGTCCTGAGAAATGTTAGTAATTGTATAATTTATTCGTTTGAAGAACAGCATTACAAGATATATAGGTGATTATTACATGAATGTAGAAGAATAGCGCAATCAAAAGTATCTTCATTGCCTTGTGGGTATTGAATGTGAGACCACAGAAAAGTATTGTAGGAATAACGAAGATACTTTTGCTGTGGTCTATTCAATATGACGTGTCACAGAAACCAGTAGTTCCTTCAGAAGTAGCTAAAAACAGATGGAATACTTCAGCATAAAACACATCATGTGACAGAAGTTTATTTATAACTTTCTCCTCATTACTTAGAATTTAAGTTTGGTTAATCACTGATGCTTTAACTTGCTCCCCTCTCCTTTCTTCCTATCCCCCAGGAATAACAATGAAACACTGTTAACTGTTCAGTATAGGAAACTACGTTTCAAAGGGACCATTAAAATTTATTTTTCATTATTCCCTCGTTGGACTTGTAAACAATATATTAAAAAGTTTTTCTTTTTAAATAGGATAACTTTTTTTTCCTGAAAGTTTAAGGACATTTATAATGACACTTTAAAAAAATTCATGTCACTCTTATCTCCACTGGAGTCTGTTTTGCATCACACATTTAACTTGACAAATTTCCTGTGAATTTAAAAGATATGCATTTTTACTATTGGGAAAAAAACTTCTATTTCAGGAAATCTCGTTCAGACTGGTTTAATAAAGAATAATCTCTTGGTGATGTGAAAAAAATCCTGTATTTTGTTTTGTTTATTTTATTTACTTTATACATTTAGATATTTGAACCTTCTATTAGTCACACACAATGCTGCCTTGTTACCTCAAAAAAGGAAGCATAAACTACCTTCTTCCTCAATGATACACTTATTTATTTTCATTTAAATGTCTTAAGGAGTTACCCAATTATCTAATCATATTAATAGAGAATTTCAAAACTTGAGTATTTGCCACCATTTACTTATTTATTTGCATAATCATAAGACATTTGATGGTTTCTTTATATAGAGCATAACTTTTAAAAAATTTGTCAGAAATATTTGTAATCTCAAGTCAAAAATTCCTACCAGTATGTCACAATTTAAATTTCTTGAATCTGGGCGCCTGGGTGGCTCAGTGGGTTAAGCCACTGCCTTCGGCTCAGGCCATGATCTCAGGGTCCTGGGATCGAGTCCTGCATCGGGCTCTCTGCTCAGCAGGGAGCCTGCTTCCTCCTCTCCTCTCTCTGCCTGCCTCTCTGCCTACTTGTGATCTCTCTCTGTCAAATAAATAAATAAAAAATCTTTAAAAAAAATAAATTTCTTGAATCTCCTGGGACTGTTTTGCCACTGGAAAGAGTAGTAAAACGATTTTAACTTCTAGTTTTGCAAAGATAGTGTATCTTATGTCATCCCAATTTTTTCTCTTAGTGAGGGTACCAAACTGTGTAACATGGTAAGTAGTATATCAGTGTGAATTTGGAAACTGATTCCTAGCTTGGACTCCAATCAAGATGTGAGTCTTTCTAGCAGTGGGATTATATTATCATTATTTTCTTTATCAAAACAAACAAGAAAACAAACAAACAAGCATGGATTATGGCAGAGCACATTGACTGGAGTCTAAACACTTAGATTTTGAGATAAAAAGAGCTTCATCAACATAGAAATATGCATGTGTGAGTGTGTGTGTGTGTGTGAGAAAGAGAGAGAGAGGGAGAAAGAGAGAGGAAAGAGAAGAAGTGATAGCTCTAAGAATTAAAAGAAATCCACCTGAAACACCGGGTACCCAACAGTGGGGAGAGATAAACAGGGTGAAAGATGAGGCTGAAGAATTATAAAGGATCTAGATCTTGGGCAAATTTGCAGGTCATTTTAAGAGTCTTTAACTACTTTTATTAAAGTATGATTGACATACCAAAAACTCTAGATACTTAATTTGTAAAACTTGATCTGTTTGGAGATAACTATACACCTGTAAAGCTATCATCACTATTAATACTATAAACTTATCCATCACCTCCAAAAGTTTTCTCCTTCCCTCTTTGGTTTTTCTTTTTTGGAAGTTTCATTTTTGTTTTATTTTTCATTATCCTTGTAGCCTTTTGCAGGTGACTGTGCATTTGAAGGACCATTAACTTCTTCCAGTCTTTACAGACTGATTTTGGCAGGTTAATGACCTTCTCCTGCTGGAGAAGATAGGACTACCTCTGGGATCTCTGTCAAGTGAGGCTGGAACTGGGTCACAGGGCTACTTCTATGTCTGTGGTTGGGTTTGTGGTGGGTGGATTTATTAGTAGGATTTTGTTCATGTGTAGCTCATACTGGGTCCCTGGGTGGATGGGACTGGTGTAAAACAAGGGGCTGCTTCCAGGTCCACAGTCAGACTGTAGATGGGATGGGACTGTTAGTGGACACCATTTGGGTGTGGTTCCCACCAGCTCTGCTTAAGAGGAGGGCTGGTGGCAAGTCCAAGAACATGTAGTACTAGAGCTAAGTCCATGGATGGATAGGGCTGCTTCTGGGTCTTGCAGGCTCACAGTTGATGGTGCTGCTACTGGGGTATTGTCCTATTTCTCAAACAACTTTTCCTCAGTCTTAGGCTCCACTGATATGTTGCATCCTCTTAACTGGGCCCTGAACCTTGCACAAAGATACTTGACTCTATGGATGGTTACCAAATCAGTGCTTTTGTGTGGAGACTAGACCTGGGGACCTTCTATTTTGCCATCTTGCTAATGTCATGCTTTCAATTTGAGAATTTTGGAAATTATCAAAAGAGCAGGAAGGTACTCATGAAAAAACATTTTGTGATGGGAAAATGGCAGGAAGACAATATGGTGTAAGATAACATGATGAGTGAAATAAATGTGTTTTATTTATTGCACTTAGATGAGATAACACTGTAAAATCCCCTAGAGAAAATGTGTGATGTATCTGTAGATTTGGATTCATCATTTTATTTGTGGTTCTTTGAAACAATGAGAATGGATGAATTTGCTCTATGAGATAATACTAGAATTTTAGGTGGTGACCATTTTGTGGAGGGACATTAATATCATGTCAGTGTGTTTGCATTTTAGTTAGAAAACCAGACTAAGTTTTTGAATTGTTCGTGATGATGAACACCTTGAATTAGAAAGATTAATTTAGAAGGTAGACAGATTGCATTAAATTAGGAAAAATTCAGAGATTGTGAAACCAATTAGAACATTACTGTAATATCCAAGCTGAAAGATTGTCCAAGCTGTAATCACAGGGTAGTAGAAGGGAGCAAAAGATATGAAGTGGCCTTTAGAATAAAACAGATCTGTGTTCAAATTCTTTCTCAGACATTAATGTTCATATTGTTTTGCCTTATCTAGAAGAGTCTAGATAATTCAGATGTTTGTTGAATGCATGAGTGAGTTGAACTATCTCCATTAATTTTAAGAACTAGTTGCATACTCTAAAATATAAACTAATTCTAGTTCTAAAAATAAACTCAAGTGATATTTTCCTAAAGTTTATGACTAAGAATAAAAAGTGGAAAATATAAAAGACCGGTTTTGGATTCATATAAGAAGATGTTTCTAATAACTATTGATTAAAGTCTCTCAGGAAGTGGTGAGGTTACCACTGCAAGAAAGGATGGATAACCACTCATAATGGATGTGCTAGAGGATATTCAAGCATTAAGTGTTGAGCTAGATGCTTGTAAATCCATGTGATTTGACTCTTGTGTTAACTGACCTTTAAATATTATTTGATAGATTAGAATCTTATTTCCTTTGGAGGTGGATACAATACTTGATATCTGATATTGATATCTAGTAATTGCATTGAGAAATTCTACAAATAATTTAGACCAAGATCATTTTTGGTGACAGTGAGGAGATAGCTTGTTTTAGTTGATAATATATTTCAGAGGTTTTCCTGAAGAAATTTTTTTTCATCACAAAATCTTTTATTTCATTAGATGGATTTAGATGATAGAGGTATCTTTTTATTATTATGTGTTTCTTATTCTTGTTTTTTTTTTCAAGATTTTATTTATTTATCTGACAGAGAGATCATAAGTAGGCAGAGAGGCAGGCAGAGAGAGAGGGGGAAGCAGGCTCCCCGCTAAGCAGAGAGCCCAATGTGGGGGCTCCATCCCAGGACTCTGAGACCAAGACCTTTGCTGAAGGCAGAGGCTTAACCCACTGAGCCACCCAGGTGCCCCTGCTTTTTTTTTTTTTTTTTAAGTTTCCATTTATTTATTTATTTGTCAGAGAGAGAGAGAGAGAGAGAGAGAGCAAGAGCACAAGCAGGGGGAGCAGCAGGCAGAGGGGGAAACAGCTTCCCCACTGAGCAAGGAGCCCAATATGGGACTCAATTCCAGGACTCTAGGATCATGACCTAAGCCCAAGGCAGAATCTTAACCACCTGAGCCACCCAGATATCCCACATGTTTTTTTATTTTTTAATTTATTTATTTTATTTTTTAAAAAAGATTATTTATTTATTTATTTGACAGAGAGAGAGAGATCACAAGTAGGCAGAGAGGCAGGCAGAGAGAGAGAGAGAGGAGGAAGCAGGCTCCCTGCTGGGACTCGATCCCAGGACCCTGAGATCATGGCCTGAGCCGAAGGCAGTGGCTTAACCCACTGAGCCACCCAGGTGCCCATGTTTTTTTATTTTTGAAGTAGATGATATCTACAAGGTGCTGGGATCCAATATTTCTAACTTACTGGTGTGATAGTGAGGATACATTTTTTTTTAAGATTTTAAAAACTATTTAATTAATTTATCTAGAGAGCAAAAGTGGGGATAGGGGCAAAGGGAGAAGGGGAGAGAGAATCTCAAGCAATCTCCATTCTGAGTGTGGAGACCAGTGTGGGGCTTGATCTCAACACTGAGATCATGACCTGAGCCAAAATCAAGAGTTAGATGTCTAGCCAACTAAACCACCCAGGTGCCCCGAGGACTGAGCCATCCAGGCATCCTGAAGACACGTTGTTTTTAAAAGTGCCTGAACTTCTCTTCTGTAATTATAAGAGTAGAAGATCCCATCTGTTTTGGGGGTAGACTCACCCCTTTGAGAAGGACCATAAGAAGGAGTGCTTTTAGTTGTCTACCCATATGTTTTTATTGGGTTAAGCCCAATGTTGTAGAGGAAGCAGAAGGTGACTAGCCAGGAGCTAAACAGGGAAATGGTTTCAAGAGGCCCTTATGAGGGATTATGTCTAGTAGATCCTAGGAGCAGTGATATTCAGTAATGAGGTAGAGTTTTTTTTCTGCATCACTTTATTTTATTCTCAAGCTAAGTAGTCTGTTAAATGTGACAACCTCTTGAATGTATGTGTTTTGTATATACTCTTTGGGGTGTGAGATGGGCTGTAGAGAACTTAAGTACAATGAAAAATAATTGTAAGATAATCAGAAAAGTGATAGAGAAGAACAGTAAAGCTGTCTGGAGAAAAGTTGACCAAGAACTAAGAAAATGTAAAAAGTCCTCAGCAATATTTGCAATGGGGGATAAATTGTGTGTATTCATGCAGCATGAAGGTTATATTATTGTAATTATTATATTTTTATAATTTGTACTAAAGGAAGAAGTGACTCCTGAGTGCTGGTGAATTTGGGAACAACAGTATTCTTTTCTTTCTTTTTCTTTTTTTTTTTTTTAAAGATTTTATTTATTTATTTGACAGAGAGGGAGATCACAAGTAGGCAGAGCAGCAGGCAGAGACAGAGGGGAAGCAGGCTCCCTGCTGAGCAGAGAGCCCAATGCGGGGCTTGATCCCAGGACCCTGAGATTATGACCTGAGCCGAAGGCAGAGGCTTTAACCCACTGAGCCACCCAGGCGCCCCGGGAACAACAGTATTCTTAAAAATGACAAGTTTTTGAGATAGAAGATGAAAGAGCAAGAGTGAGAAAGAGATGGAAACAGTCACAAAATGACAATGAGAGGGAGAGACACAAACAGTATTCTGAAGAATCAGGAAAAAGGGATATACAGAGGAAAAGTTAGAGCCCGGAGCTAGTGAGGGAGAGGGAAAGGGAGAGGATGAGTAAGATTTTATCTTAACGAAGTCCCAGTAGTTCATTTTTGTTTTTGTTTCTCTTGCCTTTGGAGATGTATCTAGCAGGAAGTTGGTGCAGCCAAAGTTGAAGAGGTTGCTGCCTATGTTCTCCTCAGGGATTTTTTAGAAAAAGATTTTATTTATTATTTGAGAGAGAGAGAACACAAGCAAGGCGAGAGGCAGAAGAAGAAGGAGAAGCAGAATCCCTGCTGAACATAAAGCCCAATGTGGGGCTTGATCCCAGGACCCTGGGATCATGACCTGAGCCAAAGGCTGGTGCTTAACCGAGTTACCCAGGAGCCCCTCTCTTCTAGGATTTTGATGGACTCTTGTCTCACATTTAGGCCTTTCATCCATTTTGGGATTGTGTGTGTGTGTTGTGTATGTGTGTGTGTGTGTGTGTGGTGTAAGAAGGTGGTCCAGTTTCATTCCAGGAGTCTAGGAGTTGAAGAGACTGTCTTTTTTCCATTGGATATTCTTTCCTGCTTTGTCAAAGATTAGTTGACCATATATTTGAGTGTCTGTTTCTGGGCTCTCTATTCTGTTCCATTGATCCATGTGTCCGTTTTTGTGCCAGTACTATATTGTCACAAATGGCCACCAGACACATGAGAAAACACTCAACATCACCAGCATCAGGGAAATACAAATCAAATAACAATGAGATACCACCTCGCACTTGTCAGAATGGCTAAAATTAATGACTCAGGAAATAGCAGATGTTGACGAGGATATGGAGAAAGGTGAACCCTCTTACTCTGTTGGTTCGAATGCAAACTGGTGCAGCCACTCTGGAAAACAGTATGGAGGTTCCTCAAAAAAGTTAAAAATAGAATCACCCTGGGGGCGCCTGGGTGGCTCAGTGGGTTAAAGCCTCTGCCTTTGGCTCAGGTCATGATCCCCGGGTCCTGGGATGGAGCCCCTCATCGGGCTCTCTGCTCAGCAGGGAGCCTGCTTCCCTTCCTCTCTCTCTGCCTGCCTCTCTACCTACTTGTGATCTCTCTCTGTCAAATAAAAAAAAAAAAATTTAAAAAAATAAAAAAAAAATAAAAAAAAGAGAGTTACCCTATGACCCAGCAATTGCATCACTAGGCATTTACCTGAAAGATACAAATACAGTGCTCAAAGAGGCATCTGCATCCCAATGTTCATAGCAACAACATCCACAAGAGCCAAACTAGGTGTCCATCAACAAATGACTGGATAAAGAAGAGGTGGGATATATATTCAATGGAATATCACTTAGCCATCAAAAAGAAAGATCTTGCCACTTGCAATGACATGGCTGGAACTAGGGAGTATTATGCTAAGCAAAATAAGTGAGTCAGAGAAAGACAAATACCATATATTTTCACTCATATTTGGAATTTAAGAAACAAAACAGATGAACATAGGGGAAGGGAAGGAAAAATAAAATAAGAGGAAAACAGAGAGGGAGGCAAACCACAAGAGACTTTTAACTATAGGAAACAAACTGAGGGTTCCTGGAGGGGAGGTGGGTGGGGGGGCTGGGGTAACTGAGAGATGGGCATTAAGGAGGGCACTTGAAGTAATGAGCAGTGGGTGTTATATGAAACTGACAAATCACTAAATTCTACCTCTGGAGCTAAGAAAAAGAGAATGCATTAGTAAGGTTTATAGGCTTATAAACAGTGGAAATGAATTCAATATATTTTTTAAAAAGATTATTTATTAATTCATTTGACAGAGAGAGAGAGAGATCACAAATAGGCAGAGGGGCAGGCAGAGAAAGAGGGGGAAGTAGGCTCCCTGCTGAGCAGAGGCTGATGCAGGGCTCCTGGGATGACCTAAGCCGAAGGCTGAGGCTTAACCCACTGAGCCAGCCAGGTACCCTGAATTCAATCTATTAAAGGAACTTTATTGGCTCACATAACTGAAAAGTCCAAACATTAATGTTTTTAGACCCACCTTGAACCAGGAGTTAATAATGACATCAAGCACACCCTAAGTTCTTCCCTCAGCTCTATCTTCCTCTTTCGTGATTTCATTTTCAGTCTGGCTCTCCCCATATATTGATAAAGATGGCCAGGAGAAGATCTGGGCACATGTTCTACCTCTTAGAAACTGTTGAAAAAAAGAGTGACTCTTCTTTGATGCTCAGGCAACATTTCGGCAATTAAGTGTTATTAGCATGGCTTAAGTCACATGCTACCCTGAATAAATCACTGTAACTAGGGGATGTTCATTTTTCATTGGCCCAGTCTTTGTTTCATGCTTATCATTTGATCCAGAGAGTGTGGTCAACTTCAGCCAAATATAGACTGAGCGTGGGAGACAGCTGATTCCTTAAAATAAAAAGATGTGTTCTTTTACAAGATGAAAGGATGCTGGGCAGACTAAAACAATATATACATTTATACCTGGAGGAGACTGAGAAAGAAGATAAAGAAGAGAGCAAAGAAAGAAAGGTTAAAAGAAGGAAAAGGGAGCAAAGATGAGAGAGAGAAGGCAATACATAGAGACAGAGAGAAACAGCATTCATCATGACCTCTATGAGATCAAGAGGCATAGTTCCATATAACCAGAAGGACTGCTGCAAATATATTATATGAAAAGATTTACATGGAAATTCTCTGTTGTAAGAATGAGAATTACACATTTGGCCTTACAAACACAACGCTTTCATTATACTGAACTCTGCAACTTCATCTGGGACTACATAAAATACGTCTCTCCAGATGGGTTCACATGTCCTAAACATATAGAATAAGATAACCACAGTCAGGTGGGCTGAACAGGTAGAAAAAGCTTTCTTTCTCCCCTCAGTAGAATTAATTCTAAGGATGGAAGAGAGGATAAAAATATAGGAGATGAAAATTAACAGCAGAGGAATCACCAGTAAAACAATACTTGCCACTGTCATGATAAGCACATTCATGGAAATATCTGAACATATGAGTTTAAGAAGGGCTATGATCTCACAGGTAAGATGATCAATAACGTTATTTCCACAGAAAGGCAACACCATTGTCAGGGCTGTTTGCACTAAGGAATTCATACAGCCTATGATCCAGGACCAAGCAGCCATGTGCACATAAAGCACTCTGTTCATGATGATGGGGTACCTCAGTGGGTTGCAGATGGCCACATACTGGTCATAGGCCATCACAGCAAGAGGACACACTCAGTGGAGCCCAACCCAAGGGAGGCAACCATCTGCAGAGTGCAGCCAATGAAGGAGATGGATTTTGTCTTGGACCTAAATATGATGAGCATTGGAGGAATGGATGATGATGTCTAACAGATGTCCAGGAATGAGAGGTTCCCAAGGAAGAAGTACATGGGGGTGTGGAGGCGAGAATCCAGTATGCTGATAACAATGAGGAGACTGTTTCCCAGGAGGATTATCGCATACATGATAAGGCAGAGAGTGAACAGAAAAAGCTGGAGCTCTGGGTATTTGGAAAGTCCCACCAGAAAGAATTCAGTGACTTCTGAGTAATTTCCCATCTGCATGTGCCTGTGTCACCTGTGGAGTTCAGATAAGTTTATGACGTCAGGAAATTTAAATTATAATTTAGTTTAAAACATCACTTTTACCTGCAATATTTTGATTTTTCATTCATCTCTGGGTATCAGAAAAGGCATAGATACAATTTTAACTTTATTGATGATGAAAGTGAAGCACTGAGAGATTCAGTACTTTGTAGGGCCATGCAGTAGCAGAGGCAAAGCTACCAATAACCCCAAGAATTGTGCTGTGAAGTGTCAGGCCTCCAATAAAATAATAAGGACAACATCATTCTAAATGTACATATAAATCTAATATTAATGAGTATTCTGAAATAAAATCTTTTAAAAAGGAAGCTGGTTCTATTTTTAAAATAATACATCATGAACAATTAACCATGCCATTTAGCTTTGTGTGTGACTTTCAGTTGGTTCATGGTAAGATGTGGGAAAGAAATAACTTTGGCAATTTGTTGTGAGTGTTAAATTACATAAAATATCTTATGTGTCTATTATAATACATGGTTAAAACACTGTATCTGTAATTATAATACTTGTATAATTATATCATTGATTATAATTATTAAGTTTTTTGACTGACTCATAAAAATTTATGTAGTGTGTTTAAGGTGATAGCACTAAAGTTTGAGGTCCTAATGGACAGACTCTGAATATTTTCTTGTCTCAAGTTGACATATATCTATTCTTCTTTTAAGGTCCAGTCTAGAATTAATCTGGAACTATTTGAGATTGATGCAAGGAGCGTCCAGGGGTTAAGTGGCCTGGGTCCACATAAGTACAGTATTTTTTAGAACCTGGCTTTCTCCTATATCAGTATAAGTCACTTGTATTCCTAACATTTCCTAACACGTGTATTCTTCTAAATTCTGTAATTATTCTCTTCTTTCTTTCTCAACAAAATCCTTGATGCAGATTTTATATTGTTTTCATGCAAATTAATATACTAAAATACTAGTATTTAATGATAAGTAATTTTTTCTCTTAATCTTTGTATGTGCTATGTTGGAATGCATCTCTGTGTCTTTTTCTTCTTTTTTAAAAAATATTTTATTTATTTATTTATTTGACACAGAGAGAGCATAGCAGGGTGAGCAGCAGGCAGAGAAACAGGGAGAAGCAGGCAGCCTGATGTGGGGCTCGATCCCAGGACCCTGGGATCATGACCTGAGCCAAAGGCAGGTACTTAACCAACTGAGTCACCCCTGTGCCCCTACCTGGGCACCTGGGTGTCTTCTATATTATTTTTATTTTGTAGCAAGAAACCTTTTGATAATGAATATAAACTGTGCTTATAACAGTTCCTGAAACAAAGATTTTATGACTTTTGATAAGTGTTCATATGGCTGACCCAATAATAGCTAGCTAATATTTATTGAGAACTAATTCTGTGCAAGGCACTGTCAAAGCACTTTATCCTATTAACTCATTTAATATTCATTGCAAACCTATGAGGTAAGTAATTTGTATAATAGCAGTATGAGATGCTGTTATTATCCCTGTTTTACAGAGGAGCAAACAGATAAATGGAAGTTAAATATCTTCCCCAACATCTTGTAACTAGAATCAGGATTTAATAACTGGCAGTTTAGATCAAGAATCAGCCTTGCTGTGAAGTGTGTAAACCTGGTGATTCACAGACCTGGGGATAAAAATATATGTATATAAAAAATATATGTTTATAAAAAAAAAAAAAAAAAAAAAAGAATCAGCCTTTCTTTCTTTCTTTTTTTTTTAAAAGATTTTATTTATTTATTTGACAGAGAGCGAGATCACAAGTAGGCAGAGAGGCTGGCGGAGAGTAGAGGAGGAAGCAGGCTCCCTGCTGAGCAGAGAGCCTGATGTGGGGCTCGATCCCAGAACCCTGGGATCATGACCTGAGCCGACAGCAGAGGATTTAACCCACTGAGCCACCCAGGCGCCCCAAGAACCAGCCTTTCTATCACAACTCTACAGTACCTATTACAGATCCTCTTCTTTACCTCTGAAAATACTACATGGTCCTCAGGTGTGTTGAATTATAAACACTCTTGCCTTGTTTTTTTCTATCTCACATTGATCTTTCCATGTATAAGTTACCATGATATACACGACTAATACCATATGAAAACTCAGCTGTGCTCCAGTTGTTTTGTACTTGTCTGATACAGTACTTCCAAGAAGACTCTCCTGCAACCAGATTGTCACCCCTAAATGTTGTAATATAGACCTTCTGGAGCAACTAGTGACCATTCTTCCTATGCTCTATCATAGCCATACTGAACTCCTCACCAATTACCCTAAACATCATTCTTGTTCTTCTCTATTCTTTTGTAGATGCTCTCATCTTAAACTGGAAAGTCCCCATCCCCATTATTATCCTTTTCTAGGAAATCTTCCTGAATTAGTTTGGGTAGGATTCCTATTTTGAGAGGTTTCACAGAACTGTGCTACCTCTCTCATAGAAACTTTCATTTATTTGACTCTTAGCACAGTAGATACTGTAGTTTTATCAGAAATCCAGCTGGGATAAAGATAGACACTGATCTTCACAATAGACACCAGACACAGATTACTTAGGAAAGAGGTTATACTTCCCAGAAGCAAGTAATTTCTGTGCAACATAAAGAGTTTAATGTCCAAAAAATTATGGAACAGCTTTCAAGTCATTTTATCCAGCTAAAATAACTTTTATACCCCAGGTGTCAAAGACAGAATAAAACTATGGTTTAATTTCATTTAAATATACCTATGAAAATCATAAACAAATATAAAATAAAATCCAACTGTGTAATAGTTTCATAAATTCAAGGCATTTCAAATTAGTATTTAGAAATTGATCAGTATAATATGGCAAACAAATTGGTAAATAAAAAACCCTATATGATCATCCAGATAGATAAAAAAAATCATTTGATAGAATTCAGTTTTCTTTCTAAATACTTAATAATTTAGACATGCACCAACTTGATTTTAAATGATGAAACTCTGTATTTCCCTAAAAGTCACTCAATTGCTTTTATCATCATCATCCTCGTCATCACTATTTAATAATTATTTTTCTGAAATATCCAACCAACAGATAGTCATAATTTTTCTTTTTAAGGATTCTAAAAATTGGGCGCTTGAGTGGCTCAGTTTTTTAAGTGTCTGTCTTTGGCTCAGGTCATTACCCCAGGGTCCTGAGATCAAGTCCCACATCTGGTTTCCTGCTCAGTGGGGAATCTGCTTCTCCCTCTGCTCTTCCCCCCCTGCTCATCATCTTTTTCTCTCTCTCACTCTCTCTTTCAGATAAATAAATAAAATCTTTAAAAAAAAGTTTTAAAAAGGATTCTGGAAATCTGGTATGTGGTGAAAGGACTTACTATATGATATGTGAGAAAACATACCTTCTTTTGTTAAACCATTGAAAAGTTCAGTTTTGCTGGGCACCTGGGTGGTTCAGTCAGTTGAGCGTCTGACTCTTGGTTCTGCTCAGGTCATGATATCAGGGTCATGAGTTGAACCCTGTGTCAGACTCCGAGCTCAGCACAAGTCTGCTGGAGAGATTCTTTCTGTCCCACTCTTTCCTCTTCTATTTCTCCCCCTGCTCACACTCTCTCCCTCTCTCAAATAAACAAACAAAAAAAGAAAATTAAAAAAAAATGCAGTCTTGGAGATTAGTTGAGGACAAAGAAAAATGCTCATGATACGAGATTGTCAGATTAAAACAAGTCTCACACAATATAAATTATCCTATATGTGCATTTTGTATACATGTAGCTGAAAGAAACTTCATCAAAATATTAACTATGGGGACGCCTGGGTGGCTCAGTTGGTTAAGCATCTGCCTTCGGCTCAGGTCATGATCCCAGCATCCTGGGATTGAGTCCCACATCAGGCTCCTTGATCGGCAGGGAGCCTGCTTCTCCCTCTGCCTCTGCCTGCCATTCTGTCTGCCTGTGCTCGCTCTCTCTCCCTCTCTCTCTGACAAATAAATAAAATCTTAAAAAAAATATTAACTATGGTTTTCTTTATCAGATTTGGTTTTGAGGTAGTTAAAATTTTCTAAACTTTTACATATTTTTCACATTTTTCTTTAATAAAACTATATTTCTGATTATAGAAATAATAAAAAAAAAGAAATTCTTAACAGGAAACTACCCTGGGGCAAAGATTGATATCTCTGTATTCTTTCTAATGATTAGGAAATTACTGAAGAAGCCAAAAGGTCCAGTTATTTGTTAGCTTCAGTTTTCTCTAAAACCCAAGAAGGGGAAAGAACAGTCAATGGACTGGAAATTGATTTGAGATGTTTGGTGCTTTATTACATACAATAATTAATGCCTTTTAACATTCTGATTTCAGTCAATCTTACAAATACATCCACTCTGAGAAGACATACTGACACAGCCCACTTTTTGCAAAGGGATGCCAGAGCCCATTATTTGGAGTGTAACCAGGGTTAGCAACCAGGATGCAGCAATAAATAGGATTATGTAGTAAAAAGAGAGGAGATAACTGCCTGAAACACAAGACCATGGGGAAATAGCAGGAACTTCTGTTACTTTTGCTTCTTTTTCTTTGTCCATAAAAAGGTAAAGTTTCAATTTCTTGGCTTTCTGAGCTTTATTCGTCTTCCCCAAAGGCCCTGTCCTTAGATTGTTTTTCACAATTGGGCACCACCTATGCAAGGGAAGAAAATTCTGAGACTCACGGGTCACGTGCCTCTACTGTCTTCTACCTGTATCTATTAACAGAAGTTTGTATATAAAGTATATAAATACATCCAGCATTTCATATTTTGCCCCGTGGGCCTCTTATATCAGGCTATATGACAGCTATCCTGTAAAGCATCCTCAGGAGAAAATTCCTAGTACTAGGTATTGAATTCTATTTCCAGACATAGTGTCCCCTATTGTTTATAAAGCATCTTTGTTCTTCACAATATGAAACGTCCCTCACAGGAGATCCCCAGTACTTGTCTGAATAAATAAGCCCGATGTGCCTCAAAAGAAAATGGATAAGGTGGAATGAACAAAGGCAAAGACAAAAAGCAAAGGCTTTTTCTCTTCTTTCTACATGGTATTGAGAATTATCCTGTGGTTTTTCTTAGTTTTCCTTCACTGTGGAAACCACATGCAGTTTTTTTCTTTTTTTTTTTTTATCCTCCTGGAAACACAGCAAAAATGTTTAGCTCTTATCCAGTGGGAACTTCTGTCTGAGCGGTAGTCTCACTCCTAGAATTGATTCACCTTCACTCAGCCTGCCGGCTTTGACCATCTCTAAGATTGTGTTATGGAAGTCTACTGTGCCCTAATCTCTTTATCCCTTTGTCCAGACCACTGACAAGATATATTTGTGTAAAAGAATACCATGTCTTGAAGGAAAGAACAATTGGCTTGGAGTCAGAGAACTTAGGATCCCAGTCCACTCTCTGCTCTAGGTCTTCATAACTGTACCGATCTTGGGCAAGACACTTTCTTCCCTGAACATGATGTGTTGTCATCTGTAATATTAGCATAATAGTACTTACTTTATAGAATTGTTTTGAAGATTATTTGTGATATGTAATAATCCTTGACACAGAATGAGAATACAATGTGTTAATTTAATTCAGTCTCTCAGGCTGACATTTTCCCTTTTTCATCCTAAGGAGAAATGAATAGTTTAAAATTATGCTCATAGGTACTCAAGATACTTCCTTGATATAATAATTCTTTTAGCCCATTTTTTCATTTTTTTGTTTGGAATTTTTCAAAGTAGTAAAAAAAAAAAAAAAGATTGAGGAACAGTTATAAATTGGAATGGAAGAGATAAGGGAGAAATAACAAGTATATAATAACAAGTGGAATCCTGAGGAGGATCCTGAAAAAGGAAAAGACATTAATGGAAAATTGGTGAAATTTGAATAAAGTCCATAGTCAATATAATGTACCAATGTTACTTTCTTATTATTGATATTTGTACTATGGTTCTGTAAGATGTTAACATTCGAGGTTAGGTGACATATATAAGGGAGCTCTTTGAACCAACTTTGTAAATTTTCTGGAAGTTTAAAATCAGTTTGAAGGAAAAAATTTTAAAAACAGAAAACATAAATTATTTATGATTTATCATTTCCAGTTCTCCTTCTCTTTCTGAAACAAATCTTTACAACTCTTTAGTGCTTTCTATTCAGTTCTTAGTGTAGGATTCTTATCTGCTCCCCACACAAGTAGGTAGCATTGCCTGTTGAGAGTTCAGTTTCTAAAAAAGGACATAGTTTTAGACACAGGCACATTCATCCATTTATAGTTCCTTTTTCTAGTATTTTACCATTTTCTTTGTGTCCAGATGATAAATTCGTTGTGGTTGCCCTTTCTTGGGCTGATATTTTTGCTCTCTTCTTTTTGAGCTGTGGGGCCCACTGTTAGGAACACCACCGTTTTACATTACTGTGGTTAGTGTCAAGGGAACAAACCAAAAGTATGGCTGTCATCCCTACTAAAATGTTCTGTCTTGAATTTGTATCAATAAATATGTGTTCTCTAATCTTGGGGCCCTAAAAATGTCCAAAGGACCTATCCATGGCTCTATTTAAATAATTTTTTCTTTTCTTCTAAGGGACTTTGTAATCCCAGAAGACATTTAAAGAGTATCTTTAAATTGTGTGAAAGGTAGTTGCAGCTCTTAAAGCTTTAGGGATATTGTCTTAAAGACCTAATTATAGTAGAGTCTATCAAGCAAGAAACTATTTTTTAATAAATTAAAATTTTTTTGATTAAATAAAGAATATATACTTATCACAGAAAAGCTGGAAAACTTGGAAAAGCCCAAAGAAAGAAAAATACATCCATAATTTCAGTTGCAGTAACTATTAATATTTTAATATATTCATTTGCATGTACTGCATATAAAATTGAGAGCATAGTGTAGTACTGACTTTTTAACCTACTTTCTAAAATAATTGTGTATTTTGAATTGTCCTGTGTCATTTTTAAAGACAATTATAACTGTGGTAAAATATTTGTAAATGGAAAATAGGAAATGAAAAGTAAATAGAGAGTGAAACAGTAATTCTCCATTTATCTTTGACTTTTGAGAGTAATGACAACAGAGAAAGACTGGGATCAGAGATTTTCTTCTTTCCCTATTTTTAATGAGTAAAGCCTCATTCCCCTCATAGAGCTTTTTAGGATGCTCTTTTTGTAGAATGGAAAAGTCAGTGTGGTACATTTTTCCTTGGTGCGGTGGGAAAACACTGGCATGCCATAACCAAAGCTATGGGTTCCCAGCCTCATCTGAATGGCCAATACACTATCTACATTCCTTTGCAACGACCTCCTCTAACTCCAGTACACTATTTCCATGGCTTCCCAACTGCCTCCTCTAACTCAGCTGGTTCTCTGGCCATGCTATGATGATTCTAGATCTTATTATTTTAACTTAATTCACATTTACATTACACTACCACCTCTAGAGTATGTTTATTAGCAAGATGGATGTGACTTTAAGGCGACTCAAGATCATTTGTAATAGATAAACTGTGAAGCAAGGAGATGGGATGAGTATATTTTTGAAAATGTAATAGCTAACCCAAAGGAAACAAAAATAAAATATTGAGACTACATCAAACTAAAAAGTTTTTGCACAGTGGAGGAAACTAACAAAACAAAAAGGCAGCCTACTGAATAGGAGAAGATATTTGCAAATGATATATCCCATAAACTGTTAATATCCAAAAACACAAGGAATTTATACGACTGAACACTAAAAAACCCCACAAATGATTCAACTAAAAAGTGGGCAGAATAATTGAATAGATATTTTTCCAAAGAAGATGTGCAGATGGCCAACAGAAACATGAAAAGGTACCCAACACCACTAATTATCAGGGAAATACAAATCAAAACTACAATTTCAGACCAATATCACTGATGTATATGGATGCTAAGATTCTCAACAAGATCCTAGAAAACAGGATACAACAGCACATTAAAAAGATTATCCATCATGACCAGGTGGGATTCATCCCTGGGCTACAAGGATGGTTCAACATTCACAAATCAATCAATGTGATAGAACAAATTAATAAGAGAAGAGAGAAGAACCACATGGTCCTCTCAATTGATGCAGAAAAAGCATTTGACAAAATCCAGCATCTGTTTCCAATTAAAATGCTTCAAAGTATAGGGATAGAGGGAACATTCCTGAACTTCATCAAATCTATCTATGAAAGACCCACAGCAAATATCATCCTCAATGGGAAAAGCTTGCAGCCTTGCCGTTGAGATCAGGAATACGACAAGGATGCCCACTCTCACCACTCTAGTTCAACATAGTATTAGAAGTTTTAGCAACAGCAATCAGACAACAAAGAGAAATAAAAGGTATCCAAATTGGTAATGAAGAAGTCAAACTCTCTCTCTTCACAGATGACATGATTCTTTATATGGAAAACCCAAAAGACTTCACCCCCAAACTACTAGAACTCATACAGCAATTCAGCAACATGGCAGGATACAAAGTCAATGCACAGAAATCAGTGGCTTTCTTATACACTAACAATGAAAATACAGAAAGGGAAATTAGAGAATTGATTCCATTTACTATAGCACCAAGAACCATAAGATACCTTGGAATAAACCTAACCAAATAGGTAAAGGAACTGTACTTGAGGAACTACAGAACACTCATGAAAGAAATTGAAGAAGACACAAAAAGATGGCAGAACATTCCATGCTCTTGGATCGGAAGAATAAACATTGTTAAAATGTCTATACTGCCTAGAGCAATCTATACTTTTGTTAAATTTATTTTTTATTTTCAGCATAAGTCAAGCAATCTATACTTTTAATGCTATTCTGATCAAAATGCCACTGGTATTTTTCAAAGAGCTGGAGCAAATAATCCTAAAATTTGTATGGAATCAGAAGGAAATGTTGAAAAACAAAAATAAAACTGGGGGCATCACGTTACCAGATTTCAAGCTTTACTACAAAGCTGTGATCACCAAGACAGCATGGTACTGACATAAAAACAGACACATAGACCAGTAGAACAGAGTAGAGAGTCCAGATATGGACCCTCAACTCTATGGTCAAATAATCTTTGACAAAACAGGAAAAAAATATACAGTGGAAAAAAGACACTCTTCAATAAATGGTGCTGGGAAAACTGGACAGCTGTATGTAGAAAAATGAAACTTGACCATTCTCTTACAGCGTACACAAAGATAAACTCGAAATGGATAAAAGACCTCAGCGTGAGATAGGAATCCATCAGAATCCTAGAGGAGAACATAGGCAGTAACCTCTTCGATATCAGCCACAGCAACTTCTTTCAAGATATGTCTCCAAAGGCAAAGGAAACAAAAGCAAAGATGAAATTTCGGGACTTCATCAAGATCAAAAGCTTCTGCACAGCAAAGGAAACAGTCAACAAAATGAAGAGGCAGCCCACAGAATGGGAGAAGATATTTGCAAATGACATACAGACAAAAGGTTAATATCCAGGATCTATGAAGAACTCCTCAAACTCAACACACACAAACAATCATATCAAAAAATGGGCAGAAGATATGAACAGACACTTCTCTAATGAAGACATACAAATGGCTATTAGACACATGAAAAATGTTCATCATCACTAGCCATCAGGGAGATTCAAATTAAAACCACAGCGCCGCCGCCCGCCTGTGTCCGCCCCGTGGTGCGCCGAGGCCCCGAGGAGCCGTTGAGGGGTCGGGGCTGAGGCCCGCTCTTGTGGGTGCCATCGCTGCTGCCGTCCTCCCGCCCGCCCGTTCCTTCTCCCTCCCAGCCGCCATCATGTTGGCGCTCATCTCCCGCCTGCTGGACTGGTTTCGCTCGCTCTTCTGGAAGGAGGAGATGGAGCTGACGCTGGTGGGGCTGCAGTACTCCGGCAAGACCACCTTCGTCAATGTCATCGCGTCAGGTCAATTCAGTGAAGATATGATACCCATAGTGGGCTTTAACATGAGGAAAGTAACTAAAGGTAACATCACAATAAAGATTTGGGACATAGGAGGACAGCCCCAATTCCGAAGCATGTGGGAACGGTACTGCAGAGGAGTCAATGCCATTGTTTATATGATAGATGCTGCTGATCGTGAAAAGATAGAAGCCTCTCTAAAGGAACTACATAATTTTCTAGATAAGCCACAGTTACAAGGAATTCCAGTGCTAGTATTTGGAAACAAATTAAAACCACATTGAGATACCACCTTACACCAGTTAGAATGGCCAAAATTAGCAAGACAGGAAACAACATGTATCGGAGGGGATGCGGAGAAAGGGGAACCCTCTTCCACTGTTGGTGGAAATGCAAGTTGGTGCAGCTACTTTGGAAAACAGTGTGGAGATTCCTCAAGAAATTAAAAATAGAGCTTCCCTATGACTCTGCAGTTGCACTCCTGGGTATTTACCCCAAAGATACAGATGTAGTGAAAAGAAGGGCCATCTGTACCCCAATATTTATAGCAGCAATGGCCATGGTCGCCAAACTGTGGAAATAACCAAGATGCCCTTCAACGGATGATGGATAAGGAAGATGTGGTCAATATACACTATGGAGTATTATGCCTCCATCAGAAAGGATGAATACCCAGCTTTTGTAGCAACATGGACGGGACTGGAAGAGATTATGCTGAGTGAAATAAGACAAGCAGAGAGTCTCAATTATCATATAGTTTCACTTATTTGTGGAGCATAATAGCATGGAGGACAAGGGGAGATGTAGAAGAGAAGGGAGTTGAGGGAAATTGGAAGGGGTGATGAATCATGAGAGACTATGGACTCTGAAAAACAATCTGAGGGGTTTGAAGTGGCGGGGCCTGGGAGGTTGGGGTACCAGGTGGTGGGTAATATAGAGGGCACGGATTGCATGGAGCACTGGGTGTGGTGCAAAAATAATGAATACTGTTATGCTGAAAATAATAATAAAAAAAAAAGAAGACTCTGAAAGACAGAGAGGAGAAAGAGAAACTAGGGACTCTGGGATCTAAGGAAATAAAAGGTGCAGTGAGTTTCCTGAGTTTTCTTTTTGCTTTTTATAAATCCCAGACAGAGTGCAACATAAGCTTAACACTCCCAAACACCAATGGGAACAAACAAAAAAAGAACAAGAAAATTTACTCTCTTTAGCCAAAGGAATAGGAAAGGGGTGGCTTAGCAAGACAGAATACGTAATGGCAGTAATTGCCCTATTCCAGCCAAACACCAGAGGAAAATACTGCAACCCTGCTCTCTTACTTCAGCATTTTCAAATGGGGAGCCTAGATTTCAACCCTCTACCATCTGTCTTTTCCCTCCAGACAGGCTTCAGAAACAGATTAGTAGGAAGTCAAGGCTTTCATCTATACCTGCTAGGAATGAATTCTTCCATCCCCATTGTGACATCAAGTCCTGTGGGGAGTTTAGAATTTTGCCAGATCTGGCAAGAATGAGGTAGTGACTCCTTTCTCTAAAGGATGTGGGTTTAGAGGAAGACTGCTGAAATAGATCTGAATAAGATCCAGACTTTCATAGTACCTAAAATATCCAGGATACAAATGAATATCATTCCTCATATAAAGTATAAGATCTCAATTTGAATGATAAAGGACAATCTCTAGATACAACAAAAAATGAACAGACATTGGAATTATTTGACAAGGAATTTAAAGCAACCATTATAAAATGCTTCAGTGGGCAAATATACACACACTTGAAACAAATGAAAATATAGAAGGCCTTCACAAAGAAACAAGGCCTCAGAAAATATACAGAAAAAAGAACCTAATGGAAAAAACCATAATGGAAATAAAATATTCAGTGGGTAGGTTTAACAGCAGAATAAAGGGGGCAACATGTTGATTTGATTTTATGTTCTTTTTAAAATTTTGAGATAGAGTATAAGATCATCATATGTATTTTGGGCTATAAATTTTCTTCTAATCACTGGCTTTAGCTGGATTCCATAAAATTTTATTGGGATGCTCATTATGATTCAGTTCAAAATAGTTTTTTTCCTTTCCTATCCCCCACAAACCCCCCACCTCTCAGATTCCTCATATCAGAGAGAGCATATGATAATTGTCTTTCTCTGCTTGCCTTATTTAACTTAGCATAATCCCCTCTAGTTCTATCCATGTTGTTGCAAATGGCAAGATTTCATTTTTTAATAGCTGTATAATATTCCACTGTGGGGTGTGTGTGTGTGTGTATGTATATTCCACTGTGTTGTGTGTGTGTGTGTATGTGTGTATGTGTGTATATATATGTATATATATATATATATGTGCATATATATGTATAGACACAACACAGTGGAATATATTTATATATATGTGTATATATATACATATGTATATATATACGTGTATATATACACGTATATATACACCCACACAGACACACAACACAGTGGAATACAGTGGAATACACACACACACACACCACAGCTATCAAAAAATGAAACGTGTTGGAGAGGATGTGGAGAAAGGGGAACCTTCTTACACTGTTGGTGGGAATGCAAGTTGGTGCAGCCTCTTTGGAGAACAGTGTGGAGATTCCTCAAGAAATTAAAAATAGAACTTCCCTATGACCCTGCCATTGCACTCCTGGGTATTTACCCCAAAGATACCAATGTAGTGAAAAGAAGGGCCATCTGTACCCCAATGTTTATAGTAGCAATGGCCACGGTCACCAAACTGTGGAAAGAACCAAGATGCCCTTCAAAGGATGAATGGATAAGGAAGATGTGGTCCATATATACTATGGACTATTATGCCTCCATCAGGAAGGACGAATACCCAACTTTTGTAGCAACATGGACGGGACTGGAAGAGATTATGCTGAGTAAAATAAGTCAAGCAGAGAGAATCAATTATCATATGGTTTCACTTATTTGTAGAGCATAACATAAGCATGGAGGACATGGGGAGTTAGAGAGAAGGGGGTTGGGATAAATTGGAAGGGGAGGTGAATCATGAGAGACTATGGATTCTGAAAAACAATCTGAGGGGTTTGAAGTGGCGGGGGGTGGGAGGTCAGGGTACCAGGTGGTGGGTATTATAGAGAGCACGGATTTCATGGAGCACTGGGGGTGGTGAAAAAATAATGATACTGTTATGCTGAAAATAAATAAATGAAAAAAAGATTTTTTAAAAATACAAAAAAGAAAAGTATATATATATTATACAGCTAACAAAAAATGAAGTATGTATATATAGACACGTGTATATATATATATATATATATATATATACCGCATCTTCTTTACCCATTCATCTTTTGATGGACATCTACGAATGGATACCTGGGCTTTTTCCATAGTTTGGCTATTGTGGATATTGCTTCTATAAACATAGAGGGGCTTGTGCCCCTTTGGATCACTGCATTTTTATCTTTGGGGTAAATGCCCAGTAGTGCAATTGCTGGGTTGTAGATTAGCTCTATTTTAAACTTTTTGTTTTCCAGAGTGCCTCTACCAGCTTGCATGCCCACCAACAGTGTAGGAGCGTTCCCCTTTCTCTGCATCCTTGCCAGCATCTATAATTTCCTGACTTGCTAATTTTAGCCATTCTGACTGGTGTGAGGTGGTTTTCTCATTGTGGTTTTTGATTTGTATTTCCCTGATGCCAAATGATGTGGAGCACTTTTTCATGTGTCTGTTGGCCATCTGGATGTCTTTGCAGAAATGTCTGTTCATATCCTCTGCCCATTTCTTGATTGGATTATTTGTTCTTTGTGTGATGAGTTTGATAAGCTCTTTATAGCTTTTGGATAGTAGCCCTTTATCTGATATGTCATTTTCAAATATCTTCTCCCATTCTGTCAGTTGTCTCTTGGTTTTGCGGACTGTTTCCTTTGCTGTGCAAAAGCTTTTGTTCTTGATGAAGTCCCAATAGTTCATTTTTGCCCTTGCTTCCCTTGCCATTGGTGATGTTTCTACAGCTGAGTTCTAAGTTGCTGCAGCTGAGGTCGAAGAGGTTGCTGCCTGTGTTCTCCTTGAGGATTTTGATGGATTCCTGTCTCACGTGGAGGTCTTTCATCCATTTTGAGTCTATTTTTTCTGTGTGATGTAAGGAAATGGTCCAGTTTCATTCATCTGCATGTGGCTGTCCAATTTTTTCAACACTGTTTGTTGAAGAGACTGTCCTTTTTCCATTGAACATTCTTTCCAGCTTTGTCGAAGATTACTTGACCATAGAGCTGAGGGTCTGTTTCTGGGCTCTGTATTCTGTCCCATTGATTTATGTGTCTGTTTTTGTGCCAGTACCATGCTGTCTTGATGCTTAAAGCTTTGTCTTAGAGCTTGAAGTCAGGAATTGTGATACCACCAGCTTTGTTTTTCTTTTACAACACTCCTCTGGCTCTTCAGTGTCTTTTGTGGTTCCATACAAATTTTAGGATTATTTGTTCCATTTATTTGAAAAAAGTTGATGGTATTTTGATAGAGATTGCATTAAATGTATAGATTGCTCTAGGTAGCATAGCCATCTTCACAATATATGTTCTTCCAATCCATGAGCATGGAACATTTTTCCATTTCTTTATGTCTTCCTCAATTTCTTTCATGAGTATTCTATAATTTTCTGAGTATAGATTCTTTGCCTCTTTGGTTACATTTGTTCCAAGGTATCTTATGGTTTTGGGTGCAATTGTAAATGTGATCGGCTCCTTAATTTCTTTCTTTTTCTCATTGTTATTTTATAGAAATGCCACTGATTTCTGTGCATTGATATTATATCCTGCCACTTTACTGAATTCTTTATGAGATCTAGAAGTTTTAGGGTGGAGTCTTTTGGGTTTTCCACATAAAGCATCATATCATGTGCAAAGAGTGAGAGTTTGACTTCTTTGCTGATTTGGATGCCTTTTATTTCTTTTTGTTGTTTGATTGCTGAGGTTAGGATTTCTAGTACTGTACTGAATAGCAGTGGTGATAGTGGACGTCCCTGCTGTGTTCTTGACCCTTGGGAGAAAGCTCTCAGTTTTCCCCCATTGAGAATGATATTCGCTGTGGGTTTTTCATAGATGGCTTTTATGATATTGTGGCATGTACCCTCTATCCCTACACTGTGAAGCGTTTTGATCAAGAAAGGATGCTGTACTTTGTCAAATGCTTTTTCTGCATCTATTGAGAGTATCATATGGTCTTCTTTCTTTTATTAGTGTATTGTATCACACTGATTAATTTGCAGATGTTGAACCAGCCTTATAGCCCAGGAATAAATCCCACTTGGCCATTAAAAGAATTGAATAATTCTTTAATTCAGTTGGATCCTATTGGCTAGTATTTTGGTGAGAATTTTTGTAGCCATGTTCATCAGGGGTATTGGTCTATAGTTCTCCTTTTTGACGGGGTCTTTGTTTGGTTTTTGGATCTAGGTAATACTTGCCTCATAAAATGAGTTTGGAAGTTTTACTTCCATTTTATTTTTCTATTTTTTGGAACAGCTTCAGAGGAATAGGTGTTAATTCTTCTTAAATGTTTGGTAGAATTCCCCTGGGAAGCCATCTAACCCTGGGCTCTTATTTTGGGGGAAGATTTTGTTTATTGCTTCAATTTCCTTACTGGTTATGGGTCTGTTCAGTTTCTTCTATTTCTTCTTGTTTCAGTTTTGGTAGTTTATATTTCTCTAGGAATGTATCTATCTCTTCCAGATTGTCTAATTTGCTGGCATATAGTTGCTCATAATATTTTCTTATACTTGTTTGTATTTCTTTGGTGTTGGTTGTGATCTCTCCTCTTTCATTCATGATTTTATTTATTTGGGTCCTTTCTCTTTTCTCTTTGATAAGTCTGGCCAGGGGTTTATCAATCTTAATTCTTTCAGAGAGTCAGCTCCTAGTTTCATTGATCTGTTCTACTATTTATTTGTTTTCTATTTCATTGATTTCTGCCTGATCTTTATTATTTCTCTTCTTCTGCTGGGTTCAGGCCTTATTTGCTATTATTTTTCAGACTCCTTTAGGTGTAGGGTTAGGTTATGTATTTGAAAACTGTCTTGTTACTTGAGAAAGGCTTGTATTGCTACATACTTTCCTCATAGAACCACCTTTGCTGCATCCCAAAGATTTCAGTTCAAAACAGTTTTATTTTTTGTTGTGATTTCTTTCTCATACTTATGTTACTAGGAGTGCATTATGTAAGTTTCTAACATTTGGAGATTTTTTTAAAGTTATATTTTCTTTTTAAAAAATTTCCTGGTTTAATTCTATATGGCCAGAGAACATTCTCTGAATGATTTAAATTGTTTGAAAGTACTTAAAGCTTATTTTAGGACCCATTATAGAGTCACAGTATTCATTGTACTGCATGTCCCATTTACTGAGTTCCTTATTTGAGCTGTTACATGTTTCATACCCAGTATTACCATGCATCTTTTACTCAATGACTTTTAAAAAACGTTGTTCACTGACAAGAGTTTTGTTGTCAAATTTTATTCTCTTTTTAAAAAAGACTAATCACAGGGATTTCAGTCATTTCCATGCTGGAAGAGTATTTTATAACATTCATGTAAAATGATTGAATTCTTCATATATTTATATTGATTTCAAAAGATAGTCATAGAGTTACTCATCATCTAATAAAAATGTACACTCCAAAAAAAAAAAAAAAGATAGTCATAGAAAATGTCATAATAATTACCCACCTCAAGTTGGACTTCTTTTCCTGTTTATAAGTAAAGTATGGTTTGCTCATATAATGGAAATTGTTGATATGGTCTCTTCCATGTTGTATCATACCAGTATAGATACGCTGAAAAAGAGATTGGTTAAGTTTGGAGTATTGTGTATGTATTGAATAGAGAGCATGAGTGAGCAAAATTAAAATGACTGTGTCTATTATTCTGGCTATTTGGAGAGGGCAGTGAGACCACAATAATGTTTATCAACTCTGAGAATCTAGGATTTAGAGGTGAAAATAAAGGAATTGGTAGATAACTTATTTATTAAGAACAAAATATCATTTAAACCTAAGCATCACAGATTACTGCCACATCTCTTTATCAGACATAGTCAATTCTAATGTCCATGTCTTGACCATTTTACCTGGGTAGCCATTCTAAATTTGCTCTCAGTAGGGCATCTGGGTGGCTCAGTGGGTTAAAGCCTCTGCCTTCGGCTCAGGTCATGATCCCAGGGTCCTGGGATTAAGCTCTGCATCTGGCTCTCTGCTCAGCAGGGAGCCTTCTTCCCCTCACCACCGCCACCTACTTGTGATCTCTCTCTGTCAAATAAATAAATGAAATCTTTAAAAAAGAAAAAAAATTGTGTAAAGACAGAAGAATTGGTTTTTTATTTGTGAGTTACACTTAAGTTTAATGGTATTAGCAACTTTGTTCTAATTGCTTCTAGGGGACTTCATCCCAAAAGGACTAGAGAGTTCCTAAATTCTAAGCAATCCACATTGCCAACTTTAAATTACTTTTGGGATTAGAAAGATCCTCAAAGCAGCAAAGACTTTAAGTTGCTTTGGTTCTCCATTGGCTGGTCTTTTTTTTTTTTTTTTTTTTTTTAAAGATTTTATTTGTTAGGGGTGGTGGTTAGCACAAGCAGGGGGAGCAGCAGGCAGAAGGAGAGGGAAAAGCAGGCTCCCCACTGAGCAGGGATCCCAAGGCAGGACTCAGGACCCTGGGATCATGACCTGAGCTGAAGGCAGATGCTTAACCGACTGAGCCACCAGGTCCAGCCACAAAGACCTCTTGGCTGGTCCTTTAAAGGCTCCTCTACTAGGGAGGTGTCTGTAAAGAGCCCCAATTTTTATTTTTACTGGAAGTCAGTCCAGTCCAGTTTTTCTCCTGGTTAATTGTTTTGTTTGTTTTTTGTTTCATTTCATTTTGTTTTTTTTTTTTTTTTTTTTTTTTTTTTTTACTGTATCAATGACAGCTACTTGGTGTTAATGAAAACGGAGAAGCATATAGTTATTTTAGTTTTATTATTGAACTTATTAAGATGGAATTTATGAGATGAGCAATCTCACAAAAAAGTAGGATTTCCATTTCTGGTATTTAAAAAAAAGATTTTATTTATTTAACAGAGAGAGAGAGAGATCACAAGTAGGCAGAGAGGCAGGCAGAGAGAAGAGGAAGCAGGCTCACTGCTGAGCAGAGAGCCCGATGCGGGGCTCGATCCGAGGACCCTGAGATCATGACCTGAGCTGAAGGCAGAGGCTTAACCCACTGAGCCACCCAGGTGCCCCCATTTCTGGCATTTTAATTTAGAAACATTGTACTTCTAGTCAAGTGTGGATATAAATAATTAGAATGTATCAGTAATGCTTAAGAATATTTTGAATGACCTATCCCACTTTATTATGGGTGTTCTGAATATGCAGTGAGAAAAAAATTGATAGAGCAACTGTTTGAGCATAAGCTGATTTCTGTGCAGAAAAGTAGTATGTATTTTCTTATACCTGCAAGTAAAAGAGTAAATCCCCCATCACTTGAGTTTCTTAGGTTATATCTTTATTATGATTTGTAGATTGAGACATGAACACTAGAGTTTTTCTGAGATCTACTTATAATTCATTATATATATATATAAGGCAAGACAATAGACACCCCAATTTTTACTGAGAAATACAATAATTTTATCTAAAAATGTTTCCTTTTTCTTTTACAACTATTAGTAATGTCTAGTTAATATTCTTAAGATATTACAGGTATATATTTCCTCCCAGATTTAAATTAAACCAAATTGCTTTTTCTAAAAATGTATATTTTCAGCTTGTTTTTCTAGCCACAAGATTCTGAAACTGAGATGAAACCATTAAAGCAGGACTTACATACACCATTTTATTTTAGTAACTGAAGGACAGTAATTTTTGTTGATGCTAACATATTAGTTGTGTTCCAGATTGTTTGGTCAAAATGTTATGGTGACATTGCATTCAAAATAATTTCAAATTCATAATGTAAATGAGGTACATAATTCTAATCCAGTTGTATGTTTTCTGATTCTCTTTTCTAACAAGGACTTTTTTTTTTTTAATTTTTGAGCTGAAGTCTCCATGAGACCTAAAATTCTAACTGAGCTTAGAGAATCTTACCATATTCTTATGCTATCTGTGCATCTATTTATAAGTCTATATTACCCATAAGGGAAGCCACTTAAGGATACAAATAACTTTTGCAAACACTGTTGTAACAGATCCACAGGTATTCTGGCTGCCACAGAATTCATTTTAGTGAAAGAAAATATTAACATGGGAAAGACCAATCAGTCTTCTGTGACAGAATTTGTCCTTTTGGGACTTTCTGGCTATCCAGAACTTGAGGCCATTTATTTTGTGCTGGTCCTATGTATGTACCTAGTGATCCTGCTGGGAAATGGAGTCATCATCATTGTAAGTGTCTGTGACACCCACCTGCACACCCCCATGTACTTTTTCCTCAGTAACTTATCATTCTTGGATATTTGCTATACCAGTTCTTCTATTCCCCTATTTCTCAGCAGCTTCTTAACGTCAAAGAAAACCATTTCCTTCTCTGGATGTGGAGTGCAAATGTTCCTCTCCTTCGCTATGGGAGCCACAGAGTGTGTCCTTTTAAGCATGATGGCATTTGACTGCTATGTGGCCATCTGTAACCCTCTGAGATACTCCATCATAATGAGCAGGACTTCATATGTGCCCATGGCTGCTGGGTCCTGGATTGCAGGGGGTGTCAATTCTATGTTGCAGACCTCTCTTGCAATGCGGCTTCCTTTCTGTGGGTATAATGTCATTAATCACTTTACTTGTGAAATCTTGGCTGTCTTAAAATTGGCCTGTGCTGATATCTCCATAAATGTTATTAGTATGGCTATTGCTAATATAATTTTTCTTGTGGTCCCAGTACTTTTCATTTTCGTTTCCTACGTTTTCATTCTCTCCACCATCCTGAAGATTCCTTCTGCAGAGGGGAAGCGCAAAGCCTTCTCCACTTGCTCCGCCCACTTAACAGTGGTGATTATATTCTATGGAACCATCCTCTTCATGTATGCAAAACCCAAGGCTAAAGACTCTTCTGGTGCAGACAAAGTACAAGTCACAGACAAAATCATCTCTCTCTTCTATGGAGTTGTGACACCTATGCTCAATCCCCTCATCTATAGTTTGAGGAACAAAGATGTGAAGGAAGCTACGAAGAATGTACAGTGTCAGAAATGCTCCTCAGAGAGAATGTGAATATTTTTAAAAGAAATTCCTTTACTCTAAATGAAGGACTAGTTCTCATCTCGAGGTTCCAAAATAAATGTAAGGGTCAGTGATACCATTAATTCCTGAAATTCTCATTTTTCTGTTCCTGATATTTAAATGTGAGAGAAATGTAGAGCCTACCATTTTTCTTCATGACTGGATTAAGGAGATGGACAGCAATTTATGGGTAAAAGGTTCTCATCGAAATTATCCATCTTCTCCTGGATAACTGATTCTAGTTTAACTCTGGAATAGTGAGTTCTGTAATCTTATGTGAAAGGAAATGTCATTTTACTAGCTTAACTTCTTGTCTTCTATGTGCACTGGTTTTCTAGTCTCTTATCTTTCTTAGGAAGATAAAGTAGAACTCAACAAAAATAATTTCTAATGGGTAGTCTTTGATCATAGAAAGGAAGAGTAAGCATTTTAGGATGTTAGGTACCTAGTCTGTGTATATGCCAAAGAGAGACAAGAGTGGTAAAATGAAGCTATTTTTTTTAGGGCTGATTTCCTTTTAGCTGCAAACTGGCAGGCACACTTCTGTGCAGAAGTGTCTTAGGCAATGTGAGTCATTGTGCCGACACCCCAGCTGATGGGGAGATTTGGCTTATCATAGGTTTTGATAGATGAGCAGTGGCATCTTTGAGTGAAAACCATTGTTACTGTTAAATGACTCAAAAAATTAGTTTCTAAGGAACTTGTTTGCATAATTTTCTAAGACCATAGTAATAATGGGTTTAGAATGTCACTAATTAGGTATTTTTGCATTTATATGAATTTCCTGTAGAATATGAGCTTTCTATTCATTCATTTATTCCTTCATTCAGTTATTCAAGCAACCAATATTTACTGAATAGCAATTTTGTGTCAAGCATTATGCTAACTACTGGCAATATCAAAAAACTAAATACATTGCGATAAAACCCAAAACATGATCAAGGAGTGCACAGTCCTGTGGAATACAGACTGACACTTATTTTGAGGACAAAATTATTAAAGACTATTCATAGCATATCCCTTTCCCCTACTTTCTAAGCTGGATCCTTTGTTTTTCATTCATAGTCTGTTAGATATTATTGGGCTGAACAGAATAATGAGTGGACTTGGAGTAGTTTAAATGGGATAAACTGATCTTCATATAGAAGGACGTGGACCAGCTGTAGAAAAGAAATAAGAGAGGACAATGAGAAAGAGAGGATAATGCAATGAGGAAGAAAGTAGTGCATACTAGAGATTTGGAAGATAAATACAGGAATGGAAAAGTAAAGACAAATAGGCTTTGCATCTTGCTTTTGAGTAGTGTTCTGCAATGGCAGAAATGGGATAAAATGAAATAAAACAAGTATACATTGTGATTAAAATATAGGATGATACTAAAAACAATAAAGTCACAGAAAAACATCTTCCAGGTGTGAATTATAAACATTTTACCTGGTTCTGAAGGATAAGCAATCTTTTCCAAGTGGGAAGTGGGGGACAGACATTCCAGGTAAAGAGCACAACAGAACATTTTCAAAGGAAGACAGGGTTTGGGTGCCTTATTTAATAATAGGGTGTATTTTTACCATGAATAAAAATAGAAGGACTAGTAAGATGGACCCAATAGAAGGATATCATGAATTCAGAACTGGCTTCTTTCTGCTCCCACATTGTTAGGTCCCTTAGAGTTCTGCTAGACTCCAACACTCATAGAAGAAAGCCACACTGCTATGGCTTTCCTGTAATTTTCTTTGGAAAAATGCTTCCTAGGATGGTATGTCCAAGTGAGGGTTCTTCTTCCCATTTCAGCTCACAGCCACACTCCTTCTGGTTTAAAAGTGTTAAGCTGGGACAATGGTTATGGACCAATAGGACATAATTAGCCCCTTTTCCTTTGTCATATAAAATACACATCTAATATATTCACAAATGACATAAATTACTTTTTATAGGACTATACACATGTAGTGGTTTCAAATGAAGACAGAGATTTTCAGATTGTCCAGTTTTTTCTAAACTGATCTACATTGTCCTGCCTAATAAGATGCCATCTGTATGGGATGGAACTGTGTCATTTTCCCACAGACTGGAATTTATAAAATGAGCCAGATATCAGCTCTTGGGTTTCGGGCTTCTTGGTGGAACACACATGATTACTGAGTCTTCTAAAAGATGGACTTCAATGATATCAAGGATCAAGGATCTGAGCTAGAAGGTATATTACATCCTTTTGTGGTTAAATATTCCAGTAACACCATAAGAATGTGTTATTTTAAATTGCATTGATGACATAATATGTGTGTGATCATATAACCTGATTTGTATGCAATAGTCCGAGTTATGTCTCTTGTCCCAGTATAATTGCTAATAACACCCTGTTTCAGCTTTGAAAGTTTGCTGATTTGGATGATAAGTGATATTGTGGCCCTTGTTACAGGGTAGTGTTCCTCAGAAATACTGTTGCTCCATTTCTTTTTTTAAAAATTTTTTAATTTTTTATAATCATATAATATGTTGCTCCATTTCTATCAGGCCGGGAAATTGGTGGATTCTAAGGGTTTCTTTCTTAGTGAGGTACTAGTGCAATATTTGTATTTTCTTAAATATACATTGCTGTGGCTAGACCTTTTCATTGCTCCATCCTCCAAAAGGTTATCTTTTGATCAAAACAAATAGAATAAAACAAATATAATATCATAAAGCGGTTTGTGGGAAAGTCAAGTCCTTTTAGCATAAACTTTATGATCATCTGTCAATTTCTACAGAAAAAGCTACTGGAATTATGATTAGGATTATGTTAATTTTAAAGGTAAATTTGGGGAGAACTATTTCAACAATACTAAGTAAATTCATCAACATAGTTTATCCATTTATTTTGGTTTTCTTTAATTTTTCTTAAACAGTTTTGTAGTTTTGGTATATAAGTCTTATTTCTAAATAAATTCTGTTTATTCTTTTTTTTATTGTTATGTTATGTTAGTCCCCATACAGTACATCATTAGTTTTTGATGTAGTGTTCCATGATTCATTGTTTGTGTGTAACACCTAGTGCTCCATGCAATACTGTTTATTCTTTAATATTTTTGATGCTTTTAAAAAATTTTTATTTTTTTAAAGATTTGAGAGAGAACGAGCGCACGGGGAGGGGAAGAGGGAGAAAGAGAGACTCTCAAGTAGATCCCGTGTTGTGTGTGGAGCCCCACACAGGGCTTGATCTCATTATTCTGAGATCATGACTGGAGCCAAAATCAAGAGTCAGACACTCAACCAATTGCGCCACCCAGGTGCCACTGATGGTATTTTAAAGGGATTAAAACAAAACAAAACAAAACAAAAAAACCCTTCTCAGGATTGCTCTATTTGGGGTCTTTTGTGGTTCTGTATAAATTTTTGGTATCTTTCCCTATTTCAATGAAAAATGCCATTGGGGTTTTGGTAGGGATTGCATTGAATTTGTAGATTTGGGTAGTATGGATATTTTAACATTAGTAATTTTTTCCAATCCATGAACACATAATATTTTTCCATTTATTTGTGTCTTTAGTTTCTTTCATTGATGTCTTATAATTTTCAGTGTGCTGGTCTCTCACCTTCTTGGTTAAGTTTATTCCTAGGTATTTTATTCTTTTTGATGTAATTGCAAGTGGAATTATATTCTTAATTTCTCTTTCTGTTAATTCATTACTAGTGTATAGAAACACAACTTATTTTTATATATGGATTTTGCATCCTTCAACTTTATTGAAATCATTTATTAGTTTTAAACTTTTTCTCTGCTTGACTTATTAAAACAAACTGAGGGTTGCCGGGGGGAGGGGGTTGGGGAGAAGGGGGTGGGATTATGGACATTGGGGAGGGTATGTGATTTGGTGAGTGCTGTGAAGTGTGTAAACCTGGTGATTCACAGACCTGGGGATAAAAATATATGTATATAAAAAATATATGTTTATAAAAAATAAAAATTAATAATAAACTTTTTTTGGTTGGGGGAGAGCCTTTGGGATTTTCTATATATAATATCATGTCATCTTTAAGTAGAGACAGTTTACTTCTCCTTTACAATTTAGAAGCCTTTAATTTCTTTTTCTTGCTCGTTATTCTGACTATGACTTCCAATACTATGTTAAATAAAAGTGGGGTTATTGAACATCCTTGTCTTGCTTCTGATCTTAGGAGAAAAGCTCAGCTTTTCACCATTGATTATGATATTGGCTGTGGGCTTGACATATATGGACTTTATTATTTTGAAGTATATTCCCTCTATACACACTTGGTTGAGAGTTTTTATCAGGATTCAATGTTACTTTGTCAGTTTTTTTTAATGGATCTGTTGAGATGGTTACATGCATTTATGCTTCATTCTGTCAATGTGATGTATCATATGATTGATTTGTGAGTGTTAAACTGTACTTGCATCACCGGAATAAATCCCACTTGATCATGGTATGTTATTATTTTTTTTTAAATTTAATTTTATTTTTTCAGTGTTCCGAGATTAATTCTTTATGCACCACACCCAGTGCTCCATGCAATACGCACCTTCCTTGATACCCACCACCAGGCTCACCCAACCCCTCACCTTCCTCTCCTCCAAAACCCTCAGTTTGTTTCTCAGAGCCTACAGTCTCTCATGGTTTGTCTCCTCTCTGATTTCCCCCAACTCCCTTCTCCTCTCCTTCTGATGTCCTCTCTGCTATTCCTTACACTCCACAAGTAAGTTAAACCATATGATAATTGACTCTATCTGCTTGACTTACATCACTCAGCATAATCTCCTCCAGTCCTGTCCATGTTGATACAAAAGTTGGGTATTCATCCTTTCTAATGGAAGCATAATATTCCATTGTATATATGGTATATTATTCTTTTAATGTATGGTTAAACTCAGTTTGCTAATATTTTGTTAAAGATTTTGCCTGTTTGATATTTAATTGATTTATTATTTCCTTTCTTTCTTTCCTGTATAGCAGTTACATTGTTTTTTTTTTTTTTTTCTCCAGGTGTTGATTCTTTATCACTTTTATTCTATTGTTGAAACTTTTCAGTGGATTTTAAAATTTCTGCTATTAGACTTTTCAGTTCTAGAATTTCCATTTGGTTATTCATATAGTTTTTATTTCTTCATTGAAATTTGGAATCTTTTCTTTCCTCATGAGCATATTCTCTTTTATTTCATTTAAGCAGTTAAAAGTAATTGCTTAAGTAGTTGCTTTATCACCCTTTTTTCTAATTCCAAACTTTAGGGTATCACAGGATTAGTTTCCATTGATTGCCTTTTTATCATTTTTTAAAAAAATGATTTACTTATTTATTTATTTGACAGA
Source organism: Mustela lutreola (assembly GCF_030435805.1). Classification (NCBI taxonomy): domain Eukaryota; kingdom Metazoa; phylum Chordata; class Mammalia; order Carnivora; family Mustelidae; genus Mustela; species Mustela lutreola. The sequence goes on from NC_081301.1 coordinate 27,280,037, forward strand.
GAGAGAGAGAGAGAGAGAGTGAGAGAGAGATCACTAGTAGGCAGAGAGGCAGGCAGAGAGAGAGGAAGGGAAGCAGGCTCCCTGCTGAGCAGAGAGCCTGATGCAGGGCTCCGTCCCAGCACGCTGGGATCAGGACCTGAGCCGAAGGCAGATGCTTAACCAGCTGAGCCACCCAGACACCCAAGATTGCCTTTTCATCTTGAGAGTGGGTCACACATTCCTGATTCCTCATTTTTTAAAAAGATTTTATTTATTTATTTGAAAGAGAGAGAGATCACAGGTAGGCAGAGAGGTAGGCAGAGAGGCAGGCAGAGAGACAGGAAGGGAAGCAGGCTCCCTGCTGAGCAGAGAGCCCTACTCAGGGCTCAATCCCAGGACCTTGAGGTCATGACCTGAGCCGAAGGCAGAGACTTAATCCACTGAGCCACCCAGGCACCCTTCCTGATTCTTTATATGTTGAATAATTCTGGATTGTAGCCTGGACATTGTAAATGTGATAATGTGCAAACTCTGAAACCCACTAAATTCCTCTAAATAGTTTTGATTTTTTGGTTTTAAAATATACCTGGTTTGACTTAAACTGCTAATTTAGTCTTTTTGTTAATAGTTCACATCTTAGTTCAAGATTTTTGATTTTTATCTTTAGCTCGGCTGTGCATACAAGGCACAGGGTTCAATCAGAGAACTGGACCAAGATTTTTACAGAGAATCTGATGTTTCCTCTTTTGTATTTTGCCCTTTCTGGAGTTTCTCCTGACTTTATACTAGCTGTGTTTTCCCTGAACTCTGAGGTTTGTCCAGAAGGACTGCCAGTTTATTATCAGAGTTTATACCACTCCACAGTGCCTAGTTGAGCCAGTAGGCATAAAAAATTTGAAACTTACACTAAAACAACACTTCTCCAAAGTGATTTTTTTTTTTTAGATTTTTATTTATTTGACAGAGATCACAAGTAGGCAGAGAGGCAGGCAGAGAGAGAGGGAGAAGCAGGCTCCCCCCTGAGCAGAGAGCCCAATGCAGGGCTGGGATCCCAGGACCTTGGGGCCATGACCTGAGCCAAAGTCAGAGGCTTTAACCCACTGAACCACCCAGTCTCCCCTCCAAAGTGATTTTTTATAAAAATTTTGTACAAAATTTATCATCTCTGAGATGCTTGAGTTTGATAGGAGTTTATTCAGCCATAGTGAAAGCAGCAGAAATCAGAAGTTCCTCCTTCACATTTTATGACCAGATTGTTCACACCTCTTACATTCTCTGATCATATTTATATTGTTTCTTTTTTTCCCCAAAATTTTATTTAAATTCTAGTTCATTAATGTATAGTGTAATATTGGTTTCAGGTATAAAATTTAGTGATTCATCACTTGCATATAACACCCGGTGCTCATCACAATGCCCTCCTTAATGTCCATCACCCTTTAAGCCCACCCCCAGCCACCTCCCTCCACCAACCCTCAGTTTGTTCTCTATCATTAAGAGTCTCATACAAACTGAGGGTTGCTGAAGTGGAGAGGGGTAGGAGGGATGGGATGGCTAGGTGATGGACAATGGTGGAGGGTATATGCTATGGTGAGCACTATGAATTACGTAAGACTGATGAATCACAGACCTGTACCCCTGAAACAAATAACGCATTCTAGGTTTACAAAAAGAGTCTCATATGGTTTATTTCCCTCTCTCTCTTCTCCCCTTCCAATATGTTCATCTTTTTTGTTTCTTAAATTCCATATATGAGTGAAATCATATTTGTCTTTCTCTGACTGACCTGTTTCACGTAGCACAATACACTTTAGCTCTATCCATGTCATTGCAAATGGCAAGATTTCATTCTTTTGATGGCCAAGTAATACTCCATTGTGTGTGTGTGTGTGTGTGTGTGTACTACATCTTTATCCATTAATTAGCTGATATTTGGGCTGTTTCCATAATTTGGCTATTGTTGATAATGCAGCTATAAACACTGGGTGCAGGTGCCCTTTCGAAGTATCTATGTACCCTTTGGATAAATACCTGATAGTGCAGTGGTTGGATGATAGGGTAGTTCTATTTTTAACTTCTTTGAGGAATCTCCATACTGTTTTCCACATTGGCTGCACCAGTTTGCATTCCCACCAACAGTGTAAGAGTGTTCTTTCTTTACATTCTTGCCAACACCTGTTGTTTCTTGTGTTGTTGATTGTAGCCATTTTGACTGGTGTGAGTTTTTATCTCATCATGGTTTTGATTTGTATTTCCTTGAGGATGAGTGATGTTGTGTATTTTTTCATGTGTCTGTTAGCCATCTGGACATCTTCTTTGGAAAAATGTCTGTTCATGTCTTCTTCTCATTTATTAACTGGATTATTTGTGTTTTGGGTCTTGAGTTTGATAAGTTCTTTATATATTTTGGATGCCAATCCTTTATCACGTGTCATTTGCAAATTATCTTCTTCCATTCCATAGTTTGCCTCAGTTTTGTTGATTGTTTCCTTCACTGTACAGAAGCTTTTTATTTTGATGAAGCCCCAGTAGTTCATTTTTGCTTTTGTTTCCCTTGCCTCTGGAGATATGTCTAGTAAGAAGTTGCTATGACTGAGGTCAAAAAGGTTTCTGCCTATGTTCTCCTCTAGGATTTTGATGGTTTTCTATCTCACATTTAAGTCTTTCATCTGTATTTAATTTATTTGTTCATATGACGTAAAAAAGTGGTGCAGTTTTCATTCTTCTACATGTTGTTCTCCAGTTTTCCCAACACCATTTGTTAAAGAGACTGTCATTTTTCCATTGGATATTCCTGTTTTTCGAAGATTGATTGGCCATATGGTTGTGGGTCCATTTCTGGGTGTTTCTGCTCTGTTCCATTGACCTACATGTCTGTTTCAGTGCCAGTATCATGCAATTTTGTTGATTACAGCTTTGTAATATTACTCGAAGTCTGAAATTGTGATGCCTCCTGCTCTTCTTCTTCTTCGTATTTTTTTTTTTTTCAGGATTGCTTTGGCTATTCAAGGTCTTTTGTGCTTCCATACAAAATTTTAGGATTGTTTCTTCTAGCTCTGTGAAAATGCTACTGATATATTGATAGGGATTGGATTAAATGTGTAGATTATTTTTGGTAGTGTTGATATTTTATCAATATTTGTTCTTCCAATCCATGAACATGGAAAGTTTTACAATTTCTTAGTATCATCTTCAGTTTCTCTCACAACTGTTATATAGTTGCCAGGGTACAGCATTGTTTCTTAATTTACTTCAGAAACAAGTAATATTGATATTTGGAATGGAGAATATGCTACAAGGAATAAGGAATTTGTAATTATCCAAGGTAAGAGATGAGCATACCATAGGGTTAAATAATATGGAATAACTCAGTAGTCTGATTTGGTATTATTATCCTATTGAAGGTTAAATAGGGCTTTATGTGAAGAATCATGGAAGGGATTCATTAAATTTTGTTATCTTTCTTCTATTTGGCTCTTAGTCTCTTTCTACCCTTAGTATAGCCTAGTCCATTATTTCTTTGATTAGATAAAATGAAGGCTGACTTCCAGAGTTCCCTTCCTCTAGCTACATCATCCCCTTTGATCACTTTTTGCTAATGCTCCCTCCTTTTTTTTTTAAATTTATTTTTTATTTTCAGCCTAACAGTATTCATTATTTTTGCACCACACCCAGTGCTAATGCTCCCTCCTTTTTGTAACTTATTCAAATATAACCATTTAGAACTCCATGATTAATTACCTTATTTTCCAGAACTCAGAAAACAAATGAAGAAGGTAAGTAATGGAATGAGAAGTAATATATATATTTTAAAGATTTTACTTATTTATTTGACAGAGAAAATCACAAGTAGACTGAGAGGCAGGGAGAGAGAGAGAGAGACGGAAGCAGTCTCCCTGCTGAGCAGAGAGCCCGATGCGGGACTTGATCCCAGGACCCTGAGATCATGACCTGAGCTGAAGGCAGTGGCTTAACCCACTGAGCCACCCAGGTGCCCCAATGAGAAGTAATATTTAAATAATGCATACATATGTAAAATGTGCTAGGTAACTAGATAATTTATATATACTATTTTTAAGTTCCTTTTCATTAATTAATACTGGTGGAAAGTACAATATATGATTGTCCCTTACTGTCTCATTCAAATATAGACACCCAGAAATTCTTTCTTAATGTCCTATTTTCAAGAAAACAGAGAGCAAATGAGGAAGACAATAGATGGATAGACAGTGTTATTTAATAAATGCATAATATAGGGGCTCCTGGGTGGCTCAGTGGGTTAAAGCCTCTGCCTTCAGCTCAGGTCATGATCCCAGGGTCCTGGGATCCAGCCCCATATTGGGCTCTCTGCTCTGCAGGGAGCCTGCTTCCTACCCCCTCTTTCTCTCTGCCTGCCTCTCTGCCTACTTGTGATCTCTGTCTGTCAAATAAATAAATGAAATCTTTAAAAAAAAAATGCATAATATATACTGTGTGGTGTGCTAGGCATCATATAATATTCTAAAATTATTTTCATTAATTAATAACAATAATATAATGTTAATGTTGCTTTCATTTTTGTATTGATTATGTCTCTTATTTTTTGACAATGTATGTGTGTGGTAGGGGCTGGGGATTCAGTGCTGCCTATTACATTGTTCCTACTTTTAAGGATTAGCTTCAGATGGCTTTGTAATGTAGATAAGAAAATTTAGGCCCATACATAGTTCTTAAATGATAGCTAAAAGTTAAGTCCATTTTCGACCTATATTTTCCATGTTAATTTTGAAATATGTTTGAGGATTAAATTAAATATGAAGTGATAGATCAAAAGGAAACAAAGAACTGTGAGAAGTTCTTAAAAAGTGAAGAAAAGATTGTCTACTATGGATACTGCCATTGCTCTGAAGGAGAATTACCATTTTGATTCTGAATTTTGATTTTGAATCAGTGTCTTTCCATTTGTGCTGCAAACTGTGTGTGTGCATATGCGTGCTGTGTGTGTGTGTTTAAAAAACAAAACAAAACAAATAATCTTTGTCTTCCAAGGTATTTTGAAAACATTCTTTAGAAATCTCATCACCCTGTATGTGCAGTTAATTTAAAATTTGTTCTTAAAAATGAAATCTGAGATTAAGAGTCACTTATGGTTTGTCTCCCTCCCAATCCCATCTTGTTTCATTTATTCTTCTTCTACCCACTTAAGCCTCCATGTTGTATCACCACTTCCTCATATCAGGGAGATCATATGATAGTTGTCTTTCTCTGCTTGACTTATTTCGCTAAGCATGATACGCTCTAGTTCCATCCATGTTGTCGCAAATGGCAAGATTTCATTTCTTTTGATGGCTGCATAGTATTCCATTGTGTATATATACCACATCTTCTTGATCCATTCATCTGTTGATGGACATCTAGGTTCTTTCCATAGTTTGGCTATTGTGGACATTGCTGCTATAAACATTCGGGTGCATGTGCCCCTTTGGATCACTACATTTGTATCTTTAGGGTAAATACCCAATAGTGCAATTGCTGGGTCATAGGGCAGTTCTATTTTCAACATTTTGAGGAACCTCCATGCTGTTTTCCAGAGTGGCTGCACCAGCTTGCATTCCCACCAACAGTGTAGGAGGGTTCCCCTTTCTCCGCATCCTCGCCAGCAAACTGAGGGTTGCCGGGGGGAGGGGGTTTGGGAGAAGGGGGTGGGATTATGGACATTGGGGAGGGTATGTGATTTGGTGAGTGCTGTGAAGTGTGTAAACCTGGTGATTCACAGACCTGTACCCCTGGGGATAAAAATATATGTTTATAAAAAATAAAAAATTTAAAAAAAAATCAATGTTAACAGATCACAAAAAAAAATAAATAAATAAAAATAAAAAAAAAATGAAATCTGAGTTTATAGTGCAGAATTGGAGTAGAATAAAACCCGAGAGGCAATTATATCTTACAAACACCACTGTGTATTACAACTCAATAGTCACACAGAGGAGACATTTTTAGGATCTTTTCAGCATATTTTACTCAGTTCTACTTTTATCATCTCCTATTTTCTCTTACGTTTAAAGATTAGCTGCTGTTTTACAAAAGTATTCACAATTGTAGTTGGGGATGAAATAATATAATTAAAGCCCATTTCTCTTATTTCCCTAAGTGATATTTCAGATATTTGGACTTGTAATTTTACATTCTTTTTCCATTTCAACAGTTAATGATTGCTCAATATTTTTAATTAACTTGGCATTGTACTTAATACAGAGAACTGTGAGCCATGGTTCTGCCATTGGGAGCATTTCAGAAGTTAACAAATGGTTATAACATAAAAGAAAAATTGCTGTAGCAGGTACGGGTCAGGATAGCCTAGAAGAGGTAAGAACTAACTCAATAGAGTTATTGAGTCATTGCTATGACTTCTCTAGAGAAGGAGAAATCCAACAATGCAGAGGACATAGCATTTGCTATTGTTCTTAGGTGAGAAAGAACATGAAAGAATTGTGTAACCACAGTGAGTGAAATACAGTATGTTTAAAGGGAATGGGAGCAGTACAGTCAAGAAACAAGAAGGTGAAATGTGTAGTTGGAAATGTAGGTTGGTTCAAATAAGATCTCTGGGTAAAATGAAAAAGAAACAAGCACAAACAAACATATCAAAAGTATTTCAAATAAAAGCTACTAAAATATATGTTCTATTTGTTGAGTAGCTATAAATGTTAGATTTTCTTTGAAAGGCTTAATTAATTAATTTTGTTTTGTTTTGTTCCTGTAAGTTGTGTTTCTTAGACTACTTAGCCCTACCTTTTAATGAGATCATTGTCATTTTCAGAAAGTGATATAATTAGACTGCTAAGTTCTGTGATCCTATATATGATCATCTTTTATTCTCTTTATGTTGAAAACCCTTGCCTCAAAATATGTTTCTTTTTTTTTTTCTGTTTATGTTATCTTCTTTTGTGCCTGAACTCAAGCATATCAGTTTCTCATCGTTTTCTCCAGAACCAGTGTCTACTCATTAATTTTCCCATAGCACCAGCACTTCCATATTTCTCAGGTTATAGATGATAGGATTCAGCATGGGGTTGACTACCTCATAGGAAAGGGTAATAAGTTTGTCTGAAGTCACTGTCTTTGGACTTTAGCTTCATGTACATGAAGAGGACTGACTTATAAGATATAGTCACTTCTTATGTGGAAAAGGCATTTTTTCTTCCTTTAGCTGAAATAATTTTCAGTACAACCCAGATGATGAATACAGGGTAAATAGAGGGGTGCCTGTGTGGCTCAGTTGGTTAAGCAGCTAGCCTTCAGCTCAGGTCATGATCCTGGAGTCTCAGGATGGAGTCCTGCATAGGGCTCCCTGCTCAGCAGGGAGTCTGCTTCTCCCTCTGTCCCTTTCCCTTCTCATGCTCTCTCTCTCTCACACACACTCTCTCAAGTAAATAAATAAAATCTTAAAAAAAAAGAAAAAATATGGTAAATAGAAATTAGAAGGAATGAAGCAAATGAAAATATTACATTGCCCAACATTATTATACTCTTATTCAAGAAAACACTGATTCAGGCCAGTTTTATCAAAGTCAGTATTGCACACAAAATGATTAATGACATTTTTTCCATGAAGGAAAACTCTTAATGTGAGTACATTTTGTGTCATTCCATTGAAAAAGCCCAATATCCAGGAGATAGCTACCATCTAAACACAAAGTGCCTTGTTTATGATGATGCGCGATTTCAGAGATTTGCTGATGACAATGTAGAAGCCATATGCTGTCACTGCCAGGAACACACACTCTGTGGATAGACATTGATATAATACAAACTGTGAATGAGAGTTTTTTTGTTTTGTTTTGTTTTGTTTTATGGTAGCAAGTTTGTCAGCATAGAGGGCACAAAAGAGGATGCATACCAGATACCCACAATGAAGAGGTGTATAGAGGCAGGCTTTTAGGAAGGTTAAGATGACCAAAGTACTGTTCTCTGGGCGGATCATCAAATATACTCCTAACCAAATGACAAAAAGGCGTTTTGTCAGTTCATTTGTACTCATCAGTACTCATAAAGATCTCTCAGAATGTACTCAATTTCAGTTGTCCAGTTGGTCCTCTCCATTTCCCTTTTTCATACCTGAAAAAAGCCAGAAAAAGAAACAGCATATAAGTTAAATATGTGGTCCCATATTATATAAAGTAAAAGGTAAGTGGGGTAGGACATCCAACAACTATGTGAGCACCACCTAGCCTAGTGGTAACAGTAGTGAGATTAGCTCATGGGATTCCTCTTCTAGTTCATAAAGCAGCTGACTCACATGGGTAACTTATTAAAAATGCAGGCTTCTGTGTTCTATTTTCTGAGATTGTGATGCACAAGGTCTGAGGCAGGAAAGAGTGATTTGCATTTTAACAAACATCTGCTATTTCTGATGCAATTAATCCATAAACTCCGCTTAAAAATCAATATTTTAGAGAAAACCTGCTTTATTTTTCTCAACAAAGATTTATTTGATTGTACACTACAACAGTCACTAACAATATCATTTGTTTAGAGTTTTATAGGTTACAAACGTGTTCAAACATATTACTTATTTTATTATCACTATAATTCTCTGAGGAAAATGAAATCCAGAGAGAAGAAATTTATATAAAACTGTTAAGTGAATAAACTGTTATTGAAATCTGTTTTTTTCTGATTTTAAATCTCTATGTATTTCTTAACTACACTTTATTTTCATCCAAAAATTCTTTTTTTTTGGTCTGATTGCTATGACTAGAACTTACAGTACTATATTAAATGACAGTGGTAAGAATGGACATCCTTGTCTTGTTCCTGACTATAGAGGAAAAACTCTCAGTTTTTCCCCATTTGAGGATGATATTAGCTGTGGGTTTTTCCTGCCATTTCTTATGTTGAAGTATGTTCCCTCTAAACCTACTTTGTTGAGGGTTTCTGTCATGAATGAATGTTGTATTCATTGAATGAAACATTCATGAATGTTTGTCAAATGTTTTTTCTCCATCTATTGAAATGATTATATGGTTCTATCCTTTATTAATGTGGTGTGTCATGTTGATTGATCTGCGAATATTGAACTACCTTTGCATCTCAGGAATAAATTCCACTTGATTGTGGTGAATGATTTTTTAACGTATTGTTGAATTTGGTTTGCTAGTATATTTATTGAGAATTTTTGTATCCATGTTCATCAGGGATACTGGCCTGTAGTTCTCTTTTTTTAGTGGAATATTTATCTGGTTTTTGAATCATAGTAATGCTGGTCTCATTGAATGAATTTGGAAGTTTTCCTTCCTTTTTTAATTTTTGGAGTATTTGAGAAGAGTAGGTATTAAATGTCTGGTAGTGTGGTATCTGGGTGGCTCAATTGGTTAAGCATCCAACTCTTGATTTTGGCTTGAGTCATGATCTCAGAGTTGTAGGATTGAGACTTCTTCAGGCTCTGTGCTCAGTGGGGAGTCTGCTTGAGATACTTATTTAAATGCTTATTAAAAATGCAGGCTTCTACCTCTCCCTCTGCTCTCTCTCATTCTAAAACAAATAAATACAATCTTTATAAAAATTATGTTCAGGTAGTCCACATATAGTATATCATTAGTTTTTGATGTAGTGTCCAGTGATTCTTTAGTTGCATATAACACCCAGAGCTTATCACAACACATGCCCTCCATAATACCCATATCCCAGTTTTCCCCCTTCTGTAACCCTCAGTTTGGTTCCTGGAGTCCAGAGTCTTTCATGGTTTTTCTCCCTCTCCAATTTCTTTCCCATTCACTTTTCCCTCCCTTCCCTATGGCTCTCCATGTTATTCCTTATGTTCCACATGTAAGTGAAATTATATGATAATTATCTTTCTCTGCTTGACTTATTTCACTTAGCATAACCCCCCCACCCCGTTCCATTCATGTTGATGGATATGGTAGGTATTCATCCTTCCTGATGGCTGAATAATATTCCATTGTATATATGAACCACATTTTCTTTATCTGTTCATCTGTTGAAAGACATCTCAGCTCCAAATCTTAAAAAATGGTAGAATTCCACTGGGAAGCCATTAGGCCCTGGACTTGTTTCTTGGGAGTCTTCTGATTACTAAGTCTACTTTTTTTTGTTCTTTATCAGTATTTTCAAATTTTCTATTTCTTCTGATTCAATTTTGGTAGTTTATGTTTCTAGGAATTTATTCATTTCTTCTAGGTTGTCCAATTTATTGACATACCATGTTTTATAATATTCTCTTATAATTGTTTATATTTCTGCAGCATTGGTTATTATTTCTTCTCTCTTATTTATCATTACATTCATTCAGATCCTTTATCTTTTCTTTTTTTAAAAAAAATTTTAATAAACATATAATGTATTATTAGCCCCAGGGGGGGGTCTGTGAATCACCACATTTACACACTTCACAGCACTCACCATACCACATACCCTCCCCAAAGTTCATAACCCAACCACTCTCTCCCTAGCCCCCTCCTCCCGGCCACCCTCAGTTTGTTTTGTGACATTAAGAGTCTCTTTTGGTTTGTCTCTCTCCCGATCCAATCTTGTTTCATTTATTCTTTTCCTACCCCCTAAACCCCCCATGCTGCATCTCTACTTCTTCAATCAGGGAGATCATATGAAGTTGTCTTTCTCTGATTGACTTATTTCACTATGTATAATACCCTCTAGTTCCATCCACGTCATTGCAAATGGTAAGATTTCATTTCCTTGATGGCTGCATAGTATTCCATTGTATATATATACCACATCTTCTTTATCCATTCATCTGTTGATGGACATCTAGGTTCTTTCCATAGTTTGGCTATTGTGGACATTGCTGCTATAAATGTTCGGGTGCACATGCCCCTTCTGGTCACTACATTTGTACCTTTATGGTAAATACCCAGTAGTGCAATTGCTGGGTTGTAAGGTAGCTCTATTTTCAACTTTTTGAGGAACCTCCATGCTGTTTTCCAAAGTGGTTGCACCAGCTTGCATTCCCACCAACAGTGTAGGAGGGTTCCCCTTTCTCTGCATCCTTGCCAGCATCTGTCATTTCCTGACTTGTTAATTTTAGCCATTCTGACTGGTGTGAGGTGGTTATCTCATTGTGGTTTTGATTTGTATTTCCCTGATGCCAAATGATGTGGAGCACTTTTTCATGTGTCTGTTGGCCATCTGGATGTCTTCTTTGCAGAAATGTCTGTTCATGTCCTCTGCCCATTTCTTGATTGGGTTATTTGTTCTTTGTGTGTTGAGTTTGATAAGTTCTTTATAGATTTTGGATACTAGCCCTTTATTTGATATGTCGTTTGCAAATATCTTCTTCCATTCTGTCAGTTGTCTTTTGCTTTTGTTAACTGTTTCCTTTGCTGTGCAAAAGCTTTTGTTCTTGATGAAGTCCCAATAGTTCATTTTTGCCATTGTTTCCCTTGCCTTTGGCGATGTTTCTGCAGCTAAGTTCTAAGTTGCTGCAGCTGAGGTCAAAGAGGTTGCTGCCTGTGTTCTCCTTGAGGATTTTGATGGATTCCTGTCTCACGTGGAGGTCTTTCATCCATTTTGAGTCTATTTTTTCTGTGTGATGTAAGGAAATGGTCCAGTTTCATTCATCTGCATGTGGCTGTCCAATTTTTTCAACACTGTTTGTTGAAGAGACTGTCCTTTTTCCATTGAACATTCTTTCCAGCTTTGTCGAAGATTACTTGACCATAGAGCTGAGGGTCTGTTTCTGGGCTCTGTATTCTGTCCCATTGATTTATGTGTCTGTTTTTGTGCCAGTACCATGCTGTCTTGATGCTTAAAGCTTTGTCTTAGAGCTTGAAGTCAGGAATTGTGATGCCACCAGCTTTGTTTTTCTTTTACAACACTCCTCTGGCTCTTCAGTGTCTTTTGTGGTTCCATACAAATTTTAGGATTATTTGTTCCATTTATTTGAAAAAAGTTGATGGTATTTTGATAGAAATTGCATTAAATGTGTAGATTGCTCTAGGTAGCATAGTCATCTTCACAATATATGTTCTTCCAATCCATGAGCATGGAACATTTTTCCATTTCTTTGTGTCTTCCTCAATTTCTTTCATGAGTATTCTATGATTTTCTGAGTATAGATTCTTTACCTCTTTGGTTACATTTGTTCCTAGGTATCTTATGGTTTTGGGTGCAATTGTAAATGTGATCGACTCCTTAATTTCTCGTTCTTCTGTCTCATTGTTAGTTTATAGAAATGCCACTGATTTCTGTGCATTGATATTATATCCTGCCACTTTACTGAATTCTTTATGAGTTCTAGCAGTTTTAGGGTGGAGTCTTTTGGGTTTTCCACATAAAGCATCATATCATGTGCAAAGAGTGAGAGTTTGACTTCTTTGCTGATTTGGATGCCTTTAATTTCTTTTTGTTGTCGGATTGCTGAGGCTAGGCCTTCTAGTACTATGTTGAATAGCAGTGGTGATAATGGACATCCCTGCCGTGTTCCTGACCTTAGCGGAAAAAAATCTCGGTTTTTCTCCATTGAGAATGATATTTGCAGTGGGTTTTTCATAGATGGATTTGATGATATTGAGGTATGTGTCCTCTGTCCCTACACTTTGAAGCGTTTTGATCAGGAAAGAATGCTGTACTTTGTCAAATCCTTTTTCAGCATCTATTGAAAGTATCATATAGTTCTTGTTCTTTCTTTTATTAATGTATTGTATCGCATTGATTGATTTGCGGATGTTGAACCAACCTGCAGCCCTGGAATAAATCCCAGTTGGTCGTGGTGAATAATCCTTTTAATGTATTGTTAGATCCTATTGGCTAGTATTTTGGTGAGAATTTTTGCATCTGTGTTCATCAAGGATATTGGTCTATAGCTCTCTTTTTTGATGGGATCCTTGTCTGATTTTCAGATCAAGGTGATGCTGGCCTCATAAAATGAGTTTGGAAGTTTTCCTTCCATTCCTATTTTTTGGAAAAGTTTGGGAAAATAGGAATTAGTTCTTTTTTAAAAGTTTGGTAGAATTCCCCTGGGAAGCCATCTGGCCCTGGGCTTTTGTTCGTTTGGAGATTTTTGATGACTGCTTCAATCTCCTTACAGATTATGGGTCTGTTCAGGTTTTCTATTTCTTCCTGGTTCAGTTGTGGTAGTTTATATGTCTCTAGGAATGCATCCATTTCTTCCAGATTGTCAAATTTGTTGGCATAGAGTTGCTCATAAGATGTCCTTGTAATTGTTTGTATTTCTTTGGTGGTAGTTGTGATCTCTCCTCTTTCATTCATGATTTTATTTATTTGGGTCCTTTCTCTTTTCTTTTTGATAAGTTTGGCCAGGGGGTTAGCAATCTTTTTCACTCTTTCAAAGAACAAACTCCTAGTTTTGTTGACTTGTTCTGTTGTTCTTTTGGTTTCTATTTCATTGATTCCTGCTCTAATCTTTATTATTTCTCTTCTCCTGCTGGGTTTAGGCTTTCTCTGTTGTTCTTTTCCAGCTCCTTTAGGTGTAGGTTTAGGCTGTGTATTTGAGACTTTTCGTGTTTCTTGAGAAAGACTTATATTGCTGTATATTTTCCTCTCAGGACTGCCTTTGCTGTGTCCCACAGATTTTGATCTATTGTATTTTCATTATCATTTGTTTCCATGAATTTTTTCAATTTTTCTTTAATTTCATGGTTGACCCATTCATTATTTAGAAGGATGCTGTTTAGTCTCCATGTATTTGGGTTCTTTCCAATGTTCCTCTTGTGGTTGTGTTCTAGCTTCAGAGTATTGTGGTATGAAAATATGCAGGAAATGATCCCAGTCTTTTGATACTGGTTGAGACCTGATTTATGACCCAGGATGTGATCTATTCTGGAGAATGTTCCATGTGCACTAGAGAAGAATGTGTATTCTGTTCCTTTGGCATGGAATGATCTGAGTATATCTGTGGTGTCCATCTGGTCCAGTGTGTCATTTAAGGCCTTTATTTCCTTGTTGATCTTTTGCTTGGATGATCTGTCCATTTCAGTGAGGGGAGTGTTCAAGTCCCCTACTATTATTGTATTATTGCTGATGTGTTTCTTTGATTTTATTATTAATTGGTTTATATAGTTGGTTGCTCCCACATTAGGGACATAGATATTTAAAATTGTTAGGTCTTCTTGTTGGACAGACCCTTTGAGTACAATATAGTGTCTTTCCTCATCTCTTATTATAGTCTTTGGCTTAAAATGTAATTGCTCTTATGTAAGGATTGCCACCCCTGCTTTCTTCTGATGTCCATTAGCATGGTAAATTGTTTTCCACCCCCTCACTTTAAATCTGGAGGTGTCTTTGGGTCTAAAATGAGTATCTTGTCAGCATATTAATGTGTTTTGTTTTTTATCCATTCTGATACCCTGTGTCTTTAGATTGGGGCATTTAGCCCATTTACATTCAGGGTAACTATTGAGAGATATGAAGTTAGTGCCACTGTATTGTCTGTAAGACGACTGTTACTGTATATGGTCTCTGTTTCTTTCTGATCTACTACTTTTAGGGTCTCTCTTTGCTTAGAGGACCCCTTTCAATATTTCCTGTAGAGCTGGTTTGGTGTTTTCAAGTTCTTTCAGTTTTTGTTTGTCCTGGAAGCTTTTTATCTCTCCTTCTATTTTCAATGACAGCCTAGCTGGATATAGTATTCTTGGCTGCATGTTTTTCTCATTTAGCGCTCTGAATATATCACGGCAGTTCTTTCTGGCCTGGCAGGTCTCTTTAGATAAGTCTGCTGCCAATCTAATATTTTTACCATTGTATGTTACAGACTTCTTTTCCCGGTCTGCTTTCAGGATTTTCTCTTTGTTGCTAAGACTTGTTAATTTTACTATTAAATGATAGGATATGGACCTATTCTTATTGATTTTGAGGGGGGTTCTCTGTGCCTCCTGGGTTTTGATGCTTGTTCCTTTGCCATATTAGGGTAATTCTCTACAGTAATTCTCTCCAATATACCTCCTGTTCCCCTCTTTCTTTCTTCTTCTTCTGGAATCCCAATTATTCTAATGTTGTTTTGTCTTATGGTATCACTTATCTTGAGTTCTCCCCTCGGGGTCCAGTAGTTGTTTGTCTCTCTTTTGCTCGGCTTCTTTATTCTCTGCCATTTGGTCTTCTATATCACTAATGCTCTCTTCTGCCTCATTTATCCTAGTAGTAAGAGCCTCCATTTTTTATTTCACCTCATTAAGAGCTTTTTTGATTTCATCTTGGTTGGATTTTAGTTGTTTTATATCTCCAGAAAGGCTTTTATTTCCCCAGACAGGGTTTCTCTAATATCTTCCATGCCTTTTTCAAGCCCAGCTAGAACCTTGAGAATCATCATTCTGAATACTTGATCTGACATATTACTAATGTCCATATTGATTAGGTCCCTTGCCTTTGGTACTGCCTCTTGTTCTTTTTTTTTTTTTTTTTTTTTTGTGATGAGTTTTTCCACCTTGTCATTTTGTCCAGATGAAAATATGTGAAGGAGCAAATAAAATACTAAAAGGGTGGCAAAGACCCCAGGAAAATGTGCTTTAACCAAATCAGAAGAGACCCAAATCATGATGGGGAAAAAGAGGGTAAAAAGAAGTTCAGAAAAAAATTTTTAAAAAGAAAACAGATAAAGAAAAATATAAAAATGAAATATATATATATTTTAAAAAGAAATATATATAATTATATATAATTTCATTTTTATATTTTTCTTTATTTGTTTTCTTTTTAAATTTTTTTTCTGAACTTCTTTTTACCCTCTTTTTATATGTATATATATATATATATATAATCTTTATATATATATTAGACTGGTGACTAGAACAGGGTCACCCACTCAATTTTGGGAGTGTTTTGGTCTCTTAGAAGAAACTACCTCCCAACATTTTAAAGAATGAAAAACATATAAGGGTAAACACAATGAAGGGATGGAATATGACTATAAATATGAAAAGAATTTTTTTTAAATTTCTAAAAATAGAGTTGATAAAAGTTGGTTGGGAGAATAAAGCAAAAGAAAGTGGAGAAAATTTGCTCAGGGTAGAGACTAGATCCAGCCCGGTGCTAGATTTAGGGTGTATTTTGTTCTATTAGAAGAAGTAGTACCCCAAATTTTTTAGAAGAAAAAACTCTATGTTTATACAAAAAAATAAAGTTAGATAGAAGGATAAAATATGACTATAATAATGATTATATAATAATAATAATAAAAGATTATTTTTTATTAAAGGTATTGTTAAGATACTCTAAAAACATTAAAAAAGGAAAGGGTAAAAGTTAAAAATAATTAGCAGAAGAAAAAAAAATAAATTAATTAACTTCGTAAGTTTAAAGAATCATCGGGAGAAAGCCCTGAATTCCATGCTTTGCTTTCTTCTCCTCTGGAATTCTGCTGTTCTCCTTGGTAAGAGAACTTGGTCTTGGCTGGATTTCTTGTTGATCATCTGGGGGAGAGGCCTGTTTTAGTGATTCTCACGTGTCTTTGCCCGAAGCAGAATTGCACTACCCTTACCAGGGGCCAGGCTAAGTATTCCATTTGGATTCATTTTTGGGAGCTTTTGTTCCCTGAAGGCTTTCCATAGAGTTCCAGAGGATGGGAATGAAAATGGCAGCCTCCCAATCTCTGCCTGGAGGAGCCGAGAGCTCGGGGCCCCACTCCTCAGTGTGCCCTCAGAGAAAAGTGCTCAATCACTCCTGTCTCCATGGCCTCCAGCTGTGCTCCGAGCTCACCCAGCCTGTGACCCAGTGTCTATGTCTCTGGCTCACCGCTCTGTCTGTAGTCTCTGAACCCCACATATCCCTGAGCTCTTCTGGGGTGTCTCCCTGGATCTTGTGGGGACCCAACTTACACAGCAGTGGTCTCTGCCACGGATTACGGTTCAAGGTAATCTCGAGTTGAGAGCTCACTCCTCCGCTCTGTCTCTGTAGACGGCTTCTGCCCTCTACCTGTGAGCTCTGTGACACAGACACCCCTGATCCTTCTGTGACCCCGTGGGACCTGAGGCCATGCTGTCCACATGTGGCCTTCACCCCGGTTTAGCCTCTGGAGCGATGTCCCTCAGTGGAGCAGAATTTTAAAAGTCCTGATTTTATGCTCTATTTCTCCACCTCTTGCGGGGAGCCGGCCTCTCCCCCTGCGTTCTATCTTCCCATTGCTTTGGAGTCACTTCTCCGCCGGTCCTACCTATCAGAAAGTGGTCGATTTTCTGTTTCTAGAATTGTTGCTCTACTTCTCTTTGATCTCCTTTTGGATTTGTAGGTGTTCAGAATGGTTTGATAAGCTGATCTCCTGCTACCTGATTTCGTCTCAGCCTGCTACTTCTCCACCATCTTGACTCCTCTCCCTCTCTTTTCTTTTTGATAAATTTGGTTAGCGGTTACAATTTTATTAATTTTTTCAAGGAACCAGCACCTGGTTTCATTGTTCTGGTCTATTTGTTTGTTTGTTTTTATATCATTTATTTCTACTCTATTATTTATTATTTCCTTCCTTCTGGCTTTATTTTTGTTTGTTTGTTTTCCTTTTTCTAGCTCCTTTAGGTGTTAGGTAGGTTGTTTGAGATTTTGCTTGCTTCTTTTGTAGGCCTGTATTACCGTAAACTTCCCTTTTAGGGTGGAAAGATGTTTTGGATTGCTGTGTTTTCATTTTCATTTGTTTCCATTTTTAAAAAAATTTATTCTTTGATTTCTTGGTTTACCAATTCATTGATTAGTATGATGTTATTTAAATTTTTTCTTGTGGTTGAATTCTAATTTCATACATTGTAGTCAGAAAGTGTACATGGTATTACTGCTGTTTTTATGTGTTTGTTGAAGCCTGTTTTGTGACCTAATATGTGATCTATTCTGGAGAATGTTCTATGTGTACTTGAAAATAATGTGTATTCTGCCGTTTTAGGATGGAATGTTTTGAATTATCTGTTAAGTCCATCTGATCCATTGTGTTATTCAAATCCATCATTTCCTTGTTTATTTTCTGCTTAGAAGATATATCCACTGATGTGAATGAGGTGTTAAATTTTCAGTTATTATCAATTCCTTTGTGTTTCTTATTGTTTAATATATTTGGGTGCTCCCACTTTGGGTGCATAAATATTTGTAATTGTTATATATTCTTCTTGGATTATCCCTTTTATGACTGTATAATCATAATTTTTTGTCCTTTTTTACATTTTTTGTTTTAAATCCTAGTTTTGCTTTCTTTCTTTCTTTCTTCTTCTTTTTTTTTTTTTTTTTGGATTTTATTTATTTATTTGACAGACAGAAATCACAAGTAGTCAGGGAGGCAGGCAGAAAGAGAGGGGGAGGCAGGCTCCCTGCTGAGCAGAGATCCCAGTGCAGGGCTCGATCCCATGACTCTGGGATCATGACCTGAGCTGAAGGCAGAGGCTTTAACCTACTGAGCCACCCAGACGTCCTAGTTTTTCTGATATATGTATTGCTTCTCCAGCTTTCTTTTGACATATATTTCAGTGATAAATATTTCTCTACTCCCTTTCTTCCAATCTGCAGGTATCTTTAGATCTAAAATGAGTCTCTTGTGGGCAGCATTATAGCTGGATCTTGTTTTTTATCTATTCTGATACCCTATGTCTTTTGATGGGTGTGTTTAGTCTGTTTACATTCAAAGTGATTATTGATAAATATGCATTTATTGCCATTTTGTTACTTGTTTTATCATTGTTTCTAGAGATTTTCTCTGATCCTTCTTGCCTTTGTCACTTTTGGTCTGTCCTTTGAATTCAAAGAGTGTCCTTTAATGTTTCTTGCAGGGCTGGTTTAATGGTCATAAATTCCTTTAGTTTTTGTTTGTCTGGGAAACTCCAGGTCTTTTCATGTTCTGAATAATAGCTTTGCTGGATAGAGTATTCTATCCAGATATTTTCCATTCAGCACTTTTGAGTATATCATGCCACTCTCTTCTGGTTTGCCAAGTTTCTATTGAGACGTCTCCAGCTAGCTTTCTGAGTTTTCCCTTGTAAGTCAAGGATTTCTTTTGTCTTGCTGCTTTTTTTTTTTTTTTTGTATCAGTCTATTTTGCAAATTTAATTATAATATATCATGGTATTGGCCTCCTTTTAATGATTTTGGTGGACGTTTTCTGTGCCTCCTGGATCTCCATGTCTTTTTCTTTCCCAGATTAGGGAAGTTTTCTGCTGTTATTTATTGAAATAACTTTCTATCCCCCTTTCTCTCTCTTCTATTATGATTTTCCTATTATATGAATCTTTTCATGTTTGATGGGGTCACTGAATTCTTTAAGTCTATTCTCCTGTTGCATAATTCTTCTTTCTCTTTTTTGTTCAGTTTTATTAAATTCCAATATTTTATCTTCTATATCACTAATTCATTCTTCTGCTTCTTCCAGCCTTCTGTTCATTGCATCAAGGCTGTTTCCAATGTCATTGATTGCATTCTTCATCTTCGCTTGATTTTTTTTTAACTCTTTTATCTCTGTGGTAAGGGTCTCTCTGATGTCTTCTGTTCTTTTCTCAAGCCCACTGAATATCTTTATGAATGTTGCTTTAAATTACCCATCAGGCATGTTGCCTATATCTGTTTTGCTTAGATCACTGGATGCAGCCTTATTTTATTCTTTCAATTGAGAGAAATTCCTCTTCTTTGGCACTTGGTCTGAGTCTCTGCCTTCTTCCTTGTGTTAGAAAAGCCAATTATATCTCCTGTTCCTGAAAGGAGTGACCTTATTAAGAACAAGTCATGTAGTGCCCAGGATTGGGCACTTTAAGAAGTGTCTGTAGCATGTGTTGTATACACTCTACTGTTGTGTTTTGGCTGCTCTATCCCTCAGTCCAGTCATCTGCTGATGCTCTATTTGCCTACCTGTGTAGTGTTTGGCTCTTGGCTTGAGTTCAGTGAGTTTTAGGTAAGTGTGCTCTTGTGTGCTTGTGATATGTGTTCCAGCACTACCTCCACAAGAACTGAGGCCCTTCAAGACTCTCTAGTGGGGACATATGGTGTAGGCAAGGGTTTGTACTGGTTTTCTTGGAGAGAGGCCCACTATGCTGGGACTGAGCTGAGTGACTAAGAAGGGCAGTCCTGCCAGAGAGAAGGGGGCTTCGTGTTAGCCAGTTAGACAGCCAGTGTCAGTGCTGCACTGCTTTCTGCATGTGACTCTGTGTTTATGGTGAGGAAAAGGGAGGGAAATGGTGCCAGCCAGCTCCTTTGTTCCTAAAGAAGTATCTCTGTGAGTGTTGCATCTCAGGGACATGCTCCTAGAAAAGTGAATAACCTCCCCACTGTGCGCCCCAGATGTTCTTCATATCATTATTTCCATGCCATCTTCCCCTGGGATGTTTTTGCCTGCCTTTTCTCCAGGAGCAATGCCATCTGGTCTCTAGCCCAGCCAAGCTCACTGACCTTTAAAACTCTAGGCTTTAAGCCCCACTGGTTGCAAGAACTCGTGAAATTCAGGCCCTCTAGTTTTTCCAGTTGATGGGTTTGGGGAAATGTTCTCTATATTTCCCTATGTGTTCCTTTCTCTCTCATCCTTCTCCATGACCAAGACTCCTGCCCCTGTGCAGGACCCCCTTATCCTTTTCTTCCCTAAACCACATCTCTGCACTTCCTACCTTCTTCAAGTTGGCCTCTTTTCCCCCTTTAGTTGTGGAGTTTTTTCTGTCAGTCTTCAAGTTGATTCTGGGGGTATTTAGGAATATTTGATAGTTACCTAGTTGTGTTTATGGGAAGAAACAAACCCAGGATCCTCCTGTTCCAGTGCCTTCTTCCTACCTGTTAACCTTTTGAAGTAGTTTTTCATACTTGTCTATTTTGATGGAGGGGAATTATGAAATCATCATAGTACATCCTTGATGGACTGTTTTAGAACAACTGAATGATATTTTTGAAGAATTTATATTAATACAAAAATACTTTTGTTAAAACAGTTACATGAAAGAAATACAAAAACTAGCCTTTAGCATTGTTTGCAAAGCCAAAACTTAACCAAGAAAACTTACCATGTGTGATAGATGCTGGAAAGATATATTAAAAGAAAATTAACCATAGTATTTTTTCTGAATTGTCTAAGTTTCTTGAATAAATATAAATACTTATGAAAAACATAAAATGTAATTTTAAAGAGAGGAAAAAATTGAGATTGGTGCCCAATTGTGTTAGAAAGATTAATTTATAGTAAAAAATATAAAATCTCAATTTATAAATTTAAGCAGTGTCTTTAGGTCTGGAGATTACACAGTGAGGCTGAGTTGCACTGCATGCCCATGTTTTGTACATCCTAGATGATAACAGAAAAAATAACTATATTTAAAAATATTTTTTTGGTGGGGGGCACTTTAATGATCCATTTTATAAAATTATGACCTTTAATGAGATAGGTTAAAAAAATAGTAGCTAAAACTTTTTTGTCAAGAAATGTAAAAGAGTAATTTTATTTTCTTGAAACATTATTTTGATATGATTTACTTTGGTGCTTCACTTAAGTAATTAGATATTAGATCTTGAGGATCCCTTATGATTTGAGAAGGAAGCGTAGTCACATGTTGACAGACCAGGACCTAAGATGTATTGGAAGCAATTGCTTGTGATCAAATCAGTGAACTTTAGAGACAAAGATGTTGTATATCCAGTTTTAACTTGTTTCTGTTCAGTGTTATGATTTTTCCCTATTGTCTTTAGAGCCATAGTCAAAGTCTGTTTTACCTGGGTTAGTGGTTTCATGGTAAACAAATTATATTAGTTGTTTGGGTGAAACAGTTCAAGGAAGGGAGAGCACAGCCTTAAGAAGTAGAAGTTGGCTGACAATACCTGGGATTTTATACATATATTCACCTTTACCTCCTATTTGTATTAGATAGGTAGTAATTTTATGTCATTTAAGGTGGGTGATAGGTATATATGTTTAGTGAATTCTTTTTTAAAAAGTATTTGTTTATTTGAGAGAGAAAGAGAGAGAGGGTGTGTGCATGTGCACACACAAACATGAGCAGGCACGTGGCAGGGTTTGACCCCAGGACCTCAGCGGTAACTAAGAACCAGAGGCTCAATTGATTGAGCCACCCGGGTGTCCCTGTTTAGATGAATTCTTTGGAGATGCTTTCACTATGAAGTGGGATTGAGTTACAAATTAGGTTGTAGAGTTGCGGTAAGAAAACTGAATAGCTCAGTGGCTTCTAGGTTTCTTTGAATGGTTGCAAAATTTCTAAATTCGTGAATTTCAAAATGCATCTCATATTCACATAAGTACAGAAAATTCTGGTTTTCAACTTCAATAATTTTTTGATTATTTTGTACAATAAAACACTTTTACTCTTCACTCATTAATTAAAAAGTAGGAATCAAATGACTTAATATATATATAATTCTTAAAATAATGCCTGGAGGGGTGCCTGGATGGCTCAGTGGGTTAAAGCTTCTGCCTTCAGCTTAGGTCATGATCCAAGGGTCCTGGGATCAAGCCTGTGTTGGGCTTTCTCTGCTCAGCGGGGAGCCTGCTTCCCTTCCTCTCTCTCTCTGCCTGTCTCTCTGCCTACTTGTGATTTCTGTCTGTCAAATAAATAAATAAAATCTTTAAAAAAATAATGCCTAGAAATCTATAAGTTTTTACTCTTACTATTAATAATGAAGAGCTAATGTAGCTAAATGAAGTGTTTCTAATATATATCAATAAGACATCATAGGATGAACAAAGGTATAAACAAAGCCACTGGAATATATTTGGGTTAAGGATTTTAGCAGTATATGATAATACAGAATGGGTTAAGACACATCCTGATTGGTTATTTGAAATATAGTATGGATCTAATATAATTAAGTCTTTAGGGAATTCTTGAAGTTTTCAAAAATTTTGAACATCTTTGCCCTGAAGCAATTTAAAGTTATGGCTTAGAAAAATGCATAAGTCCCTTAGAGAATGAAATATTTAAATTGCCTTCCTGAGCCCAGAGAAAATTCTTTAGAGAAATTCCTGGGTCTTCACAATAGGGCAATGTTTTCACCAGGACTTGAAGGACAAATGAAATCTTCCATATTCGCAGACACTGATTTTTATCTTACTTTTGAGCTAGCACAGCCAAAATACACCACCTTTGTAATCAATCATATTTGGCTGTAATGTAGTTTTTAAAACAGATTTCAATAGTACCCTTTCCATCAATGTTTTCCATCAATAAGGCCTGTGATATAATTCTCAGTTGTAGTACCTTCAGACATTCTTCAACCACATGGAAAATTTTGACAATAGGCTGCAAAGAGAAGATCAAGGCAAAATAATCTGCTGTGTGTTACAACCTAGCTGGTTGCATTCGATCTTCCATTTAGAGGTAATTGCTGAAAACATTCTAATAAAACAAATTCAAGGGGATGTCAGTCCAATGAACTGTGTTGAAATAGCCATGTGTTTGTAAGAATATTTCTTACTATAAAGAGTTTAGAGAATAGGAATAAAAACATCCAAGAGGATTTTCTTTGATATACTGAGAAAATGGAGACAAAATTGAAAAATATGACCAAAAGAATAATTTGAATATCAAAAAAGGTAGATATTTAGGTCTAGATTTCATTTTACTGGGAATCAAAATTCATTTAGTCAGAAAATAGTTTCTGGGTCCTTGGTTCAGTAGTGCCCACATATCTAATGGTATCATTTCCCACTGGTCCAGTGAGCTTTATGTACAATAGGCAGCAGATTTGTACTCTTGATCCCGAACGTAAATAAGCTGTGTCACCAGAGTTCAGATTCTGAAACAGTTTATCTCATAGCACCAATTCAGTTCTCTTTGGTCCTGTTTAGCTTTGTCCAGGGATAATCATGAACAGACAGACAGTCCCTGTCCTGGAGCCTTTCACTGGTAGTGCTATTTGGAAAACTTAATTCTTCCTGAATATATACTTTGATTTGTGTAAAAAGTAAATGAAGAGGAGATAAAGTTCCTTAGATAACAGGGAAGAATTTTGATTTTCATTGTTATAAGAGTATTTGGGGAATTGTTTTGAGTACTTTTAATTTTTTGTTGTTGGTAATGCATTCTTGTGGTAACTTGAGACATCATATTTGTCACACACACACACACACACACACGCTCCTTTAACTTTTATATGAATTGAAATAGCCTTTTTAAAAACATGTCAACCTGAGTTTCTTACTTTAAGTGGTGCTGGCCTTTGCTATGGGGGCATAACACTCTTCATTACAATGTGACTACAGTTTGATATAACATCCATCTGTGTCATGAAAATTTTCATTCGTGTGATGAAAATTAGTAGGTTCACTTCTGTTGTTTATAGAACTTTTTTATAGAAACATTAACTCTAGTGGACATATGCATGTCAGTAAAATTCTCAATTTCATTTAAAAAAGTACATGTTTGCTTCAATAGACAAAGTGAACTTGCAGAACGAAATTGCTTCTTAGTCATCATTACCAAGGAATTGGGATTTGGCTGGCTAGCATTAAAGAAGGTGATTCTGGGACTCAGAATAAAAGAAGCATGCATCATTAGGGTATAAAAGAATTCATAAAAGATGAAGTTGATTGAAATAAGGGCAAATATAGGATGAAAGAAGTACCCTAATAATGACCAAAGGCAAATATAAGTAGTTAGAAGCCAGTTAAAATCGATCCAAAGAATTCAAACCGAAAATCCACACTAAGTTTCAGAATAGGGAAAGATCCTCTACATGTTACATGCCTTTTTGTTTGAGTGCATTAGAGCCTTTGCAATGGATTCTATGTCCACAAGAAAGGAAATTTGCAGGTGCATATGGGAGGGGTGCTATTTGTAAGGAAAATATTAAGGAAATATCCTGAGACTTTGTGAGCCAGAGTCTTTGGATACAAAACCTACTGTTTCTGATCCCTGAGTGATGGCAGTGAATATTTGCCTGAAGGATCAACCCAAGGTAAGAGGTGTCAACTGCCCTTTTAGAAAATGACTTTTTGGTCACAGTCTTTCTTTCAATTGAACTTAAACAGGAACTGATTAAAGTGGCAATGAAAATACATTAAAAAATGGGAAGACAAGTCTCAGACTTGTAGATAATATATGTAAGTCATATATCCAAAATATTATTCATAGCCAGAATATATGAAGAACTCTCAAAATGCAACAAAAAGAAAATGAACAGTCCAATTAAAATGGGCAAGAAATATGAATGACACTTTACTAAGGAGAATATAAGGATGGCAAAAAAACCTCCCAAACATTAGTTATTAGGGAAATGTAGATTAAAATTATGATGAAATGTGGCTCTATACCTATGTATATGTACATGTATATGTAAAATACATGTATATTTTACCCATTCTAATATATATATATATATGAAAAGCAACTATAACTTATACATTTCTGGTAGGAATGCAAAAATGATAACAGCTACTCTGGAATACTGGCAGTTTCTTATAAACCTAAATATATACGATTCTTTATCCACTGTGCCATTCTGAAATTTACCCTAGAGAAATGAAAATTTATTTTCAGGTATAAATTTTATAACAGCTTTATTCATAATTGCCAAAAACTGGAAACAACTCAAATGTCTTTTAACAGGTGAATAAAGAAACTCCAGTACATCCATACAGTGGAATGCTACTCAGCAATTAAGTCCTGGATGGAGCTCAAAATCTTTATGCTAAGAGAAAGAGGCCGGAGACCAGTGGCTCATATGGTTCCTTTAATATGATATTCTGGAAAAGGTAAAACTGTAGAATAAAAAGCAATTTAGTCTTTGCAAGATTTATGAGTAGGTGAAAGGAGGGACTAACAAAGGGATAGCACAAGGGAGTGTTTAGGGTGATAGACAAGTTCTGTGTTCTGATTTTGGCAATAGGTACATGAATCTATATACATTTTAATAGTCATAGAACTATATACTAAAAGAGATAAAATGAATTTTACTATATATTTTACTGTATAATAATTATTATGATTTTGTTCTATCTCACACCAAAAAAAGGATATTTGTTGTAACAAGAAGAATTCATATAACTGGGTTTTAAAGGATTCATACTTGTTTTTGAGGCAATCACACAGTTAATGAACACTGGTTGGGTTTATTGCTGACCATTGTCCCATCTGATTAACATGCTTCTTTCCATTTTTTAATATGCAATTGATTATTATTGAGTCTTTTCGACTAGGAGTCAGGCTATTTTTACAAGTTAGCTAACCAAATCTCCGATATAATGCATTCCTTATTGCTTTTATAGTTCATAAAACATTTCAGATAATTAGGGATGACAAGCAGGCTTGAGTTTGGGCCTAGGCTTTGCAACATATTAATTATATAACTTTAGGCTTAAACTCTCTTTGGTTAGCTTAGATTAATTTCTTACTTTTAAAATGATCATACGTGTGGGGTTTAAGTGAGGTGATGTGTGAAATCAGCCTCAAAAATTGCTGGTCCAGAATGGTGAATACAATAGATTCTTCTTCAAACTTCATTTCCCAGCTGTTTATTTCACTTTTTTACTTTTTCTCTCTTCTTCCCCTTTATTTTCCTTCTTCCTTCTCATTGGGTCCATGGCAAATATTTATATGTGCATTGGTGAACTTGGACTTACTGGGATAGATAAATTATTATGCTTAAAAATTTCTTTGAATTCTTACGGGTAAGACAAAGTAAAATGGAATGGGAAAATCAAACCATTCTGGTGGAATTCTTCTTAAAGGGGCTTTCTGGTTACCCAAGTCTTGAGCTCCTCTTTTTTGTGCTAATCTTAATAATGTATGTTGTCATCCTTCTGGGCAATGGCACCCTTATTTTAATCAGCATCTTGGACTCCCACCTTCACACGCCTATGTACTTCTTCCTGGGGAACCTCTCCTTCTTGGACATCTGCTACACCAGCACCTCCATTCCCTCCACGCTGGTGAGCTTCCTCTCAGAGAGAAAGACCATCTCCTTCTCTGGCTGTGCGGTGCAGATGTTCCTTGGCCTGGCCATGGGGACAACAGAGTGTGTGCTCCTGGGCATGATGGCCTTTGACCGGTATGTGGCTATCTGCAACCCCCTAAGATACCCTGTCATCATGAGCAAGGATTCCTTTGTGCCCATGGCAGCTGGGTCCTGGATCATAGGAGTCATCAACTCTGCAGTACAAACTGTGTTTGTAGTACGATTGCCTTTCTGTAGGAATAACGTCATCAATCACTTCTCCTGTGAAATTCTGGCTGTCATGAAACTGGCCTGTGCTGACATCTCAGGCAATGAGTTCATCATGCTTGTGGCCACAACATTATTCACTTTGATGCCCCTGCTTTTGATTGTCATCTCTTACTCATTAATCATCTCTAGCATCCTCAAGATCCCTACTTCTGAGGGGAGAAGCAAAGCTTTCTCCACCTGCTCAGCCCACCTGACTGTGGTGATAATATTCTATGGAACCATTCTCTTCATGTACATGAAGCCCAAGTCTAAAGAGACACTTAATTCAGGTGACTTGGATGCTACAGACAAACTTATATCTCTGTTCTATGGGGTTATGACTCCCATGATGAATCCTTTAATCTATAGTCTCAGAAACAAGGATGTGAAGGAGGCAATGAAATATCTATTTAGCAGAAGGTTATTTAGCAAGTGAATGGAAAAGGTCTTGAATTGTGAACACACTGGACATTGTTGAAACTTTAGAATTATGTTAGAATTTTGGTTAATTTTACTTTTTTATAGTTTCATATATTATTTAATTTTAATTTAATTTAATTTTTTGATGACATACAGCTTTACAGTATCATTACATGCTCATTAGAGAGAATTTGCAAGATACAGGACAGTAATGTGAGGAAAATAAAGAGATCACCTATTATTCTAACACTAGGAGATGGCTACTTTCAATCATTTTGAACAATATCTTCCATATTCTATATATATTGCAGTTTTGGAATTGGATATTATATGTCATTTTATGTTCACTTTTTTACATAGTCCTATTTCATAAGCATCACTTCATCAAATCTTTCAAAATAAAGAAGCAGCTCTTTTTTGTGTGTGAAAAAAGCAAATCAGAAAGACCCCCAAATACTATACCCACATTCTCCAGTGGAGAGCCTTGTGTTGTAGTTTCACACTAATCTCAAAATCCTCCTAAGTCTTTAGAGACTATTTTCTTGCTCAATACTTGGAATGTTTTTCTGTATAACTAAGGGTGCTAAGCATTTGGGACTATCGAGGGAATGGATAAATGGACCTTAAGGGTAGAGCCTATGCAATAAATTAGGATATCCTTGTTTTATCTCCTTTCTATGTTTCAGCTTACATGTTAGCTCTAGCATAAAGAAAATTTTACAAAATTAAAACTGGGTTAGGAAAGCAGTCTACTGGTCTAGATAATAATGTGGACAAGTGTTCGGTTGGATGGGGTCATACCTGTGCCCATTTAGAAGAAGCCACATTTCTTTGATATCCTGAGGTCATTCCAATATTTTCCAAAACTTAGAAGAAGCTCTAAGTTCTTGATTTTTGGTGTAGGCCTGCATCAATGTCTTGTCTCTGTTACTAATAACTTTGTGACCTTAGTAATCTGAGGTCTGAGTAGAAGATTGAGGGATGTCAGACAGGATGTGACATTATCTCAATTTTCCTTGGCTTTCTTCTCAAATTTTTACTCTATTTGAAGAACATTTCTAATTTACAGGGGAGAGAGTGTGTGTTCAGGAGTGAGGCACATTCTAGGAAATCCATTTGGCTGGATAAATTTTACATTGATGGAACAGTGAATTCAGAGGATGTTGGACATTAACGTGTTTTACATAGGCAAATAAATATTTTTGGGATTTGGGTATATATTAATGTCACTTTTCCAAATTCAATTTTAATTTTAGTGGCAGGAATACCAGTCATAAACTCTTTTTAATTATCTCCAGCTTCAATCATAGTTATTCACAGATTAAATCTGATGACAAAGTCTATTATGACTATTGATGTATCAGTTTCACACCTTGGTGAAATACACTATAAAAACCTATTAGTTTCCATATACATTCTCATAGGACTTTTTTCTCCTTAAGAGTTTCAGGTAGGTGGAAAACCTCTGGAGTCAAGCATATTGTATTTGACCTATAGGCCATCTTGGATACTCAGACTCTACTTTTGTTTTTTTCTCAGAGCCTAAAATCAACTGCTTCCATGCTTTTTGGGGTGACAGATCTAGGTTTTGGTCTTATATCAGACTTACAAATTTTTTATAGAAAATTAAAGCAAGTAGAAAATTAAAAAAATATATATTTATTTGACACAGAGCTAGGGAGAGAGAAAGACAGAGAGCAAGAACAAGCAAGGGGAGCAGCAGGCAGTGGAGAAGCAGGCTCCCCACTGAGCAAGGAACCCCGTGTGGGGCTCCAGCCCCGGGCCCTGGGATCTTGACCTGAGCCAAAGGCAGCTGCTTAACCAACTGAGCCACCCAGGCGCCCCAAGTAGAAATTCTAATATGTATATTTCTTCCCATAGGAAAAGACCAGGAGTGTTTTCTCTCTCTC
The DNA here is from genome assembly GCF_030435805.1 of Mustela lutreola. Classification (NCBI taxonomy): domain Eukaryota; kingdom Metazoa; phylum Chordata; class Mammalia; order Carnivora; family Mustelidae; genus Mustela; species Mustela lutreola. The sequence goes on from NC_081301.1 coordinate 27,309,412, forward strand.
AGCATTGTAGAATAAAGGTCTGAAGGTCTGAAGAAAAAAAAGGCGAGTCATTTGTCTTGATGTACCCATGTGTTTACATTTGCTGGGCAAATATGTTATCACTACATGTCCTGGAAATTGTCTTGATTCTGAGTCACTTGTCATTTATACTTCCATAATACACTAAACCGTCATTTTAGTTACAGCAGTTATCCCCTTTTATTGAAATCATGTGATTATATTTTTCTCATTACCTATTGGACAGGTAGAGACTGAGTCTTGGGCATTTTTATATTCACAGATATTCTTACTATCATCTTCATTGAGTAGGTGTGCAACAAGTGTCATGTAAACAGAGGTTATCAGAAAATATAAAGCACCAAATAGAAACATGGGTAAAAGACATGAGTACATTGGAGAACAATGTGGAGATTCCTTAAGAAATTAAAAATAGATCTTCCCTATGATCCTGCAATTGCACTACTGGGTATTTACCCCAAAGATACAGATGTAGTAGAAAGAAGGGCCATCTGTACCCCAATGTTTATAGCAGCAATGGCCACGGTCGCCAAACTGTGGAAAGAACCAAGATGCCCTTCAACGGACGAATGGATAAGGAAGATGTGGTCCATATACACTATGGAGTATTATGCCTCCATCAGAAAGGATGAATACCCAACTTTTGTATCAACATGGATGGGACTGGAAGAGATTATGCTGAGTGAAATAAGTCAAACAGAGAGAGTCAATTATCATATGGTTTCACTTATTTGTGGAGCATAACAAATAACACGGAGGACATGGGGAGATGGAGAGGAGAAGGGAATTGAGGGAAATTGGAGGGGGAGATGAACCATGGGAGACTATGGACTATGAAAAACAACCTGAGGGTTTTGAAGGGGCGGGGGTGGGAGGTTGGGGGAGCCAGGTGGTGGATATTATGGAGGGCACACATTGCATGCAGCACTGGGTGTGGTGCAAAAACAATGAATTCTGTTATGCTGAAAAGAAATTTTTTAAAAAAGTAAAAAAAAAAGACATGAGTACAGAACACATATAAAAGAAAATATTAAAACATACACTATTCCATCAGCAGATGAATGGATCAAGAAGATGTGGTATATATACACAATGGAATACTATGCAGCCATCAAAAGAAATGAAATCTTGCCATTTGCGACAACATGGATGGAACTAGAGGGTATCATGCTTAGCGAAATAAGTCAAGCAGAGAAAGACAACTATCATATGATCTCCCTGATATGAGGAAGTGGTGATGCAACATGGGGGCTTAAGTGGGTACGAGAAGAATAAATGAAACAAGATGGGATTGGGAGGGAGACAAACCATAAGTGACTCTTAATTTCACAAAACAAACTGAGGGTTGCTGGGGGGAGGGGGTTTGGGAGAAGGGGGTGGGATTATGGACATTGGGGAGGGTATGTGCTTTGGTGAGTGCTGTGAAGTGTGTAAACCTGGTGATTCACAGACCTGTACCCCTGAGGATAAAAATATATGTTTATAAAAAATAAAAAATTAAAAAAAACATACACTCAAGTTAAATTTCTCTAGTAATTAAAAATTTCACTTAAAGCAATGATGAGATACTATTTTTATGTCCTTTAGATTAGAAAAAAGAAACCCTAAGCTATTTGTCAGTATTCAGTGATGATAAGAGCAAGAAAAAATCGGCAACACTGTAACACTGGTGGGAGCATAAATTAGTGTTACCTTTTAGATTCATAAGAATTTTCATTTATTTTGATGAAATCAAAGACAGAATTTAAATGTTCTGGATTCTATTTTAACAAAATAATTTGAACTTGTTTTGTTAAAATATTTCATTTATGAAGGAATTTGAAGTTGTTTCCATAAGTAAAATGAACTTATTTTGTTATTTCAGTAACTTGAACTTATTTTGTTAAAAATAAATTTAAAGAGGCTCCTGGGGGCCTCAGTTGTTTAAGCATCTGACTGTTCAATTCAGCATAGGTCGTAATCTTTTTTTTTTAAAGATTTTTATTTATTTATTTGACAGAGAGAGATCACAAGTAGGCAGAAAGGCAGGCAGAGAGAGAGGAAGGGAAGCAGGCTCCCTTCTGAGCAGAGAGCCCGATGTGGGACTTGATCCCAGGACCCTGAGATCATGACCCGAGCCAAAGGCAGCAGATTAACCGACTGAGCCACCCAGGCGTCCCCCCCCCCTTTTTTAAAGATTTTTATTTATTTAAGCATGGGTCATAATCTTGATCAAGCCCAACGTCTGCCTCCACACTCAGCCAGTTCTTTCCCTCTCTGTCTGCCCCCCCCCCCCAAATAAATAAATCTTGAAAAAAATTTTTAAAAGATCATTCAAAAGTATCTAGCTTTAAGGTGTGTCCTTGGATGCTCAGAAGAGCAAATGATTTTAGCTTGATTTATTATATTTTTTAAATCTTTTTTTAAAGTAGGCTCCATGCCCAGTGTAGAGCCCAATGTGGGGCTTGAACTCATGACCCTGACATCTAGACCTGGGCTAAGATTAACCGACTGAGCCACACAAGCCACCCTATTACATGTTTTATAATGAAAATCAGGCTCCTTTCTGAACTATGGTTATCACTAAGTTGTTTAGTTATAATTTATTTTCAACCTCGTTTTTTAAACCTTTATGTATTACCTGACTATATCTTTTCCTTTCTTGCCTAATCTTTTCCCGTCTTCCTTCCTTCAAGAAAAGAAAATTCTTCCTTCTTTTAAGAGTGTGTATTTCTTTAGGAATATTTGCAATGTAAAATATATTTATTAAAAAAGTCAACTTTTACTAGAAGCTAAATTATAAAGTAAACTTAAAATTGTAAACCTGGTGATTCACAGACCTGTACCCCTGGGGATAAAAATATATGTTTATAAAAAATAAAAAATTAAAAAAAATTGTATAGGAAATAATCCATACTTCTAAAATGGTTGAGTGTGAGTGTGCACATGTATGCATTTGTGTGTGTGTATGTGTGTTTGTATATGTGTAAGAGAGAAGGAGAAAGATGGAAAGATTGAGAGATAATTCAGCTGGGAAATTTTGATGACAATACATGAGCTCCTTTATGATTTTTGTGTGAAACAGAGTAATAGGCCTCCTGTAATTAGGTCTTTAGGGCTTTATTTCTGAAGTCTCATACATTTTATCCATATTTCATTCATGAAGCAATTTAATGTTGTACACAAAGATTTAGAGAAGTCCTTAAGAACATTTAAATTGTGTCTAAAAGCACGGAGCTGATTCTTTAGTTATTTGCGGGTCTCCACAATGGGACAGTATTTCAATCTAGGCTTCATGGGCACATTGCCCCGTTCCTGAAATTAACGGCTGTTAATTTTCTTCCTTTTTTTTTTTTTTTTAAATAGAGGAATATAATGGTGCTTCCTTTGATCTAGAAGAATTTATCTCCATAATCACGCTTGTAACAATCATGTTTCTACAAATGTCAAACAATCAAAGAATTTCTATGACAAAATGATTACTCACCAGGAACTGCCTCTTTGGAGCCTCAGCTACTAATGAGGAGTTATAAGGATTGGCTGCCAATAGAAAAACGATGAAATTATCTGTTGTTGCTGCAACCTAGAAGGATAGGCAGTGTCTGGTTTGAAGGTAAATTACTGCAAAGACAGGAAACAAACTCATCATCTATAAGCAAGAATTGGACTGATGGGTGAAAGGTGCCAAGTTTGAAAATGGAATTTTTTCTTCACTGAGAAGAGACTGTTAGAAATAGAGTTTAGAGCTCTATTCACTGAGATGTAGTGGGGAAGAAAGAGCTTTAAGACCAAAAGAACACTTCTGCATGCAAAAGCCATTGTGCAACAACAAACTGAAAGGAATTTGCCCAGCAGGTATTAATTACTTTTTATTAATGTGTAGCTTTTTAGTGCATTACAAAGTATTTGGACACCATTACCTACTTGAGCTAATTGAGGCTCACTACAGGGTTTATAGTAGACTATGTGTTCTGTACTATAAAATTAATAACAAGTCTTCCTTGGTTCCCTAGCAATACTCAGTTCTATTTGGTTCAGTCAACGGATAACAAGGTGAACTATATGCCAGGTTCTGTTCTTTATACAGAGATTACATATGAGGAGGATACTATGACCAATTTGGATTAAAAAAAAAAAAACCTGAACATTATAATTTCCCGAGACCTGAAAAAGATAATTTACTAAAACTGTGTGTAGCCAGAAAGAGACCTGCTTGGGCATTATTCTATGCAGCATTGGTGTTTGCATGCAGTATTAGTGACTATTTTGAATATTTGTTTTTCAATCATGAGGTTATAGTTGTAAAAGTGAGTAACTTTTCTTTCTTTTTATGTTAAGAGGCTTGTTAAAGTGTTAAAATAGTCTTAGTAAAAAAAAGTTAGTCATACGTTTTAAGACAAGGAACACCCTGGTATCTTACTAGAACCCTATTTTTTTGTGGAGTGAATTAAATTTGATATAAGATTTTTTGGATGATTTTTCCTTTTTGGTACCTAATTTGCTGGTTTCCAGAGGCTGAGAGTGAGTGCGATAAAGTGTATTAGAATTTGTATGTAGGATGAAAATTATACCATCTGTTAGAATGCTGTGTGTGATCTGATTAAGCTTTTAAGCTACATATACCTGATCTTATGGAAAGAAATGATGACTATTTCAGAGATGTAAAAAGGGTGTAACAGAGAGAAGAAATTAACAAAGAGGCATGAAGGAAACAACTAACAATGGGATTCACTGTTGTACTAATTGAATTACATATACCAGCTCATTTAATCTTATCAACAAATAACAGGGTTAGGTGTTTTTGTCTTCATTCTATAGCTAGGAATGGTGATGGTCAGAAACATGCCTAGGCCATCTAGTTAATAGGGGGTAGAGATGGCATTTGACCTTAGCCTGCTTCCAAGGCCTCTGTTCTTGGCAATATTATGAAATGTGCTTGATAGAATACATGGCATGGAGATAGCTAATGGAATTTACAGAGATCATTTTTATAGGTGTGCATATAATCTCTACTACTCAAAAATCACTCGTGTATCTAATACCCTTTAGGATCTCAAGTGGTTCGAGACTTAACCCAGAAAATCTGAAAAACTCTTTAAAATGAAAATCTTATAAAAAGTTAAAGAATTTTAAAATCTGTGGAAAAGAGGAGTTTAGAATAGGAAAATCAGATTGGGCTTTGGGTGATCCCAAGGAGGCTAATTATGTCCTGGAAAAAAAAAAAAGTTAAGTAGACAAAAGCTTCTGAAAAGGGAGGACTCTTGGGTCATGAGAATGGAACAAGAATAATAGCGAGCGTTTATTGAGCTGTAATTTTGTTTGAGGACTTTTACTAGCTCATCAAAGCAGTAATGCATTTAATGGAAAGGAAATGACATTGGATAGAAGAACAGATCCTTAATCAGGTCAAAGAATAGCTTAGAGCCTGATGGTAGAACTGGAGATGGTTATGGGCCTGGAAATCCTTATGATACTAGGTAAAGGGTCCTGAGTATTGAGAATGTAACTTTATGTAAAGTATCTTTGAGTCTTCAATTCCCATCTAGTATATAATACTGAACAAGTTAGAATAATTTTCAAACATACAGGGTTTGAAAATTATTTTAACTTTACTATAAAACTGTGATCACCAAGATAGCATGGTACTGGCATAAAAACAGACACATAGACCAGTGGAACAGAGTAGATAGCCCAGATATGGACCCTCAACTCTATGGGCAAATAATCTTCGACAAAACAGGAAACAATATATAATGGAAAAAAGACAGTCTCTTCAATAAATGGTGCTGGGAAAACTGGACAGCTATATGTAGAAGAATGAAACTCGACCATTCTCTTACACTATACACAAAGATAAACTCAAAATGGATAAAAGACCTCAACGTAAGACAGGAATACATCAGAATCCTAGAGGAGAACATAGGCAGTAATTTCTTCAATATCAGCTACAGCAACTTCTTTAAAGATATGTCTCTAAAGGCAAAGGAAACAAAAGCAAAAATAAACTTTTGAGACTTCATCAAAATCAAAAGCTTCTGCACAGCAAAGGAAACAGTCAAGAAAACAGGCAACCCACGGAATGGGAGAAGATATTTGCAAATGACAGTACAGACAAAAGGTTGATATTCAGGATCTATGAAGAACTCCTCAAACTCAACACACACAAAACAGACAATCATATCAACAAGTGGGCAGAAGATATGAACAGACACTTCTCCAAGGAAGACATACAAATGGCTATCAGACACATGAAAAAATGTTCATCATCGCTAGCCATCAGGGAGATTCAAATCAAAACCACATTGAGATATCACCTTAGACCAGTTAGAATGGCCCAAATTAGCAAGACAGGAAACAACATGTGTTGCAGGGGATGTGGAGAAAAGGGAACCCTCTTCCACTGTTGGTGGGAATGCAAGTTGGTGCAGCCACTTTGGAGAACAGTGTGAAGATTCCTCAAGAAATTAAAAATAGAGCTTCCCTATGACCCTGCAATTGCACTACTGGGTATTTACCCCAAAGATACAGATGTAGTAGAAAGAAGGGCCATCTGTACCCCAATGTTTATAGCAGCAATGGCCACGGTCGCCAAACTGTGGAAAGAACCAAGATGCCCTTCAACGGACGAATGGATAAGGAAGATGTGGTCCATATACACTATGGAGTATTATGCCTCCATCAGAAAGGATGAATACCCAACTTTTGTATCAACATGGATGGGACTGGAAGAGATTATGCTGAGTGAAATAAGTCAAACAGAGAGAGTCAATTATCATATGGTTTCACTTATTTGTGGAGCATAAGGAATAACACGGAGGACAAGGGGATTTAGAGAGGAGAAGGGAGTTGGGGGAAGTTAGAAGGGGAGGTGAACCATGAGAGACTATGGACTCAGAAAAACAATTTGAGGGTTTTGAAGCGGCAGCGGGTGGGAGGTTGGGGGAACCAGGTGGTGGGTATTAGAGAGGGCATGGATTGCTTGGAGCACTGGGTGTGGTGCAAAAACAAGGAATACTGTTATGCTGAAAATTAAACAACAACAACAACAACAACAACAAATATACAGGGTTGTGTCCTATGGCAGGAGATAGTTTGATAGTTTGATAGTTTGATATATTATACCACTAGAAAAGTGAATGAAAGGTGAATCTCAAAAGCTTAAATGTTGTTTGTTGTATGAATATGTTGTTTATTTTATGAATAAGCAATATAGTCATAAAGTGCCAAAATTTTGAAAAGTACTAAAAGAGGTATAGTATATAGCCTACCTTCCACTCCTGTTAATAAGCTCATAAGCTATCCATTTCCTTTTCTGGAGATAACTATTCTTTTTTCTTTTTCTAAAGATATTCTATGTGTGAGCAAAATGTGTTTATGTATATGTATCACACGTATATATATACTCTTTTTTTACACAAATGTTAGTGTGTCATATATACTGAACATTACTTTTTCAATTGCTATTTCTTATTTGAAAAGATTGATTGATTGACTTTAGAGAGAGAGCATGTGAAAGTGAGTGGAGTGGGGCAAGGGTGGCGCGGGTGCGGAGGGAGTAAGAATTTGAACCAGACTCTACACTGAGTACAGAGCCCAATGCAGGGCTTGATCCCACGATTCTGAGATCACCACCTGAGCTGAAACCAAGAGTCAGACACTTAACTGACTGAGCCTCCCAGGTGCCACTCCACTTAATATTTCTTAAAGATCTTTCCACATCAATACATAAAAAGCCCCATGTTCTTTTTGACAGCAGAATAGTATTGCATTATTTCTATGTCCCCTTTTCCTGGGCATTTGAATTTTTTATGCATCTATTAATACAAACAGTACTTTAATGAATCAATGTATATGTAAATCACTTTATTCATGTGCCAGGCATAACTGATGAGGATTACCTAGAAGTAAATCTGTGGCCAAAGTTTACATGTATGCTTTGGTGATTTTTATAAATATTGCCAAATTGTCCTCCTCAGAAGATGTACTAATTTGTGTATCCACTGAGAATGTGCAGGAGTTTCTGTCTCCTCACCCTTAGGCAGCAAGTCATTAGAGGTGACACCATGCTTTGTCTCTATGAGATACCAGTGCATAGCCACCTAAAAGAATGGATCACAGAGATGTTAGGAAAATTCTCAGGTCTCTCTATGATTTTGGTCCCTGAGTTTCTTAAAAACTTTTTTCAGAATAGAAACATACATATATGTATATATATAATTTATATATATGTTTATATATATACACCTTTATATATAGTTTTTATTATCTAAACTTTAATGTACCAACTAACATAAAGATGTCAATTAATAGGCACAATTCATATATACATATGTATGTATATGACTAATAAATATTTTTTACTGATAAACTTATTATAGGTCATACATATATTTGTTGTATATAATATGTAACTATGTACTGTATATCATATACTATTATGTATATTATATCCTTAGGCTATAGTCTTAGATGTAGAATTTGGTGGAAAATTATGCATTATAATAATTTATGCAATTAAAAAAAAAGGAAGTTATTTGATGATCTATAAGAATTTAGATAATATATTACATTTTCATCTGAGGAAAATTCTGCAAATGTACTCTAACAGAACCAAAATGTGAATTAAAATACAGTCCTGAAGATTCAGAATAGAAGAGAAAGAGAAGGGGGAAGAACTGATGGTGATCAATGAGTAGGTATATAGAGAGGTAAATACATTGATAAAAACTGTCCAAATATGTAATTGTAAGAGCTGATAGAGAACTCTCAAAAAGATGCATTGTAAGGAAATTATAAACACGTCTACATTATCTCACTATTTGTGAATTTGAGGATACAGACAGAGGAATAAAAGTATTCTTGCAGTTCTGTCTTCATTTAGTGTTTGAAGGATAACTTAGGATATTAGACAATACTCTAGTGGAAAAATAGTTAATTTTATGAACAAAATGTTGGTTCTTATAAGTCAAATTATGAGCATGGTGAAAGAGAAGGAATCTACATACGGAATGCCAAAAGTGAGTAGAGTGTTCAAGTTAATGAAAACAAATAGTAAATGACACCTTAACTAATGAAAATAAGTAACTAGAAAAAAAGAGAATGCAGTAATGCAAAATAAATAAATAATAAAAATTAAGTGTATGGAAAGAAAGTAATGAAGTTCATTAATAATTGTATTTTTATTTTTTATTTTTTAAAAATTTTATTTATTTATTTGACAGACAGAGATCACAAGTAGGCAGAGGGGCAGGCAGTGAGAGAGGGGGAAGCAAGTTCCTCACTGAGCAGAGAGCCCAATGCGGTGCTCCATCTCAAGACCCTGGGATCATGACCCGAGCTGAAGGCAGAGGCTTTAACACACTGAGCCACCCAGGTGCCCCAATAATTGTATTTTTAAAGTGAATGGACTGGATGCTGTCATGAAAGACAGAGACTGTAAAAGGAGATTGAAAACATTTTTTAAAAAAATTTTATTTATTTTTAAATTTCTTTTCAGTGTTCCAGAATGAAATTTAAACCCAGATATATGTTACTTATAAGTAGTATACGCAACAAAGTGAGAAAGAAAGGTTGAAAATAAAGGGATGCCCAAGAGCAGGCAAAAGCAAACTAAAAGAAGGCAGGAATGTAATAGCAATATCATAAAAGTGGAATTTAAACTACAAAACATGATAAAGACAGGTCAATTAATAATACTACCAATGATTTAGACTATGAGGGTGAAAACTCTGTCAGCCATAATTAGGGTATGCATCCCAAGTGGATTCTTTTTCACTCAGCCTGCTGGTTATGTCCCGAGTTAGTCTTACTCCTTCTGCTTATGTGTTCTGTAACCTTAATAGAGTGCTGTCCATTGTAAATTCCTAATAAAGACTTGTTAAATTAAAAAAATAATAATAATATTGACAATTTATACAAAGTATCGGCTATAAACAACACAGAAGCTAAGCATATTAAAAAATTCCTAGCTATATGAGCAGAATGTGCTTACAGATATTTATATAGAATCAATTAAATATAGATGACAAAATAATTATATCACAGATTTGAATAACACATTAAATAAACTTGATTATATGTATACATGTATGCATGTATTATGTAACTATATAATCATATATGTTTCCCCAAGAGAATTAAAATTTTTTGTTAGTATTTACAACATGGATCAAGTAATTGACTGCCAAAATCTCCGTAACTAGAGAATTACATGTTATGTTGTCTTATAATAAAAACTAAAAAAATTAACAAAAATCAAACACAAATATCCAATGACTAGGTGTGCAGAGAATATACACTTGGATAGCTGTTGGCTATCCAGGTGTATATGGATATATTAACTTTTCATTGTAGCCAATGAAAAGAACATTTTATGTCAAAATCTAAGTTTTTAAGAAAACTAAGTATTTTAAGGGCATTAATCAGAGCTAGAAATAGAAAAGAAAGAGGAAATATTAAGGAATTTAGTTCTTGTTTCATGAAATTAGAAAATTCCAGATAACCTTTAAAAATTTACAAACAAAACTTGTTAAGAAAACAAGAAAAAAAGTGGAAAGGATATTTTGATCCAAAAGCCCCCCTCCCCTTTTTTTGAGAAGAACTATGATATAGGAAAACCCTTTGTGAGACTAAAATAGAAAAAAAATCACTTAAGGATAGTAATGGAAAAGAAAATAGAACTTCTCACAAGGGAAATTACAGATTATAAGGATCAAATGCAACTCTATGACAGCAAATTGTAGGAAAATATCAAGTATCAAAACGAACTTCTCTCAAATCACTATGTTGAAGTCTTGCTTCTTTCTAACAGTCACCTTTCCTTGGTCCAGTATTTCTTTTGAAACATTAGTACTGTCAATTAGATTAAAAGGTGTTCTAGTCTTTGAGCCAAGTTCTCTGCAGATTGAAAAATTAAGAATTTATACTATGCAGCCATACAGCTGAGGTTTAACTCTTAGTTCTACTGTTTACTTAGCTGTATGACTTTAGGCAAATTACTTGACTTTTCTGTGCTTTATTTTCCTCCTCTATTATTAAAGATGATGAGGCTGATCACAGTAATTGCCTAATAGGTTTGCTCTTCAGACTAAATAGGTAATGCACAAAGCAAACCATTAGTAAGGGATTGACACAGTGAGAAATGTTAGTCATTCTTTTGTCTTTCATTTTGTTTCTTTAGCCAACAAATATTTTTGAACAACTGTCTCTGATTCCACTTTATCATAGGTATTGGGACTATCGATGTAAATAATAAGAGTACCTACCTTTATCAAGTTTACATGCTACTATGCAAGAGAGATGGTGATCATAATATTATAATTTCAAGGAGTGACAAGATCATTGGTTTATTGTGTGGTGCTTTGTATTCAGTAAATATGGTTTATTATTTAGTTACACATAATACAATGTTAATTTTTATTATAACCTCTAGTTTACGTGTGAGATGATAAATATGGCAAAAAGCCTACGCTTTATTAAGGAAGACTTAGGCTTGAATCTTACTTAGCTGTGCTTTATATTTACTTTTAGTCAAGTTTATTTAATATTTACACTTTAGTTTATCTATCTGTAGACTGTGGATGATAATAGCTCTCTCTCAGCACTGTGATGAGATTCAGTAAATTACATGCTGTATTGTGTGTGGCTAAAAACATGCAAGTTTCCTCTTCCCGCCCCCCTCTTTATTCATATCTTACCTCTCTTTGGTTCACTTTTATTTACTTTTTTTTTTGTTTTTTTCTTTCCCTTTTTCCTTAAAATTTTTTTTTCTCTCTGGGAGTATGGTATTTATAAACTGGTACACATTTGAAAGTAATCATAATGAGTCACATATTTTGTTTTAAAAAATTCTAATGTCTTACAGGTAAAACAGAAACAGTGCAATGGAATGGGAAAATCAAACCATTCTGGTGGAATTCTTCTTAAAGGGGCTTTCTGGTTACCCAAGTCTTGAGCTCCTCTTTTTTGTGCTAATCTTAATAATGTATGTTGTCATCCTTCTGGGCAATGGCACCCTTATTTTAATCAGCATCTTGGACTCCCACCTTCACACGCCTATGTACTTCTTCCTGGGGAACCTCTCCTTCTTGGACATCTGCTACACCAGCACCTCCATTCCCTCCACGCTGGTGAGCTTCCTCTCAGAGAGAAAGACCATCTCCTTCTCTGGCTGTGCGGTGCAGATGTTCCTTGGCCTGGCCATGGGGACAACAGAGTGTGTGCTCCTGGGCATGATGGCCTTTGACCGGTATGTGGCTATCTGCAACCCCCTAAGATACCCTGTCATCATGAGCAAGGATTCCTTTGTGCCCATGGCAGCTGGGTCCTGGATCATAGGAGTCATCAACTCTGCAGTACAAACTGTGTTTGTAGTACGATTGCCTTTCTGTAGGAATAACGTCATCAATCACTTCTCCTGTGAAATTCTGGCTGTCATGAAACTGGCCTGTGCTGACATCTCAGGCAATGAGTTCATCATGCTTGTGGCCACAACATTGTTTATATTGACACCACTGTTATTAATTATTATCTCTTATACATTAATCATTATAAGCATCCTCAAAATTCGCTCTTCTGAGGGGAGAAGCAAAGTCTTCTCCACCTGCTCAGCCCACCTGACTGTGGTGATAATATTCTATGGAACCATTCTCTTCATGTACATGAAGCCCAAGTCTAAAGAGACACTTAATTCAGTTGAGTTGGATGCTACTGACAAACTTATATCTCTGTTCTATGGGGTTATGACTCCCATGATGAATCCTTTAATCTATAGTCTTAGGAACAAGGATGTGAAGGAGGCAGTTAAACACCTACTGAGAAGAAATGTGTTTAACAAGTAAATTGGAAAGGGACCAGTAATTTTTATAATTGCAATGTGGAAATCAATTAGAGAAACCGAAGAGCCAAACAGATAGATTCTTGCAGCTATGTCAAATTCATCTCTCAAAGCTCTCAAGCTCTCAAGTATTACTTGGCTGCAGTCATAATGAAAATAAGTAAATAAATGCCCATGTTTTAGGAGTCGATTGTAGTTTGTTCTTGTTCTTGTTGTTGAAGAGCTTGATTTTAAGGGCAAGTAGAGGGGTTGTATAATAATGAGAGAGATTTCCAGACAAAAGTTAAGCTTGTATTAAAATCATAAATTTTTTTTAAATAACATTATTTCCAAAACCAATTTCATGCTTTATTACTTTCTTTATAAGACAAAATGAAAATTGGTTTCAGATTTTTAAAACTCAGTTAAAATTAAGAATTTACAGTACTGTGATTACTAGAAGAATCTGATTTACCTGGAGTCTATTCAGATATATAATGCTGATTCTCCTCTATGTAGTTGTATACTCTTAAACCTTTTGGTTCTAGAATAGTATTATATTTTTAAAACTTTTTGTTCTCTCCACCTATGAGGCATTAAGTTATTATTATTTTCTGCTTTCAACATATCCACTTTGACAACCTTCTTCCCAAAGATCTTCTGATACATCGGCTTGACTGCTTTGGACTTGGAACCTAATACCTAATTTTTGAAGCCACTTCAAAATTAAAAAGTAAATAACTTCTGAGTGAACTATCCACAGATGAAAGTAGAGTTGTATCTTTTCCTTTGTCCCATTGGCTAACCATGAAGTATGTTGCTGATCCAAAAGGAATTCTGTTAACTAGGGAATGGTGGGTCTACCTTTAGATGGTTTTTACATATGATTTTAATCTTGGATTTGTATTTCTTTGTTCTGTTATGGTAACCTTCAGCTTTAAAAAACATTTACTTTTTATCATTTTATTTTTCCTAATCTGAATTGCACACTTTAAATATTGTGTTAGATTTTACTATTCAATATTTCATCTTTTTTCTTTCCTGCTATCATATTATCCTCAGAATTTTTTATTTAAAAATTTAAGTAATTTAGTTTATGTGTCTTTTATAATTTCAGAACACTTTAAGGTATTAAGTTAATTAGTTTTATTCTTTTGTTTAATTGCTTTAGTTTTTAAATGCTGCTTAAAACCCCACATTATTTAAGTATTCATTTTTATTTAGATTTTAAAATATTCTTGGCTTTCTATTTTAGTCTTTAATGTTTTTAAGTCTTGTGTTTATTTTTAATTGTAAGATAGAGATTTATTTCCCCCTAACAGTTCAGAAAGAGGCAGCAGTGAGCTTTTTCTAGGACGCCACACCACAAAGAGAAATGACTCCTTTATTTCATTGTAATGCTACTTCTTTTCTTTTTTTTCCTTTTTATTTTAAATTTTTTATTTTTTATAAACATATATTTTTATCCCCAGGGGTACAGGTCTGTGAATCATCAGGTTTACACACTTCACAGCACTCACCAAAGCACACACCCTCCCCAATGTCCATAATCCCACCCCCTTCTCCCAACCTCCCTCCCCCCAGCAACCCTCAGTTTGTTTTGTGACATTAAGAGTCTCTTATGGTTTGTATCCCTCCCGATTCCATCTTGTTTCATTTATTCTTTACCTACCCCCCAACCCCCACCCCTGCCGTTGCATCCCCCCTTCCTCATATCAGGGAGATCATATGATAGTTGAGACATTTCTTTTTCAAGATTTTATTTGTTTGACAGAGAGAAAAAGCACAAGCAGGGAGAGTGGCAGTCAAGGGAGAGGAAGAGGAAGGAGCAGGCTCCCTGTGTGAAGCAAGGAGCCCTGCTCAACCCCTGGGTCCTGGGATCATGACCTGAGCTGAAGACAGATACTTAACCTACTGAGCCTCCCAGACACCCCTAGAGACACTTTTTTTAATAAGACATCCTTGATATTCCCCTTGCTAATGGCCTTTAAGTCCATGAAAGATTTTCCCGTCATTTTTAAAGGAAAATAACTTGGCCTCTTCAAAAATGAGATGTCATTTGTGATTCTATAAATTCTGAGGTAGCTTGAAAATGTCAAGGTGTGTTTGCCATGACTTTGAAAAGACTGACATTAAAAATCATACTTTCTGTTTACCATGAGATTGGGGAAAATGAATTTTTGGGATTTTTATAAGCCAGAGAAAATGTACTTATTTACTATAATCTTGAGTTATCACATCCATGAAATATCTTGACTTCAGAAGGATAAGAAGTTTCTCAAGTTTCTGTGAATGGGATATTAATTGTCTCTTTTAGGTTACCTTGAGACTTGGGGAAACCATGTCCTGTACAAGAAATGAATGCTGAGGGAAGATCGACTAAAGCGACAAATAAACAAATTTTTTTTCTGGCCAAATTTCCCCATGTGTCAAAAAAGAAGATTACTTTGGACAGATGTAGATTAGTGTCTATAGCTTGCTTGATACTCATATTGGTCTGAAACATAAATATGTTAAGCATTTAGCTGTTGTTGCAATTGAGAATTGCAATTGCAAATTGCTACTGCAATTTTGGTGGAATGTTTAATAATTTAATATCCATACTTATTGAGAAGTATAGGTGTGCTCATTTTTAGATGTTTGGATTCAGGTAGAAGGCATGCCAGTCTATCATTAACAACAGTGTCTCAACAAGTGCAGATCAGAGCAGTTTCTCATCTTTTCTGGAAATAGCTTTATCCTCAGGTATAGTTTTTTCACCTTAAGTTTTTTTTTTTTTTTTTTTCTCAGAGAGAGATCACAAGTAGGCAGGACCCTGAGATCATGACCTGAGCCAAAGGCAGAGACTTTTAACCCAATGAGCCACCCAGGCGCCCCCACCTTAAGTTTTTAAATAAGCACTGTGTGAGGGCGCATTAACTGGACCCCAGGCAGAAAGTAGCTTGGCATATAGAGTCATCAGGACAATTTACCAGTCTGAAGTAAAATATGTGGAGCTTTCTAGTAAATTCCTACGTCTCTATCACCTGGACACAAGTAATTCTGTCCCAGAATCTGCTCATATTGCAGGTCTACTGGCTAGATAAGATCTACACAGATACTCTATTATAATGATATTTTCCACAATTTACTTTGAAATTTGTTTATTTGCTTTATATCTGTTAGACATCACAGAGTGACAGTTTTTTTTTTTGTTTTTTTTTTTTTATTTTTTATTTTTTATAAACATATATTTTTTATATACATATATTTTTATCCCCAGGTCTGTGAATCACCAGGTTTACACACTTCACAGCACTCACCAAATCACATACCCTCCCCAATGTCCATAATCCCACCCCCTTCTCCCCAACCCCCTCCCCCCGGCAACCCTCAGTTTGTTTTGTGAGATTAAGAGTCACTTATGGTTTGTCTCCCTCCCAATCCCATCTTGTTTCATTTATTCTTCTACCCACTTAAGCCTCCATGTTGCATCACCACTTCCTCATATCAGGGAGATCATATGATAGTTGTCTTTCTCTGCTTGACTTATTTCGCTAAGCATGATACGCTCTAGTTCCATCCATGTTGTTGCAAATGGCAAGATTTCATTTCTTTTGATGGCTGCATAGTATTCCATTGTGTATATATACCACATCTTCTTGATCCATTCATCTGTTGATGGACATCTAGGTTCTTTCCATAGTTTGGCTATTGTGGACATTGCTGCTATAAACATTCGGGTGCATGTGTCCCTTTGGATCACTACATTTGTATCTTTAGGGTAAATACCCAATAGTGCAATTGCTGGGTCATAGGGCAGTTCTATTTTCAACATTTTGAGGAACCTCCATGCTGTTTTCCAGAGTGGCTGCACCAGCTTGCATTCCCACCAACAGTGTAGGAGGGTTCCCCTTTCTCCGCATCCTCGCCAGCATCTGTCATTTCCTGACTTGTTGATTTTAGCCATTCTGACTGGTGCGAGGTGATATCTCATTGTGGTTTTGATTTGTATTTCCCTGATGCCAAGTGATATGGAGCACTTTTTCATGTGTCTGTTGGCCATCTGGATGTCTTCTTTGCAGAAATGTCTGTTCATGTCTTCTGCCCATTTCTTGATTGGATTATTTGTTCTTTGGGTGTTGAGTTTGCTAAGTTCTTTATAGATTCTGGACACTAGTCCTTTATCTGATATGTCGTTTGCAAATATCTTCTCCCATTCTGTCAGTTGTCTTTTGATTTTGTTAACTGTTTCCTTTGCTGTGCAAAAGCTTTTGATCTTGATGAAATCCCAGTAGTTCATTTTTCCCTTGCTTCCCTTGCCTTTTGCGTTGTTCCTAGGAAGATGTTGCTGCGGCAGAGGTCGAAGAGGTTGCTGCCCGTGTTCTCCTCAAGGATTTTGATGGATTCCTTTCGTACATTGAGGTCCTTCATCCATTTTGAGTCTATTTTTGTGTGTGGTGTAAGGAAATGGTCCAATTTCATTTTTCTGCATGTGGCTGTCCAATTTTCCCAGCACCATTTATTGAAAAGGCTGTCTTTTTTCCATTGGACATTCTTTCCTGCTTTGTCGAAGATTAGTTGACCATAGAGTTGAGGGTCTATTTCTGGGCTCTCTATTCTGTTCCATTGATCTATGTGTCTGTTTTTGTGCCAGTACCATGCTGTCTTGATGATGACAGCTTTGTAATAGAGCTTGAAGTCCGGAATTGTGATGCCACCAACGTTGGCTTTCTTTTTCAATATCCCTTTGGCTATTCGAGGTCTTTTCTGGTTCCATATAAATTTTAGAATTATTTGTTCCATTTCTTTGAAAAAGATGGATGGTACTTTGATAGGAATTGCATTAAATGTGTAGATTGCTTTAGGTAGCATAGACATTTTCACAATATTTATTCTTCCAATCCAGGAGCATGGAACATTTTTCCATTTCTTTGTGTCTTCCTCAATTTCTTTCATGAGTACTTTATAGTTTTCTGAGTATAGATTCTGTGTCTCTTTGGTTAGGTTTATTCCTAGGTATCTTATGGTTTTGGATGCAATTGTAAATGGGATTGACTCCTTAATATCTCTTTCTTCTGTCTTGCTGTTGGTGTAGAGAAATGCAACTGATTTCTGTGCATTGATTTTATATCCTGACACTTTACTGAATTCCTGTATAAGTTCTAGCAGTTTTGGAGTGGAGTCTTTTGGGTTTTCCACATATAGTATCATATCATCTGCGAAGAGTGATAATTTGACTTCTTCTTTGCCGATTTGGATGCCTTTAATTTCCTTTTGTTGTCTGATTGCTGAGGCTAGGACCTCTAGTACGATGTTGAATAGCAGTGGTGATAATGGACATCCCTGCCGTGTTCCTGACCTTAGCGGAAAAGCTTTCAGTTTTTCTCCATTGAGAATGATATTTGCGGTGGGTTTTTCATAGATGGCTTTGATGATATTGAGGTATGTGCCCTCTATCCCTACACTTTGAAGAGTTTTGATCAGGAAGGGATGTTGTACTTTGTCAAATGCTTTTTCAGCATCTATTGAGAGTATCATATGGTTCTTGTTCTTACTTTTATTGATGTGTTGTATCACATTGACTGATTTGCGGATGTTGAACCAACCTTGCAGCCCTGGAATAAATCCCACTTGGTCGTGGTGAATAATCTTTTTAATGTACTGTTGAATCCGATTGGCTAGTATTTTGTTGAGTATTTTCGCATCTGTGTTCATCAAGGATATCGGTCTATAGCTCTCTTTTTTGGTGGGATCCTTGTCTGGTTTTGGGATCAAGGTGATGCTGGCCTCATAAAATGAGTTTGGAAGTTTTCCTTCCATTTCTATTTTTTGGAACAGTTTCAGGAGAATAGGAATTAGTTCTTCTTTAAATGTTTGGTAGAATTCCCCCGGGAAGCCGTCTGGCCCTGGGCTTTTGTTTGTTTGGAGATTTTTAATGACTGTTTCAATCTCCTTACTGGTTATGGGTCTGTTCAGGCTTTCTATTTCTTCCTGGTTCAGTTGCGGTAGTTTATATGTTTCTAGGAATGCATCCATTTCTTCCAGATTGTCAAATTTATTGCCGTAGAGTTGCTCATAGTATGTTCTTATAATAGTTTATATTTCTTTGGTGTTAGTTGTGATCTCTCCTCTTTCATTCATGATTTTATTTATTTGGGTCCTTTCTCTTTTCTTTTTGATAAGTCGGGCCAGGGGTTTATCAATTTTATTAATTCTTTCAAAGAACCAGCTCCTAGTTTCGTTGATTTGTTCTATTGTTTTTTTGGTTTCTATTTCATTGATTTCTGCTCTGATCTTTATGATTTCTCTTCTCCTGCTGGGCTTAGGGTTTCTTTCTTGTTCTTTCTCCAGCTCCTTTAGGTGTAGGGTTAGGTTGTGTACCTGAGACCTTTCTTGTTTCTTGAGAAAGGCTTGTACCGCTATATATTTTCCTCTCAGGACTGCCTTTGTTGTGTCCCACAGATTTTGAACCGTTGTATTTTCATTATCATTTGTTTCCATGATTTTTTTCAATTCTTCTTTAATTTCCCGGTTGACCCATTCATTCTTTAGAAGGATACTGTTTAGTCTCCATGTATTTGGGTTCTTTCCAAACTTCCTTTTGTGGTTGAGTTCTAGCTTTAGAGCATTGTGGTCTGAAAATATGCAGGGAATGATCCCAATCTTTTGATACCGGTTGAGTCCTGATTTAGGACCGAGGATGTGATCTATTCTGGAGAATGTTCCATGTGCACTAGAGAAGAATGTGTATTCTGTTGCTTTGGGATGAAATGTTCTGAATATATCTGTGATGTCCATCTGGTCCAGTGTGTCGTTTAAGGCCTTTATTTCCTTGCTGATCTTTTGCCTGGATGACCTGTCCATTTCAGTCAGGGGAGTGTTAAAGTCCCCTACTATTATTGTATTATTGTTGATGTGTTTCTTTGATTTTGTTATTAATTGGTTTATATAGTTGGCTGCTCCCACATTGGGGGCATAGATATTTAAAATTGTTAAATCTTCTTGTTGGACAGACCCTTTGAGTATGATATAGTGTCCTTCCTCATCTCTTATTATAGTCTTTGGCTTAAAATCTAATTGATCTGATATAAGGATTGCCACTCCTGCTTTCTTCTGATGTCCATTAGCATGGTAAATTCTTTTCCACCCCCTCACTTTAAATCTGGAGGTGTCTTCGGGCTTAAAATGTGTTTCTTGGAGGCAACATATAGATGGGTTTTGTTTTTTTATCCATTCTGATACCCTGTGTCTTTTGACAGGGGCATTTAGCCCATTCACATTCAGGGTAACTATTGAGAGATATGAATTTAGTGCCATTGTATTGCCTGTAAGGTGACTGTTACTGTATATGGTCTCTGTTCCTTTCTGATCTACCACTTGTAGGCTCTCTCTTTGCTTAGAGGACCCCTTTCAATATTTCCTGTAGAGCTGGTTTGGTATTTGCAAATTCTTTCAGTTGTTGTTTGTCCTGGAAGCTTTTAATCTCTCCTTCTATTTTCAATGATAGCCTAGCTGGATATAGTATTCTTGGCTGCATGTTTTTCTCGTTTAGTGCTCTGAAAATATCATGCCAGCTCTTTCTGGCCTGCCAGGTCTCTGTGGATAAGTCAGCTGCCAATCTAATATTTTTACCATTGTATGTTACAGACTTCTTTTCCCGGGCTGCTTTCAGGATTTTCTCTTTGTCATTGAGACTTGTAAATTTTACTATTATGTGACGGGGTGTGGGCCTATTCTTATTTATTTTGAGGGGCATTCTCTGAACCTCCTGAATTTTGATGCTTGTTCCCTTTGCCATATTGGGGAAATTCTCCCCAATAATTCTCTCCAGTATACCTTCTGCTCCCCTCTCACTTTCTTCTTCTTCTGGAATCCCAATTATTCTAATGTTGTTTCGTCTTATGGTGTCACTTATTTCTCGAATTCTCCCCTCGTGGTCCAGTAGCTGTTTGTCCCTCTTTTGATCAGCTTCTTTATTCTCTGTCATTTGGTCTTCTATATCACTAATTCTTTCTTCTGCCTCATTTATCCTAGCAGTGAGAGCCTCCATTTTTGATTGCACCTCATTAATAGCTTTTTTGATTTCAACTTGGTTAGATTTTAGTTCTTTTATTTCTCCAGAAAGGGCTTTTATATCTCTCGAGAGGGTTTCTCTAATATCTTCCATGCCTTTTTCGAGCCCGGCTAGAACCTTGAGAATTGTCATTCTGAACTCTAGATCTGACATATTACCGATGTCTGTATTGATTAGGTCCCTAGCCTTCGGTACTGCCTCTTGTTCTTTTTTTTGTGGTGAATTTTTACGTCTTGTCATTTTGTCCAGATAAGAGTAAATGAAGGGGCAAGTAAAATACTAAAAGGGTGGCAACAACCCCAGGAAAATATGCTTTAGCCAAATTAGAAGAGATCCAAAATCGTGAGTGGGGAGAAAGGGGATAAAAAGAGGTTCAAAAAGGAAGAAAGAAAAAAGAAAAAAAAAAAAAAAAAAAAAAAAAAAAAAAAAAAAGAAAAGAATTTTTTTTTAAAAAAGAAAACACCTAAGAAAAATGTAAAAAAATATATATATATATTAGATAAACTAGTAAAAAATCGTTAAAAAAGAAAAAGGTAACAGTTAAAAAAAAAAAAAAAATTTTACCCGAAGGCGAGAAAAAGAAAAAAAAAAAAAATGAAAAAGAAAAAATTAAATTAACTGCAAGACTAAAAAAAATCACAGGAAAAAAGCCATGAGTTCCGTGCTTGGCTTTCTCCTCCTCTGGAATTCTGCTGCTCTCCTTGGTATTGAAACCACACTCCTTGGTAGGTGAGCTTGGTCTCGGCTGGATTTCTTGTTGATCTTCTGGGGGAGGGGCCTGTTGTAGTGATTTTCAAGTGTCTTTGCCCCAGGCGGAATTACACCGCCCTTACCCGGGGCCGGGGTGAGTAATCCGCTCGGGTTTGCTTTCAGGAGCTTTTGTTCCCTGAGCGCTTTCCGTAGAGTTCCAGAGGACGGGAATACAAATGGCGGCCTCCTGGTCTCCGGCCCGGAGGAGCCGAGAGCCCAGGGCCCCACTCCTCAGTGCGCCCTCAGAGAACAGCGCCCAGTTACTCCCGTCTGCCTGACCTCCGGCTGCGCTCCGAGCTCACCGAGCCTGCGACCGGTTCAAGGTAATACGGAGCTGCGAGCTTACTGTCGGCTCTGTCTCTGTAGCCGGCTTTCCCGTTCCAATACCCGCAAGCTCTGCGACACTCAGACACCCCCGATCCTTCTGTGACCCTGCGGGACCTGAGGCCACGCTGACCCCGCGTGGGCTTCGCCCCGGTTTAGCCTCTGGAGCGATGTCCCTCCGCGGAACAGACTTTTAAAAGTCCTGATTTTGTGCGTGGTTGCTCCGCCGCTTGCCGGGAGCCGGCCCCTCCCCCCGGGGTCTATCTTCCCGTCGCTTTGGATTCACTTCTCCGCCGGTCCTACCTTTCAGAAAGTGGTTGTTTTTCTGTTTCCAGAATTGCTGTTCTTCTTCTCTTCGATCTGCCGATGGATTTTCAGGTGTTTGCAATCTTTAGATAAGCTATCTAGCTGATCTCCGGCTAGCTGAAGCAGTCTCAGCTTGCTACTTCTCCGCCATCTTGACTCCTCCCTCCCCGACAGTTTTTTTTTTTTTAAGACTGTATTTATTTATCTGACAGAGAGAGAGATCATAAGTAGGCTGAGAAGGAAGCAGAGAGAGAGCAGGGGACGCAGGCTCCCTGATGAGCAGAGAGCCCGATGTGGGACTCGATCCCAGGACCCTGAGATCATGACCTGAGCAGAAGGCAGAGGCTTAACCTTCTGAGCTACCCAGGCACCCCTAAAGGTTTTTTTTTTTTTTAAATATTTTATTTATTTATTTGACAGAGAGAGAGAGAGATCACAAGTAGCCAGAGAGAGGGGGAAGCAGGCTCCCTGCTGAGCAGGGAGCCCCGTGTGGAGCTTGGCTCGATCCCAGGACCCTGAAATCATGACCTGAGCTGAAGGCAGAGATTTAACCCACTGAGCCACCCAGGTGCCCCGGCAGTTTTTGTTTTGTTTTGTTTTTAACTTACTTTTATTCTCTTTTGTTCTGTTTCACTAAAATCATTAGAAATACATTTCACAGGATTCCTGGGAGCTCATTGATACTCTGTAGTAAGAAAATGAACTTCATATTGTTATAGTATTTAGAATTAGAAATATTTTATGTCTTATGTAATCTGCGTTATAGGAGGAATCTTAATTTTTCAGTAATCAAAACCTAGTTTTAAATAGTCCACAGCCATTTTTAAGTACCAATACATTTTTCAAATAAAATTCTCTCATTTTCTTGATCCATTCATCTGTTGATGGACATCTAGGTTCTTTCCATAGTTTGGCTATTGTGGACATTGCTGCTATAGAGCGTATCATGCTTAGCGAAATAAGTCAAGCAGAGAAAGACAACTATCATATGATCTCCCTGATATGAGGAAGTGGTGATGCAACATGAGGGCTTAAGTGGGTAGGAGAAGAATCAATGAAACAAGATGGGATTGGGAGGGAGACAAACCATAAGTGACTCTTAATCTCACAAAACAAACTGAGGGTTGCTGGGGGGAGGGGGTTTGGGAGAAGGGGGTGTTGGGGAGGGTATGTGCTTTGGTGAGTGCTGTGAAGTGTGTAAACCTGGTGATTCACAGACCTGTACCCCTGGGGATAAAAATATATGTTTATAAATATTAAAAAAAATTCTCTCATTTTGCCTTATTTTTCTCAGCTCCTTAATTTGACATTTGAATACTAGAATTCATAATCAGTACTAAAAGTAATGATAAATGATATGAATAATGAAAACAAATCTACTATTATTTATGAATCACACTATATGTATATAGAATACTCAAATGGTCTACAAACTATTGGAATTAGTAAGTGAATTTAATGTGAACTCTACTTCATTAAATATTTAAAAAATATTATAAAAAAGTGAATTTACCAATATTCCTAAATATAAGTTTAGGATAAAAAATTACATAGCAATAATAAGAAAGTAAAATAAAAAGAGTTTAAAGCATAATTTATAATAGCATCAATAATATAAAAATATATGAATAAATCTAATATACTATGTGTAAGACACTTATCTAGGAAGAATCAATACATTATTGAGAGAAATTTAAAAAGATCTAAATTAATGGATTAGAAGATGAAATAGTATAAAGATGTCAATTCTCTCTAAATTGAAATGTAGGTTCAAGGCAATCCCAATCAAAACTCCAGCAGGTATATTGTGAAAATCGTAAAGCAAATGCTAAAATACATGCTGCCAACACCAGCCAATCCATCCATAAAGAAGAAATCATTTAGAAGGCCAAAATCAAATCTACTATAGAGCTATAGCTAATAAGACAATGCAATATTGGTGCAAGGATAGGAAAAATAGACTAATGGAACAAAACAAGAAGCTCAGAACAGATCCAAACATTATGATCAATTAGTTTATGTAAAAAATGACACTGCAATAAGACAGGGAGCTTTTCAATAAAATTATGTTGAGTCAAATAGTGTGCATATAGTAAAAAATAAATCTTGCCCTTGTCTCATACTATACACAAAGATTAATTCTAGATGTATTGTGTATCTCAGTATGAAAGGTAAAAATGTAAAGCTTCTAGAAAGGAAGGTAAGAGGCTTGGGTTTACCAAGATATTTTCCTATTGGATAAAAATGGGGTAGACAAATGAATAAAATTATGATTCTTTCAAGAAAGATAAAGACCAGGTGAGTTGGTGTTGAATAGGCAATGACACCATTTATTACTCCTTCAGTCTGACATTGCTACAACCATATAGCATAATAAACAATCTCAGTGACATAGCAAAGTAAGCATTTACTAAAGTCGATGAGACACCTGGAGCCAGGTGATCTCAACTAGATTATCTTAATATCTCAAATCAGCTGTGAGTTGGTTTATTGATTGTTTTTGGACTCACTCATTTGTTGGAGATTGAGTGACTGCTGGCTCACACAGGGGAGCCTTGGCTGTTTGCAACTGAAGCAACTCAGTTCTGTTTAATGTTCATCTTATACTCCAGTTGGCTAATTTGGACATATTTTCATGATAGTAGCAGAGACAGAAAAGAGAAGACTAACCTAATTATGCAAGCGCTTTACAAGTGTCTGCTTGCATTATATTTGCTAATGCTCTATGATCAAATCACGTCACATGTGTAGGGCTAAAATCAGAGTAAAGAATTGGGGTCATTAATGCCATTAATATACCACAATTGTATAAGATTACTTAACTAATCATTAGTTGAGCTGAGGTTTAATACCCAACTCTTTAAGTCTAGTATTCTTTCCAAAGTACTATTCCTTCAAAGATTACTATATAATCTTTATAAAATCATAAACACTGTGCTAGAAACTTTGCCTATTAAAGGGCATTTGATAGTAATAAATTATTTGATTGCTCAGTGCTCTCTCTTTGTGGCCATTTAAAAGCTCAGTGAGGATGTTTCATCTTCTATTTCTCAGATAACTGACATATTTGGGAGATATTTCTGAAAATAAATCGATCACTTTACAAGCTGAGGCCATATAGGCAGGCATTTCTATGATTCTTATTTGCAATGTTTGCTGTGTAATTCAAGGGCAGTCTGCAAAAAAAATAGGCAAATAGTCTCCTCCAATTTTGCTTGCATGAATGCTGCTTAACCCAATATTATTTCCATAACTTGAAATAATTAAAAAATTTTTTACCTTTTTTTTTTTTTTTGGTTCCCAATTAGTTAATGGAATTTGGAGAGGCATACCCTAGAGAACCAGAAAGTTTCTTAACTTCTTTATGTTTCAGAATCACAACACTAAATTGTTAAGGGAGTTGGTTAGTCCCTAATAGCAATGGAAGCTTTAATAGTCTTAGATCCAGGGGTAACCCTTTGGAAGTTTTGGGGAGCAGATCATAGGTGGTGATTTTGGCAGAACAAATCTTTATGTTGTTATTTTTCTTAAGAAATTGTTTTGATATTTTTAATTAACTGAAGCTTGTATGTTGAGAACTTGTGAATCAGGCAAGATTTGGGTTGATTTTTTGCAAACCAAGACCATCCACATCCTTTTTCATTGCAATTGTCTGAATAAAAATACCTCTGTACAACTCACTCTAATATAGTTTATCATGGAATATTGTCCTAATTACAAAAATCAGATTCTTTTACTTTTTTGAGCATTGCACCCAAGATTCACAAGAAAGACCATGCTGGAGATCAACTTTAAATATTGAAGCATGCATTAATCAAAAAGGAAGATGCTTATCACATGTGCTAAGGTATATGAGCGTAGACATTATCCATCTCTTTCTGTATCCTCAGATTTATAAAATGTATTAATGGGTCTCAGCCAGGCCAGGAAACCAGAATAGAGATATTTACTCTAAAAAGAAGTACTAGTTGGTAGGAAAAATAGAGTTGCAATGAGTCCTGAATATGGGATAGGACTTTTGGCTTTATGCTCTCAATTTTCTCATTTACCTCAGATAAGTCATTAAATGGCTTCAAGCATCCATCAACTTTAATATAAGAGGATTGGATTAGAACTCTTGAGTCTGTTCTGGCTCTGACATTTAGAAAGAAAGAGAGGAGTTTGTTAGAAATCATTTAATTATCTTAGCACTGGTATTGGTAATGATTTTAAAGAAAGTATCTCAATAAAATGACAAGATAGGTGAGACTCTTAAAAGGATAAGAGACAAGGGAATGAGTGCAGACTCAATCTGCATGAGAAAAAGAGACGTCCTTGTTTTATTTATGAGAGAGAGGGCAAGAGAGTGGTAAAGAAATAAAAAAAAAAAAGGCAAGAGGAGCCAGGGCTAGAGCAAGAAAATTGGGTGGGGATGGGGAAAAACAATCGAGAAAGCCTCAGTGGAAGTGGTGGTGTGTGTTGACCAAAGTAGACAAAACAGCAGAAATGTCATAACCTTTCTGGAAATACTCAATAAAGTGTTTCATATTAGTCCATGGTTGGGGGTTGAAATCCCAATAGATTATAAAGAAGGCACTAATTTTTTTTTTTTTAATCTGAGGCAGTATGAACCAGCACTCGGCCAGCATACAGGCAATTGTAGTTCTGGAAAGCAGGGAGACCATGAAATGATAAACTCTTTGTGATTCTCATGAAATTGGGGTGGTGGAGGGAGAGTTTAAAACAAGTTAATTTGGAATTATCATCCTCCTGGTATAGATCAGACAACTGAGGTTCAAAGAAGCCAAGTGATTTATCTAATTGTGTGTGCTTAGAAGAAGTATGGTTGGATTTAGAGTCCAAGTTTCATACGTGCTCTAAAACCCTACAGAGCATGATTGTTTGGGAAGCATTACAGGCTCTTCTAAGAGTACAAGTGGTCTTCCCCTTCCCCACCTCCCTCACTGTGCATCAAATATTTAAAGCTAAGAGCTCATCATTTTTGTTTCTTAAATTAGTAAGTTTCTTTAATGTTACAGATAAGAGTCTAGATATAAATGACAAGTTGAGGAGAAATCTTTAGGCTTTTAGGTTGACATGGAGAACTGTAGGAAAATGTACTTATTTGAATATGTATCAAAAACTTTCCAAGTTCAATACAGTGGTGTGTTATTAAAAATCTTAAATACCTTGCTAGTATTATGGGGGAACAAGCTCTTGAGAATTCCCTCCTAGCAGGGGTGGGAGCAATTGGGATGTGCCTATCTGGCTACAGTTTGCTGTAATATACTAGAGTACTGTAAGTATGTACAAAGAAGGAAGATGTACTTGAGACAGTGGCATACAGTTTTGATGACTGGATAAATACTCATGGAAGACAAGATTGGAGCTGGGGAGAAAGGCCACTCCATGGAGATAAATAAACTGTTGATTAAAGACATAAAAATTAAAAAAAAAAACAGTACGTAAGTATGAGGAGCTACATGCTGGTTGTTATTTCAGACAAAGTGTGGAGGTAGTGTTGGGAGATGAGAAATAGGGAGAAGTAGATAATGATGAGGATATGACACTTGAATACTTGTGATTGATTTCCTTCGAATGCCACTTGTAGGACAGTGGTATTTAAACACATCTCCATATGTGTCCAGTTGTGAGACATATCACAAGTAATTTGAATTTCAATATAAAATACTCAACTTTGAAAATTATTTTGTTTCTAAATTTGGGTTCAGGATTATTCCATGCTTTCATGAAAGTGGAAATCAGGTGGTACTATAGTGGTCAGATGCATGTTTATCTTCTATTTATATTCCTTAGTTACAGCATATTCATCTGTTATATTATACAATTAGCAGGTTTATGAAATGCAACTAAATCCTTCCTCAGTGTAGCTTTTACAAAAATTTTTTGTTTCCCTAGCAAATCTCCTGTGGTCCTTACCTCAATTAAATCTAATGCATTTTTTGATTAAACTAAGTATCAAAATAGGTCACTGAGCAGCATCCCTAACATAGAGTTAGGATTCTTACTCTCTGTGTTCTCTCAGTGCCCTAGAGAATACTTACATCATGTTCTTGTAATTATTTATTTACTTGAATATGTGATACTCTATTGTGACTTGCCAGAGAACAGCTTTTATGTAATTCAACTCTAGATCTTCTGTGACTTGTAGTATACTCAATAAATGTTGAATGAATGAATGAATGAATAACTAATGTGGTATTGCCAGAATAATGATCCTTTTTTTGTTTTAAAGATTTTATTTATTTGACAGACAGAGATTACAAGTAGGCAGAGAGGCAGTCAGAGAGAGGAGGAAGCAGGCTCCCCGCTGAGCAGAGAACCCAATGTGGGGCTCGATCCCAGGACCCTGGGATCATGACCTGAGCCGAAGGCAGAGGCTTTAACCCACTGAGCCACTCAGGCGCCCCAATAATGATTCTTTTAAAGTACCCCTACCAAACAACCCTGGAGAGTTGGTAGAATGTAATTTTTATAATATATACAATGTATATTTTTATTCACTATTGCAGATAAACAAAGAGGAGTAAAATGGTCAAGGCAAACCTGACAGTCATTTCAAATTTTATTTTTCTGGGATTTTCCCACTACCCCAAAGTTGAGGTCATTGTATTTGTGCTGTGCTTGCTGATGTACTTGATCACCCTGCTGGGTAATGTAATTCTGATCTCCATCACTGTCCTGGATTCCCATCTACACAAACCCATGTACTTCTTCCTCAGCAACCTCTCCTTTTTAGACATCTGGTACACCTCTTCTGCTCTCACTCCAATGCTAGCAAACTTTGTTTCAGGAAAAAACACTATCTCATTCTCAGGATGTGCCATTCAGATGTACTTTTCTCTTGCCATGGGCTCCACTGAGTGTGTGCTCCTGTCCATGATGGCGTATGACCGGTATGTGGCCATCTGCAACCCCCTGAGGTACCCCATCATCATGAACAAGAGTGTCTGTGTGCGGATTGCAGCTGGCTCCTGGGTGACTGGCTGCCTCACTGCCCTGGTGGAAACAATGTTCGTGCTGCATCAGTCTCTCTGTGGAAAGAACATCATCAATCATTTCACTTGTGAAATTCTGGCTGTGTTGAAACTAATTTGTGTAGACACTTCCAGGGTGCAGTTAATCATGCTGGTGATCAGTGTACTTCTTCTTCCTATGCCGATGCTCCTCATTTGTATATCTTATGCATTCATTCTCTTCAACATTCTGAGAATCAGCTCAGTGGATGGTCGAAGCAAAGCCTTTTCAACATGTGCAGCCCACCTGACTGTGGTGGTTTTATTCTATGGGACAGCTCTCTCCATGTACCTGAAGCCCTCAGCTGTAGATTCACAGGAAATAGATAAATTTATCGCTTTGGTATATGCTGGATTAACCCCCATGTTGAATCCCATCATCTATAGTTTACGGAACAAAGAGGTAAAAGCAGCTGTGAAAAAATTGCTGATTAGGAACTCTCTTTGTGCTTTTTTAATCCCCAGCAGCAAATAATATCCATAAACACTAACCTGAGGTGTCATTTAGTGGTTAATGCACAACAGAACATTGGGATAATGGGGGAAGACACTAATTTTTAAAAAGCATTTATTTATCTATTTTAGAGAGCATGAGTGGGAGGGACAGAGGGAAAGGGTACAGTACAGAACCCAACATGGGGCTCGATCTCATGACCCTAAGATCATGATCTGCACTGAAACCAAAAGTTAGGTGCTCAACTGACTGTACCATCCAGGAAGATATTCATTTTAAATGAGATGTGTGATTTCCTAAGTTTTCTCCTTGACTGACTACTGAAATTAAAATAATTTAGGTACCTCTTACATAAGCATATCTGAAATCTTATGTAAATAGGTCTCATGATGACAAACATCAATTTTTATTTTAGGTTACAGAGTGTAAATGTAACTTTAAACATTAAGTTAGTGTATTGTTAGTATTCAAAAATATGGACATATAATATACAAATGTAATACCTATAGTAGACTTTTTAGCTAATTTATGATTAACCTCTGTTTTAGGTTGATTTGTGTCCCTCCAAAACTTATTTTGAAGCTTTAACCCCCAGTACCTCAGAGTGTATCTCTATTTGAAGGTATGGCCTTTCAAAAGGTGATAACGTTAAAATGAGACTGTCAGTGTGGGGCCTCATACAAGCTGAATTGTGTCATTGTAAGAAGAAATTTAGACACACATGGGTTCAGCAGGGATACTCACATACAGAGAAAAGGACATAGCAAGAAGGTGGCTATTTGCAAGCCAAGGAGAGGCTTCAGAAGAAATCAAATCTGCCAACATTTTGCTCTTGGACTTCTAGCCTCCAGAAGTATGAGCGAGTAAATTTCTATTGTTTAAGCAACCCATTCTGTGATATTTTGTTATGGAAGCCTTAGAAATCTAGTATAACCTCTTTTTCAGCATAGATAAATTTAATGGAAGTAATTGAATATTCCACAAAGTGTAAGTATGTTTTATATATGTGGATATATTTGTGCATGCAGATAGATGTGTGTGATATGAATGTCTATGTACAGATGGAAAAGGTTTGCACAAATATATCCTGAATAGAAATAGGGTAGGAGTGCTAGTCTGGAGAAAAAAATATCAGAGAGTTTAGTAGTTTGTTGTTGGTCTTAGAATGCTGACATTATTTTGTAAATTTAAAAAAGCTACAGGAGGTTTCATTGAAACTACTAGTACCCTTCCCTTTTTTATTGTGCTTTCCCCTGACACCTAGTTTCTTAAATCCAAGGGTATAAATGAACCCATCAGCACTTAGAAAATACATGATATGCATATTATAAGATATACAATACTCCCAAACCCACTAAAATGGTGTGAAATATTGAAGTACATGAATATATCTTATTATATAAACCACAATATACAAAGAATTAAAAACTATTTTAATTTAAATACAAATTTAATACAAATGCAGCATTTGTAGCATTTTTTTAAAATTTTTTATTTTTTATAAACATATATTTTTATCCCCAGGGGTACAGGTCTGTGAATCACCAGGTTTACACACTTCACAGCACTCACCAAAGCACATACCCTCCCCAATGTCCATAATCCCACCCCCTTCTCCCAAACCCCCTCCCCCCAGCAACCCTCAGTTTGTTTTGTGAGATTAAGAGTCACTTATGGTTTGTCTCCCTCCCAATCCCATCTTGTTTCATTTATTCTTCTCATTTTTATATACTTTCTGGACCAGATAAATAAACATGAGTTCAGTGGGCAAGACTTATTTGCTCATCATTAAGTTGTTGCCAGAGTCAATAAATTGTTGGATGGCTTGGATCCAGAAAGCAATGGGATGAACAAAATAGGATGAATATGGGCATTACAGGGTTGTAGGGCATATTTGATTTCTCAGATATGAATAAACAGTCATATCTGAGATGGGTCCATTGATCTAAGTAAAGATTTCAGATGCAGCCATTGACTGGATGAGAGGAGAAGCTTAAGGATAATGACTTCATGAAGATAGGGATGTAAGTTGGTTGACTAGTTCACTGTGCATTGATGGTCAGACTTCTAGGTGAAGACAGATTAGTGAAGTCGGGGCAAGAAGTCAGGACTAAAGCTGTACATACATTGGGAAGTCTTTTGCACAGAGGTGGAAATTGAGCCCTAGGTGATAATGATGTCATTTAGGGAGAAATTTAGGACAATTGTCTATAAAATGGTTGGCTTTGTTGTCCTATGATTGGCCAGAGCTGTGATAAAGGTGAAAGAATAAAACCCTTAGGATCTAGAGTAAAGAATTAGAATATTTTTTTGGTTTCTATACAAGCTTAGAGATCTTAGGTAATTTATTGAACATTCTAATCTAATTTCCTCTTCTATTAAATGGGAATAATTTATTTAATGTATTTATAATTATTTAAAAGTTAATATTTACTAATTCCAAAAGACCACCTGTCAATCAGCTACATTATAGGTGGTCAGATAGGGTGATATCACTTTGATACAGTTTTTGTTCATCTTTTTCTGGCTAGACTCTAGCTTCAGTGAGTTTGAATTTACCTGTGATTTCAAATGTATTGAGCAACATTTTGTTATTGTGTTACAAGTCTAGGCCTATCATTGTGGTAGTACTTATGGATATAAGCATAAAATTCCCTGTTATCTCTTTCTCTCTCTGACAATCTTAGCTAAGTCATTCCCTGTGTGGATGTCCTTTTGATTCTGTTTGGGTTCTGACAACCTGAATTGGGCCTCCCTTTCATGTTGCTATTTCACTTACTCAATCAGGATCTAAAACATCATGCTGGGCAGAACAAGCAAAGGTGCCCTCCTGAACACTGTTTCATTCCTGAACCCTTTGCTGGGTGGCCCTTGAGCATAGATGCTCTCCTTATCAGGCTGTGACACTGTACCAGGCAGCTCAACTATATATAATGTAGACATATGGTATGATATCACATAAAAAATAAAACTGCATACTATTATTCACTAGCAATTTCAAGGGGATTTTTTTAAAGGAAAATATTCAAAATGAAACTTGCTGCTGAAAAAGTGAAATTGTCAATATTAAGAAATATTTATCCAATTGATATGTATTTTTCTCAGCAATTTTTATTAGAGAATAATTATACATTGATACGATTTTGTCTTACCCGGCTCACATGACCTCTTCAGTTTATTTATCAATGTTTTATCTACTCTTATATTTCCATACATTTAAAATTAGCTGATACTTTATCAGAAACTTGAATTTGTTGCTTAGTCCGTGAAATAATGCATAAATTCAAGTTCCTTTACCTCACTGTATTATATCAAGTATTTAGACTATATTTTACTATTTTTTAAAAGATTTTATTTATTTATTTGACAGACAAGAGATCACAAGTAGGCAGAGAGGCAGGCAGAGAGAGAGGAAGGGAAGCAGGCTCCCCACTGAGCAGGGAGCCCGATGCGGGGCTCGATCCCAGGACCCCGGGATCATGACCTGAGCCAAAGTCAGAGGCTTAACCCACTGAGCCACCCAGGCGCCCATATATTTTACTATTCTTTAAAAATGTTAATTAATCCAGTACTTAATTATTACCTACTGTTTTGAATTTATTTGACATTAGACTTCATACAGAGAACAGTGAGTTCTGACATTGGGGAGATTTCAGAATCTAACAAATGATTTAGTATAAAAGGAAAATTACCATAGCAGAGGTAAAGTTCAAGGCAGCATAGAGGAGGGAATAACTAACTGAGAAAGTTTTGGAAGAATTTGCGGAAGATCAAACACTTGAATTGTCTTTAATGAGACTGCTAGGCTGAGAAAGAGAAATGTGATGATGGGGAAGAAGTGGCGTATACTTTTGTCTTTCGGTAGGAAAAGAACATGATTTGATTGGAGAACTAATAGCAAATGGAGCATAGCATTGTGCAAAGGGGATGGGACAAACAGGAGGTGGGAAAGAAGAGAGGGAAATAGGTACCTGAAAAATTAGGTTGGAGTCAGATCCAGTCCTTGGGTAAAACAAAAATCAGTAATAAACAAACAGACAAACAGAAAAACTCAAGTAGTTCTCTCAAAAAGGAGCTGAAAAATATGTTTTATTTATTCAGTAGGCAAATGTACAGTAGAGTTAACATGGTTTGATTTGGGATTTTTCAACTATATGATGGTATGAAAGTGATAATACATTCAGCAGAAACTGTACTTTGAAATTTGAATTTTGATCTTTTCCTGGGCTAGCAACATGAGAGCTCTTGATATTCTCTTGTTACACTAGGCAGTGGTCACGGCTTCCAGTCTGAGCCACATGATCACAGGGATAAACAACTGATATACTCAAAACCATTCTGAACCCATACAACCATTCTGTTTTTCTTTCTTTTTTTTTTTTAAGATTTTATTTATTTATTTGACAGAGAGAAATTACAAGTACACTGAGAGGCAGGCAGAGAGAGAGAGAAGGAAGCAGGCTCCCTGCTGAGCAGAGAGCCCGAGGTGGGACTCGATCCCATGACCCTGAGATCATGACCTGAGCCGAAGGCAGCGGCTTAACCCACTGAGCCACCCAGGCGCCCCCGACCATTCTGTTTTTCAATCTCAGTATAGTACTCACATAGTTTATTATTATAGAAAATGGTCAATATTTTATCATAAATAGGCTTTGTGTGAGATGGTTTTGAACAACTGTAAGTGTTCTGAATGCATTTAAGTTAGGCTAGGCTAAGCTATGCTGATCAGTAGATTATGTATATTAAATGCATTTTTAAAAAAGATTTCATTTATTTATTTGACAGAGAGATCACAAGTAGGCAGAGAGGTAGGCAGAGAGAGAGAGAGTGGAGGAAACAGGCTCCCTGCTGACCAGAGAGCTCAATGCGGGGCTCCATCCCAGGACCTTGGGACCATGACCTGAGCAGAAGGCAGAGGCTTTAATCCACTGAGCCACCCAGGTGCCCCTAAATACACTTCTAACTTATGATATTTTCAACTTTCAATGGATTTATTTGGGCTTAACTTCATCAGTTGAAGAAGATCCGTACTGGATTTTTTTTTTTTTTTTTTGAAAGGCTTATTTCTTAAAGCTTACTGTCACTTCTTATACCAGTTGTCTCTACATTTTTATAACAGTCATTTTCATAAAAAGGTGAAGCTAGATTATTATCTTGAAATTTTTTTCCAACTCCTAAATTCTGTGATTCTACATAAAATCTTTATTTCTCTTGTTCTGTTTATATTAAAAACCTTTGCCTCGAAGCTGTGAGCTTATTTTGTGCATGAACTCAAGGAGGTAAGTTTCTTATCCTTTCCTCCAGAACCAGTGTCTAGTCATCAATTTTCTCATAGCTCCATGCACCTCTGTATTCCTTAGGCTATAGATGATAGGATTGAGCATGGGAGTGACTACTCCATAGAACAGGGCTATCAATTTGTTAAAAGCAGAGTCTTTGGACTTTGGCTTCATATACATCAAGAGGATTGTCCCATAAAACATGGTCACTACTGTTAAGTGGGCTGAGCAGGTAGAAAAGGCCTTTTTTCTTCCTTCTGCTGAATTGATTCTTAGTACCGTAGAAAGGATGAAGACATAGGAGATACAAATTAACAGTAATGGAGAAAACAAAAATAATACATTGCCCAACATTATCGTAATCTCATTCAAGGAAATATCTGTACAAGCCAGCTTGACAAACGCCAGTATTTCACAAACAAAGTGATTAATGATATTTTTTCCACAGAAGGGCAACCGTATTGCAAGAATAGTTTCTGTCAGTGAATTGAGAAAGCCCAACCCCCAAGAGAGAGCTGCCATCTGAATACAAAGTGCCTTACTGATAATGATGGAGTATCTCAGCGGGTTACAGATGGCCACGTAACGGTCATATGCCATCACCGTGAGGAGCACACACTCTGCGGACCCCATAGTGTAGGAAACAGACATCTGAACCACACATCTAGTGAAGGAGATGGTTTTTTTCTGTGACAGGAAGTGTATCAACATTGAGGGGATAAAGGTGGATGTGTACCAAATGTCTAGGAAGGAAAGATTACCAAGGAAGAAGTACATGGGCATATGGAGGCGGGAATCCAGAAGAGTTAGGATGATCAAGGTGCTGTTTCCCAGCAGGATCACCAGGTACATCATCAAGCATATCACGAAAAGGAGCTTTTCTACTCTTGGGTACTCAGAAAGTCCCTGTAGAATGAACTCAATCTCAGTCCAATTCATCCTGTCCATTTTACTTTTTTATACCTGGAGTAATCCAGAAGAGAAAATTGCGTGTGAGTTTAACAAATCTGTACATATTACTGTATGCAGTAAGAGATCACCGGAGGAGGCCAACAAGCATGTCAGCACTAGTGGACTGGTGGTAGTAGCTGTGAGTTTAGCTTTTCAAATTTATCTCAGGTTCATGAGAGAGAGGATTCAAGATGTGTAATAACTACCTTGATAGCTTATTAAAAATACAGGTTTTTGTGTTCCGTTTCCTGAGATTGTGACGTACAGTTCTGAGGCAGGGGAGAGCTATTTAGATTTTTAACAAACATCCCCTTATTTCTAATTCATTGGACCCACAGACCCCACTTTGAATATCATTATTTGGAGATCATTAATCTCCATATCATCAATGAATAACATCATTGGAGAAAGTGTGCCTAAGTCTATTAAAAATACCTATATAAAAATATATGTTTATAAAAAATAAAAAATTAATAAAAATAAATAAATAAATAAAAATAAAAAAAAAAAAACCTATATATTTGATTTTATTTCATGGCAGTCCTTAACAATGCCATCGGTTTAAGGCTTTATAATTTATAAATATGTTTGTACATATTACTCATTTTATTACCACTGTAATTATCTGAGGAAAATGAAATTCACAGAGGTAGAATGTGTATAAAAACACAGTGGGTGAGCACCTATTCAAATCTGCATTTTCTGACTTTACATCACTTGCTCTTTTTAAACAATAGGCTATTGCCCTCTCCAAATTATATAAATTGTCTAAAGAGTGGGAATCAGACATCTTCTCCAATAATGTTCTCCAGAGGGGCGCCTGGGTGGCTCAGTTGGTTAAGTGTCTGCCTTCAGCTCAGGTCATGATCCCAGAGTCCTGGGATGGAGCATCTCTTTGGGCTCCTTGCTCAGCAGGGAGCCTGATTTTCCCTTTCTCTCTCTGTGCCACACCACCTGCTTGTGTGCACTTTCTCTCTCTCTCTCTCATGCTCTCTCAAGTAAATAAATAAAATCTTAAAAAAATAATGTTCTCCAGATGATTCCAATGTACAATGTGGAAGTAAACCACCTTTCTAGTGGAGTGCCTCTAAATTTAGTATACAGATGAATCATATGGGGAATCTTTTTTGTTTGTTTGCTTGTTATTTTTTTAAAAGATTTTATTCATTTATTTGACAGAGAGACACAGCAAGAGAGGGAACACAAGCAGGGGGAGTGGGAGGAGAAGCAGGGTTCCTGCAAAGTAGGGAGCCTGATGTGGGACTCTATCCCAAGACCCTGAGATCATGACTGGAGCCGAAGGCAGACTCTTAATGACTGAGCCACCCAGGCGCCCACATGGGGAATCTTTGTAAAGGATTCTGAATCAGTGGGTCTGAAGCAGACTTTAAAATCTGAATTTATAATGATACTGTTATGCTGAAAATAAATAAATGAAAAAAATCTGAATTTATTAATGTGTTCCCAGATGCTGCTGCTGCTGCTGACTATGGAACTCACACAAATAGCAATGTTTTTTAGAACATCTCTCTCCAGTACTATTGCAGAGTGCCCCTATTGCTTCCATTGTATATAAGACATTAACTGAATAGTAGAAAATGAAAAACTGAACACTTTCTGAGATTTGGAGTTGAGGTATCTCTGTGTGTTTTGCAGCCAGTTTTGTGTTCTTTAGATTTTAGGTATACAAGCAACCAGGTTGCATACAAAAGAGGCTGCTTTTTATTTCTGTCCATGATAAAGTCATTTCTCTTCCACTTGTTGAGTTTGCAATTAAGGTCAGTATGTTCCAAAAAAGGATTTTGAGGTCAGCTCTAGTATCTGAGTTGTGCATAATAGAGCATGGAGCAAATAAATGTAATTTGAAAGAAATTTAAGGAGTAGATATTACTAGATGAACTTTTTTAATAGTGAATAAATCAAAGAACATAATTTGGAAACACCTTTTCATTCCCAAGGTATTCTACCAAACTTTAAAATATCCCTGGAGTGTGGCACCTGGATGGCTCAGATGATTATGTGTCAGACTCTTGATTTCAGCTTGGGTCATTATCTCAGGGTTATGGGATCGAGCCCCACATCGTCAGCTCTTTGTTCTGCAGGAAATCTGCTTAAGATTATCTCCTTCTCCCTTTGTCCCTCTCCACCCATGTTCTCTCTCTTTCTCTCAAATAAATCTGTAAAAAAGTATCCCTCAAGG
The DNA here is from genome assembly GCF_030435805.1 of Mustela lutreola. Classification (NCBI taxonomy): domain Eukaryota; kingdom Metazoa; phylum Chordata; class Mammalia; order Carnivora; family Mustelidae; genus Mustela; species Mustela lutreola. The sequence goes on from NC_081301.1 coordinate 27,347,559, forward strand.
GAAAGAAAAGAATTGATCCAGATGTTTCTACTTAGTGTTTCTAAATAAGGCTGGTATTTCTGGTATAGGGTTTCTGGTATAGGGTTTGCCATTTTTCTCTGTGATAGTGCTTTGCCAACAGGTTTTGCTGCTTTCTATGACAACTCTAGTTTATAATGGAGAGGCATATTAATCAGCAAATACTATGTTTATATGTCTATTGACTATGGAAAGGAGTGCTCTCCTCCAGTTCAAGATGCATCATACTTTGTAGGCATACATTACAAAGAGGGTAGGAAGGGTTGAGTTGGGCAGGATATACTTTTATTTGGTATTAAGATTGGAATTTGATTGACTGTAGATATATATATATTAACCTACTCTGAATGTGAAAATGAAATTCTGTTAGAGGCTTTGAAGGACCATCAGTTGTCTGGGGTTTGTTGTTTCAGGAAATTTTGTGAATCATGTCAAATATTCTCTTTTCTTTTCTAGGAACAAGTTGATTCCTATTTAGAAATTACTGGCAGGGGTGCCTGGGTGGCTCAGTGGTTAAAGCCTCTGCCTTCAGCTCAGGTCATGATCCCAGAGTCCTGGGATCGAGCCCCACATGGGGCTCTCTGCTCAGCAGGGAGCCTGCTTCCTCCTCTATTTCTGCCTGCTTCTCTGCCTACTTGTGATCTCCGTATGTCAAATAAATAAATAAAATCTTTTTAAAAATTACAATGTCGAAAACAGAACTGCCCTATGACCCAGCAATTGCACTATTGGGTATTTACCCTAAAGATACAAACGTAGTGATCCAAAGGGGCACGTGTACTCGAATGTTTATAGCAGCAATGTCCACAATAGCCAAACTATGGAAAGAACCTAGATGTCCATCAACAGATGAATGGATCAAGAAGATGTGGTATATATACACAATGGAATACTATGCAGCCATCAAAAGAAATGAAATCTTGCCATTTGCGACAACATGGATGGAACTAGAGTGTGTCATGCTTAGCGAAATAAGTCAAGCGGAGAAAGACAACTATCATATGATCTCCCTGATATGAGGAAGTGGTGATGCAACATGGGGGCTTAAGTGGGTACGAGAAGAATAAATGAAAGAAGATGGGATTGGGAGGGAGACAAACCATAAGTGACTCTTAATCTCACAAAACAAACTGAGGGTGATTCACAGACCTGTACCCCTGGGGATAAAAATATATGTTAATAAAAATTAAAAAAAAAAAAACGAAAAAAAAATTACAAAAAAAAAAATTACTGGCAGGAAGTAATGATGGTGTGTATTTAGTATCTTGACAGTTCACAGATAGTTGCTATTAAAAAAAAATTCACTTGCAGACATTTATAAGAGAAACTGCCAATCTGCTTTAAGCTTTCAAATCCTGGTGGGAGAAAGCATAATGGACAATAGAGAGGAAATTACTTTCATTACTCTTGCAATGTTAGTCTGACATTTTAGAAGCAATCAACAAACCCTCTTATTTAATAGCATTGTGACTGAATTTTTTTCTTTATTTTAGCTTACTTCACTACATGGGTTCCTTGGAGGGGCGCCTGAGTGGCTGAGTGGCTTTAAATGGGTTCCTGGGAACAAGGGAATGAAGGTTTTTAAGATTATTGATAGTTTCTTTCCATGCAAAATATATATTGGATAATTCCATTTTTACTAAATCATTGCCATTATTGAATATTATCTTTTGAAACATTTTTCATTCTTGGTTATTGCTGTGGGAATTGTTAAATAATCATAGCATACTAATTTGATGGGCCATTATGTACTTACTGACATGACATTTGTGAGGAATTTGTATTAAAACAAAAATGATGTTTAAATTATGTTAAAAGGATTAAGTGAAACAGAAACAAAACAATAGCAGTTTTTGAAAACTGAAACCTAAACCAAGATAACCTAAACAGAATAGAAAGGCTGGAAAGAAATACCCAAAACATTAATGGTTATCTTAGGGGCCTTTTTTCTACTTTGCTGAATTATCCAAAATTCTAAAATAGAAATATATAAAGAAAAAAATTATTATTAATTTTTAAAAGATTTTATTTATTTAGTTGACAGAGAGAGAGAAAGAGATCACAAGGAGGCAGAGAGAGAGGGGGAGTTAGGCTCCCTGCCAAGCAGAGAGCCCGATTCGGGCCCTGATCCCAGAACCCCGAGATCATGACCTGAGCTAAAGGCAGAGGCTTAACCCACTGAGCCACCCAGGCGTCCAAGAAAAAATATTATTAAAAAAGAGGAAAACACTGAAGCCGGTTTCAGTTATGTTAGGAAAAATGAATTCAGAATAAAAAAAAATTAAAGCAATTTAAGTAGTACGGTGATTATCTTAAATGTCTAGAAACTACACTTTGCAGCTGAACTGTAGAGGTGTGTCTAGGCAGTTATTGGTAAGAACCTACTATTTCTGGTGGAAGAGAGCATTTATAATCCCTACTCTCAAAATCATGCAAGTAACAGTGTTTTTGTTTTTAGGAGGTACACCAAATAAGGAACTTGAGTTCTTGACCTAATCATATGTTATTGAAAGAGATTGCAGACTACTGATGCCTGGAACAGAATTATTTGTAAAGGATCTGAACTGGCCTGAATCCTAGCCAACCTCTTATCCCCCTCTCCCAACCTGGTGTTTTACAAGAATTAACCACTCTGTGTTTCAATGCCCTGAGACTTCATCTTGGTACTGTTTTCGTGGTGTAATAGACCTAAGGAAAGTTTGTACTTTTTATCCAAGCCTGAAGTCAAGCTCTCTAACTTTCTAGAAGGAAACTCTCTAACTTTATATAAATTTTTCATTTTATTTTATTGACTTAGATAATTGAAGATCTAATATTTAAAGTACTAAGATTTTTCAATGAAAAACACATATGTCTGCACTCTAGATTCTCAGTAAAAGAAATAATCCTGTCATTCTCTCCAACTCTTCTAAAGATACCAGTTAAGACAACTGATACTTTATAAATAAATCAGTGGATTTGCTGACTCTCAATTTATAGATTTTATAAACTCTAATCTTCAATTAATATACCACAAGGAAAGACGTATTATTTTAGGTTGCAAAGGGAAGAGAAAATGTCATGTGAGGTCCTAGTATGAGGCACTTTATAAAATTTTTATAATTTACTCTTCATAACAATCCAAATATTATTATAACTTTTGCCATTGAAAGAATAAGTTTGAAGTTCCAAAGCTTAAGTACATTTTTCAGTATCTTTTTATAAGTTTTTATTTAAATTCCAGTTAGTTAACATACAGTGTAATACAAGTGTCAGGTGTACAATGTAGTAGTGATTCAACATTTCCATCTAAAACCTGGTTTTCAATATCTCATAGGTGGTAAATGCCAGAACTATGGTTTAAACTCTTATCTGTATGATTCCCAGGCCTGCTTTAGCACTATACTCATTTACTTATTTATAAAATTTCTTCTTATAAAACCACAAATTAGTATTATGCACTTAACTTTCAATGATCCATATGATAAATACACACATAAAAATATATTGGAATCTTTTGAAAGCATTGAAGGCATTTATTGTCTTCCACTTATGAAGACATCATACACAGGAATGAATTAAAATGAAAAAAAAAATCCAAAAATTCCCTTCAAGTCTAGCATGGACAGTTAAGATCTAAAGTAGTAGAATTGATTTGTTACATAAATGGGAACTCAAAAATATTTCTTCTTTTGGCTTGGACACCTACTCAAAGTAACAATTACAACTATTTCAGCCTTCTATTAGATATTTTTGTTTCTAATCCCATTTTTTAAAAAGATTTTATTTATTTATTTGTCAGAGAGAGTGAGCACAGGCAGGCAAAGTGGAAGCAGAGGCAGAGGGAGAAGCAGGCTCCCTGCCGAGCAAGAAGCCTGATGTGGGACTCAATCCCAGGACCCTGGGATCATGACCTGAGCCAAAGGCAGCCGCTTAACCAACTGAGCCACGCAGACGTCCCTCTAATCCTGTTTTTACCATAAACATCTTCAATTACATGTTTCCTTCAATCCTTATTGAGCATAGCTTATGTGTGAATAATACATAAATTATTGTGGGCTCTTTCTCTGGATAATTTTTACTAAAGATTTTACTGAACTAGATACTTGAATACAGTAACTATTCACCTGTTACTTATAAGGGTCTGTTGCATTGCAGGCAACTTCCTCTTCCTCACTAGTCTCTTTTTTGTGTGTATTATTTCAGTATTTTTAAAGGAATTTAAATAATATTCTGCTGCTGAAAATAACGCCTGGATTTTTATAATATATGCCTTCAAAATCCCACCAGCAATGATCACCTCAACAAAAAATATCTTTATTATTTATTGATAAGATGTTTTCCTTTTGAAATAATTTTAATAAAACTTTTCTCTTTTATCTTACCTCCTGATTAGGTTTTAAAGTCATCCATGCCATTCCATTCTATTAAGTAATAGAAAAAATTTCCAGGAATTTGAATTTCATTTGCATTTTTCAGATGAGACCAGAAGATTTTCACTTTGAAAGACAGTTGTTCACTTCCTAAAAAAGAAATGTGAGAAAAATAGCTACAAGCAGGCAATTTGTCTGTACATGAACTTTCATAAGAGGGTATCAAGGAAATAAAATATATTAAAAATAAAGATCCATGATGCAACCCTGGTTTCTCATGACTTGTCCTAAAGTTGATGTTTACTCAAGAGATTTGGCTTCTTTGGGAAGTCAATTTAGCACTTATTTTTTACAAACTTCTTCAATCCCTAAGGTTATGAGTCAGAAATTTAGGATTCTCTAGAGGTAAAGTCCCTGACTTCTGCACATTCTAAAAACCCAATTACCATTACTTAAAGAACATCTTTCCCAGTTATACATTTCTTGGGAGTATTCATTAAATATAGATGTATATGATGGCCTCTACATAATTTGGGACTGGAATCAGAATATGTCCAAAAGTTCTCAGAAAAGTTAACCTTTTCCTGAGAATTTGTTTTTCTTTTTATTTCAGAAATAATACTAGGTGAATCCTAATAGAGTCCTAAATAGTCATTCCACTTCTTTAAAGTCTTTTTTAAAAAAATCTTTTTATCTTTAATAATTTTGTTAATTCTAGGCCCCAAATCACAAATTTTTCTTTATACTGTATAATCATAGTATACATTTTAATTAGAATTTGCCACTTTATAGCAACATGTTTTGATTTTTATAGTATTTTTAATATTTCTTTTTAACATTTGAAGAATATGTCATTAAGTGGAATAACTATAATCTAACCTACACTTTTAATACTACTGGATATTTTAATTTGTCTCAAGTTTTTTTGAGATTTTGATATAATGACTATTAATATCTATGTATCAGATTATCTAATCTGCTTTACCTTCTACTGAAAATTCAGAATTTAAGACAAATATCTAGAGAGATTAAGACTATAGAATGAAAGTATGTGATTTTAAAAAATTCCTAGTTCATATGTAAAATTATTTTTCCAATCTAAAACTTAACACTTTACACTGCTGCTGAAGTATTTGCACAGACAATTTTTTGTGTATTTTCTGGAACCAGAGAAGATGATTATTCTTTATATTCTTTATAACATTTATAACATTACTTATAGCTTTTCATTTCTGTGATTCCAGTTAGACTGAATATTCCCTCTATGTTTATTTGTTGCTTACATTTTCTCTTTTGTTCTCCATCCACATCCTTTGCTTAACTATCTATTGGTATTTTGATAGTTTATCTCTTAATTAGTGTGAACTCTTTTTTAAAAAAAAATTATTTATTTTTAAATTACTTTTCAGTGTTCCAGCATTCATTGTTTATGTACCACACCCAGTGTTCCATGCAATATGTGCCCTCCATAATACCCACCACCAGGCTCACCCAATCTTCCACTCCCTGCCCCTCCAAAACCCTCAGATTGTTTTTCAGAGTCCATAGTCTCTCATGGTTCATCTCCCCCTCCAATTTCCCTCAACTCCTTTCTCCTCTCCATCTCACCGTGTCCTCATGTCCTATTTCTTATGCTTCACAAATAAGTGAAACCCTATGATAATTGACTCTCTCTGCTTGACTTAGTTCACCCAGCATAATTTCTTCCAGTCCCGCCCATGTTGATACAAAAGTTGGGTATTCATCCTTTCTGATGGAGGCATAATACTCCATAGTGTATATGGACCACATCTTCCTTATCCATTCGTCCACTGAAGGGCATCTTGGTTCTTTCCACAGTTTGGCGACTGTGGCCATTGCTGCTATGAACATTGGGATACAGATGGTCCTTCTTTTCACTACATCTGTATCTTTGGGGTAAATACCCAGTAGTGCAATTGCAGGGTCATAGGGAAGCTCTATTTTTAATTTCTTAAGGAATCTCCACACTGTTTTCCAAAGTGGCTGTACCAACTTGCATTCCCACCAACAGTGTAAGAGGGTTCCTCTTTCTCCACATCCTCTCCAACACACGTTTTTTCCTGCCTTGTTAATTTTGGCTATTCTAACTGGTGTAAGGTGGTATCTCAATGTGGTTTTGATTTGAATCTCCCTAATGGCTAGTGATGATGAGCATTTTTTCATGTGTCTGTTAGCCATCTCTACGTCTTCATTGGAGAAGTGTCTGTTCATTTTTTCTGCCCATTTTTTGGGTGTGTTGAGTTTTGTGTGTGTTGAATTTGAGGAGTTCTTTATACATCCTGGATATCAGCCCTTTTTCTATATTGTCATTTGTGAATATCTTCTCTCATTCCGTGGGTTGCCTCTTTGTTTTGTTGACTGTTTCCTTTGCTGTGCAGAAGCTTTTGATCTTGATGAAGTCCCAAAAATTCATTTTCACTTTTGCTTCCTTTGCCTTTGGAGGCATATCTTGAAAGAAGTTGCTGTGGCCGACGTTGAAGAGGTCTATGTTCTTCTCTAGGATTCTGAAGGATTCCTGCCTTACATTGAGGTGTGAAGTCTTAATAGATTAACACTTCATTCTTCAATTTTTTTGTCAAATACTTTTCCAACTTGTGATTTTCCTTCTTAATTTTGCCTTGTTATTTTAATTTTCATTGAGGTAATATTTTCATATGATCCCTGAAAAAGTATGAATGAAATTTTCTTTTGACTTGATTTTTTAAGAAAAATTTTATTAACATATAATGTATTATTAGTCCCAGTGGTACAGGTCTGGGAATCATCAGGCTTACACACTTCACAGCACTCACCATAGCACATACCTTCTACAATGTCCATAAAACAATCACCCTCTCCCTTTCCCCTCCCCCCAGCAACCCTCAGTTTGTTTTGTAAGATTAAGAGTCTCTTATGGTTTGTCTCCTTCCTGGAAAACTATTTTGTTTTATGTCTAAGGGTTGGGACAGATTGATATTTTAATAATATAAACTAATTTTTCCAAAATACTTTTTAAAAAATGCATCGCAGCTTTCCCTTTTTCATTCCCTCCCATTCATTCATTCCTCCTTATTCATTCATCAGATATTTACCGGGCACCTGTCATGGACCTGACACTACGGCAACATTGAGATGAACTTGGACATAGCTGATAGAAAAATATAGGTTCAGAAATACAGGTTCAAATATTTTTAAAGATCAACAGGAGAAGTATATTATAGATCACAAAATTTCTACCTTTATCTGTAATTTACATTCTCTTATGCATAACATTATATCATAAGCAGTTTAACATATCATCAAATACATGGGTAATATGATTATAATGGCTACATGGTAGTCTATTATATTTATGTCTCAAGATTTATTTAATCTATTCTCAAATAATGGTCATTTGTCTTGCTTTCTTTTTTTACTATTATAAACAATGCTGTAATAATGTAACTTATTCTTTAAAAGGAATGCTTTTATTTTATTTTTTAGAATAATCTCAGTAACTTTCATAGTAAATTATGACTAATGAATTATTAATGGGGAGATAGAGATAATTAAATGCATACTCTAATATAATCATTCTAAGTGAAACAGCAAAATTCATTTATAGTTGGATCTTAGAACTGGAAGTCATCTTTATATTAATTTAGTTCTAAACCTTATGAGATGACAGAAACATCTACAGTATGGTTGATGTTCCTCTTACTGTTGCCTCCAAACCCAGTGATAGTTAGAGCATCAGTGATGGTTATGAAGCCACACAGGTTATTTTTGGATAATCCTCATTATTAGAAAGTTCTTCATATTTAACTGTATGTGTACTCTCTGTGTGAAACTCTCATCTTTCCTTGTGGAACAGCAAGAAGTATATACTCTTTTTTCATGACAGTTTTCATATTTTTTTTTGAAATTGAAAAATTTCAAAAAAACAAACAGAAAATTGCTGCTTCTGAGTCTTTTTCTCTTTATTGAAGTTAATTGACATACAACATTATGTTTCAGGTATACAACATAATGATTTTACATTTGCATACAGTGCAAAATGATCATAATAGTCTTAGTTACACTCTGCCACCATACAAAGTTACAATTTTTTTTTTGTTTGTTTGTTTGTTTTTTACTTCTCTTGCTTTCTTCCCTTTTGGTTTGGTGATTTTCTATTGTGTAATGCTTAGAGTCCTTTCTCATTATCTTTTGTATATCTACTAGTGCTTTTTGCTTTCTGGTTACTGTGTGGCTAACATATAATAGCCTATATATATAATAGTTCATTTTAAGTTGATAGCCAGTTAAGTTTGAATGCATTCTAAAGCATAACAGTTTTACTTTCTACTTTCCCTTTTTTACATTTATGATGTCATATTTCACTCAATCTTTTTATTTTGTGTATCTATTATTACAGTTATTTTTATTACTTTTACCTTTTAACCTTCATACACATTAAGTAATTAATCCTCTACTTTTACATATATTTATCCTTACTAGTGAGATTTTTACTTTCATATGTTTTCTTCTTACTAATTGGTGTCCTTTCTTTTTAGCTTAAAGGAATCCCTGTAACATTTCTTTTTGGCCCAGTTTTATTATTTTTTAAAGATTTTATTTACTTATTTGAGAGAGAGAGAGAGAGTGAGCACATGAGCAGGATGGGAGAGGGAGAAGCACACTCCCCACTGAGCAAGGAGCCTGACACTGGGCTTGATCGAGGATCCTGGGATCATGACCTGAGCCAAAGGCAGACTCTTAACCAACAGAGCCACTGAGGTGCCCCCTGTGGGCCCAGTTTAGTAGTGATGAACTCCTTTAGCTTTTGTTTGGAAAGGGCTCTCTCTTTTCCTCAGTTTTGAATGATAACCTTGGCAGGTAGAGTATTCGTGGTTGGAAGTTTTTGTCCATTCAGCACTTTGAATATATCATACCACTTTCTTCTGGCCTACAGTTTCTGCTGAGAACTACGCTGATAGTGTAATGGAGTTTCCCATGTATGTAACAAGTTGTTTTTCTCTTGCTGCTTTTAAGATTCTCTGTTATCTTTAAATATTGACATTTAATTATGTGTTTTGGTGTGGATCGCTTTGAGTTTATATTCTTTGGAACTTGCTGGGCTTCCTGGGTCTGGATGTCTCTTTCCTTCCCTAGGAAGTTGTCAGAATTATTTCTTCAATTGAATTTTCTTCTCTCCACCCCCTTTCTCCTTCTGGTACTCTGTAATGATAATGTTATTCTGGTTTACATTGAAGTATAGGTCCCTTAACCCATGTTCACTTCTTAAAAATCTTTTTCTTTTTGCAGCTCTGTTGAGTTCCCCTTTCTTGTCTTCCAGATCACTGATTCATTCTGTTTTATCTCGTCTGCTGTTGAATCTCTATAATATATTTTTCAGTTCATTTTTTGCATTCTTTAGTTCTGTGACTTCTCTTTGGTACTTTCTCATATTTTCTGTCTCTGTTGAAGTTTTTGTTGTGCACATCCATTCTTCTCCTGAGTTTGTTGAGCATCTTTATGACCATTATTTTATCAAGTAGATTACTTATCTCTATTTCATTACAGTTTATTTCTGTAACTTTATCTTGCTCTTGCATTTGAAATGTATTCCTCTGTCTCTTCATTTTGCTTGACTCTCTGTTTCCTCCCCACCCCATGGATTAAGTGAAATAACTATCTCTCCCACTCTTAAAGGAGTGGCCTTATATAGGAGATGAAACTTATTGTTTAACCTTGCCCTACCTCTTGGTTGTCTCTCAAACTTTTGTGAATATCTAAGCATATTCTTGATAGATACCAGTTGTTGAGGGAGAATCAAGTCCTCTGAGTGTTCCAGAGGGAGGGATCTCTGTCAGCCCCTAGTTTCAGTCTGATTGGAATCTAGCCCCTCAGGTACCACATTTAAGTTATGGAAATATATATAGTCCTATGGGACAGCCATTATAAACTCTGCTGACCTTAAGAACAGGTGATCTGGAGGTGTCTCGTTGGAGATAGTTGCAAAAACAAGGGCTCCAGGCAACTGTATGAGCTCCTTTTCAGAAGGTAGTGGCAAACTGTGGCAGGGCCAAGGGAGAATGCAAAAATGGCATCACCTGGCCCATGTTCCTTGAGAATACTTCTGTAGCCTCTAGATGTGTGGTCATCTTGAAGCCTGCCCCTTAGGCTGAAGCTCCAGGACAAGTAAATAGGCCTTTTTCACAGGAAGACTGGGAGTATGTTTTGATTTTCTGTCTCTGCAGTATTCTGGAGGTGATAGCCTGACAAGAATCATTTCTCCAATAGTTTCATACCCACAGGGCCCAGAAACACTATTCTCTCTGACCACCAAGAGCCAGGCACATAAAGAGTGTCCCTATGTGGGCTATGCACACCCACTGTCTTTACTGGGACTGTGGGTTAAGCGTGAGCATGGGATGCTTGTCACAGGGAGAGGGTCCACCCACAGCTCTAGCTGATTAGTGGAAGAGTACAAAAATTGCAGTGCAAGTGCCAGTGTTTGTAGGATAGAGGGAGAATGCAAAAATGGGGTCCGCCTATGCCTTTGTTCCTGACAGAGTCCTAACAGGCTCCTTCCCCTCTGGCAGACACTCTAAGATTAGTAAATGAATCTCCTTCACATGTAGTCTAGGTGCTTTTCAACCTGCTGCATTTGTACTGAGTCCTGGGGCAAGCAAGTCTGTGTGTAAGCCCTTTAAGAGCAGTGTTAGTTCCCTATAGCCCTTTGATTCTCCTGGATATAAGCCCCATTGATTTTAAAGGTCAGATGTTTTGGGAGATGATTATTTTGTTGCAGGTCCCAAGAGTTAAGATGCCTGATATGGGGCACAAACACTTGCTTCTCAGAGAGAAACTTTACATTTGTAATATCCTTTCTGGTTGTGGGTCACAACACAGGGGCAGAGAAGTGGTGAGATTTTTGGTAAGACCACATCTCTACTTTCCCTACCTTGACATGACCTTTTTATCTTCTGCTGCAGAGGAGCTGTTTAGCTAATTTACAGGTCTTTTTCAGAGGAAGTTATATCATATGTAGTTATGTTTTATAGTGTCCATGGGAGGGAGTAAATTGAGGATCTTCCTATGCCACCATCTTAAGCCGCCTCCCTCTGAGTCTTTTTTGTGCCAGGCTACAGTTCTTTGTTCCTTCAGCCATTCCCCCATGTGTTTGGTTAAAATAATGAAGAACATGTAGTACTGAAGAGAGTATTTTAGGTTTATGAGGATCTTTGTGATAAATAAGGACCTCTCCTATGCATTACGTTCTGGTTATTGGTTTTGTCTGACCCTCCAGGAGAAAGGTATTTTTTGTTATTTAGGAGGCAGAGAGCGAGATGATTGAGAACTTTGGATTCTGGAATTAGACAGTCCAGTTTTGTGAAGCACTACCTCTCTGACCTCAGTGAGGTCACTTCATCTTTCTAACCCTAGGCTCCATGTCTATAAAATGAGGAGCTTAAAATTTCCTACCGGATAGTTGTTATTCTGAGAATTAATAAGGCAATGCATTTGAAGAACCTAATATGGATTCATACTAGGTATTTGGCAAATGTACTTGCTATTTTAATTATATCAATGATTTTAAATATGCATTTTGCTATTACGGAAATCATTTTGCTTTGGAGTTGAATACCTATGTGTTTAGACCTCAGTTTCCTGACTTATACCCTGTTGACCTTGAGTAAGTTATTTGAGTTGTGAGTGAATATTTTAACCACTTTGTTAGGCTGTTACGTGATAAAAAGTGCTTATCATGGTTTTTGGTATTTAATAGGCACTCCATAGAAGACAGTTAACATTATTGTATTTGATTATGAGTCAGTGAATCTGAGTATAGTTTGCCTAATGTTGATGCAACAAATAATCACTCTCAGTTGGTTTTGGTAAATAGAGCAGACATATAATCATTCTGCTTCAATATGAAGCTATAAAAATCAATAGAAAGAGCATCAAAGTGAATCACTGCCACCAAAGAATGGAATCTATTTTTTGATGAGTTGGGGGAAATACAGATTGCTTGTGTGAGATAAAATTATATAACATACTGAATTTGATTACACAAAACCTTGACAAGTGATTTAAGATAATCCCATCTAAATTAGAGGCGGCTTATTTTTCTTGATAAGTATATTCAAGTGAATTTAACTCACCAGGCACTTTGGAAGACCAAAAAACCACGGGAGACACAAAGATCAGGAATGCATAACACAGACAAGTCATGAGCTCCTGCTTAATACGGCATTTCTGTCATAGTTCCTAACTGGACTCTCAGCTTTCACTCTGCCTTCCTTCAATGTGTTCTCCAGATAGCATGGTGGATCTTCTTAAAATGTGATACAGATCAAACTGCCGCTGTGCTTATTGCCTAACATGCATTCCAACTGGGTTTCTGTTCTGATTTGTTGTAGCCTTTGCCTTACTTTTTTGAGTATCATCTCTTGTCAGGGCTTCGTTTAACATCCATAGTCAAACTGGGAAATGGCCACAGCTTGATATCTTGTGAGGACTACTTTCTACACAGTGAAATTTGTCTGAAAATGAGAGAGTACTGCCATCTGACTGCAGGTTCTTTACTTTCACATGCAGCAGTTTTTCTATAAAAGTAGATGTAATACATTTGGAATAAGCAGGGCTCATACTTCCAAGGGTCAGAGCTCTCATTCCCATGCTCGTATGTGAAGGTTTCAATTGCAGCCAGGTACTACCTTTTATTCCTTCTGGAGCTTTGTGTTGAGTGGGAGCGGGTGAGAGCAGGGTATGGCAGGAACACAGGAGTTGGCAGGTGACCATGGCCCAGTTCCCTTCTCACTGCAGATTCCCGTGTCCAATGCTACCAGATGCCAAAGGGACAAATACTGATAAATTTTTGTTTTTTGGGTGCTAGGTAATATTGATTCATTTGTATTATGTTCAGTACCAATATTCTCTCGGTTGATGATCTTATGAATATCTATCATATTGGTACTCTTAAAAATCTTGAACATTTGCATATTAAAATTTCTGTCATAGATGTTCACTTATCAAGTTGTAGATGAACAAATTATTCATGTATATCCCCCAAAAGTACCCTAGAAGAACAGGTTGCTCTTTGGGGATGGTCATGATTATTCCTCAGTGATTCTGAATTGATGTGATGAATAATAGTTCTGTTACAAAGGTGTGCTGATTAGTGTGATTTTTTTTTTTAAATTTACCATTCTTGGGGCACCTGGGTGGCTCAGTGGGTTAAAGCCGCTGCCTTCAGCTCAGGTCATGGTCCCAGGGTCCTGGGATCAAGCCCCGCATCAGGCTTCCTGCTCGGCGGGGAGCCTGCTTCCTCCTCTCTCTCTATCTGCCTGCCTCTCTGCCTACTTGTAATCTGTCTGTCAAACAAATAAATAAAAATTAAAAAAAAAATTTAAATTTACCATCCTTTGTTTTTTTGCTATTTTCATCTTACTGGTCCTGAGCTGAGTACTTAACTTGTGCCATATTTAGATGTCATTATAGGGTGTGTGAATTCTGAGTTAGAAAAAAATCTTGATACTTACTGAATCCCACTCTAGGTGTTTCAGGATTTTTCATTATGTGTCCTGCCCTATGGTTGTCCTGGATTTACGTGACTATTGGGGAAAAGTACTCTTTATTTAAAAAGTTAGATCATTCTATTTTCAAAAAAAATTCCATTTTTCAAACAAACAAACAAAAGATTTAAAAATCATAACATTAGTTATATGGGCCTTCAATTAATTTCCCAGGATGAAAATGGACTGTCTGTATGACTTAAAGTCTCTTGGGACTCACATACTCAAATATCTTCACTGCTATGCAGTGATTACACTTGAGCAAACTGGGTCTAAAGCAATATGTTCAAGTGAGGACTGTGGCACATCTCTTTAATTCTATGTAACTAAACAAAATACATATGCCATAATATCGTATTACCATTAGAAGTTTATTACTTCTGACCCTAACTCAATGTTTTTATTAGAATATGTATTCTTTACCTGTATAATTATATTTTATTAATGACTTGGTGATGGCAAGGCATAGAGGAGTGCTTTGTCTTCACAGAATAAAATGATTCCACTTTTAGAATTTTCCACATGATGAACTCATATACTCTACTGTTTAGTTGTAACTAAGGAGGAGAAATGAATCTCCTAGGAACAGTCCCAGATTCCCCCCAGAAAACTTGTGGAGGGAAGAGTGTTGTTAAAAAAGTTACAAGCTTTCTTTAACAAGCTTGACTTTAGACTGTTGCAACCATGTGGGATCCCATCCCTATGTAACCTAATTGTACCTTGCTATCAGACAGAAGTAGGTCAGTCAACTTTTAATGATGTCCTCTGAGATATAGTTTCCTGCTCAGGTGTAAATATCAGACTGTGTTTTATATTCCTGTGGGAAGAGATTACCAGGCTGTAAGATAACAAGTAAAAAAGAAACAATGTCTTCCTAGGTCGATTGGCCTCTTTGGAATCCCCATGTTTAAATAATTAGAGGTCGTGTAGTGTTGGAAGTTGTCCTTTGTATATTTGCTAAAGAGATGGATAGATAGGAAGAGATAGTTAAGATGTTTCAAAAACATTGAAATACATGATGGGGTGATGAGAAATATATGAAATTTGCAGTTTGTTTACTTGTGTTCCTGTCCCCACTGTGCTACTTCCTTGCTGTAGGACCTAGGGCAATTTGTATAAATTTTTTTTTTGGACTACACATTCCTTATTGTATAAGATCATGTATATATTCAGGGTTTTATGAAGTTTAAATATATATACAACATCAGTGGCATTTAATGTATTCTTGTCCCTGAGCTACAGAAAACATTAGTCACTGAAATGGTTGCTTCATTTTTTAAATAATCTACAACAGGAATGAGGGCTTGTTCTTCCTTTTCCCAGTTTTCTAGAAACTTCATGGAAGTTGTCCAGGGATAGTTAAAAGAATTTCCTATCTTGGCTTAGTAAATGTGTTACACTTTCATCTTTGTTTAGGATCCTACGGATCCTCTCACAAGTTTGGACGTACCACGGTTGGCTATCTAGTCTGCCCTACGGAAACCATTCCTGAACCAAGTGGGTTATAGTCCCTCTTCTCTGCATTAGTATCTCTAATATTGCCAATGTCTACATTTCCATTTTCTTTTCTTAGAGTTGCAGCATTCCCTTTCAGACTTCTTGAGACTCTCCCTTTTGTGATCTGTGACACCACATAGCCATGCCTCTCTTTCTACCTCCTCAGCAGCCTACTTGCCCTCCTTTCAGTAGTTTTACTTTGTTTCTTCTCTAAAATTTGGGGTATAGTTAGTAATGGCTGTCCTGCTTTTTCTCGTACTGTGAAGACATTACCTGTAATATTTGTGTCAAGAGTCACACTATCTATATCATCAGACTGAATGCCCATTGTTGGTGTTTAAATTTGCTTCATATACGGGCTAGATGCCATCAGTCTGTGATCCATAATCATCACATGCAAAACCTGGTTATAGTCAGACTCTCCCTATTCCTCTGGCTCCTTGGTTTTTCAAACTGAGACCCTTTTTCTAGACTGAGATAAGCGCTGCAACATGTGGGTGAATAAGCTGATATATTTAATCTTTACAAAAAGTGAGAAAACAGGTTCAGAGAAGTTAAACTATATGCATAGCTAATAGATTAATAAGGTAGATGTGGAGATGAGATTCAAAGTTAAATAGTCTACATATTCAGTATTTTGTCCATTAATGTCTTCTGCCTCCCTTGATAAACTAAAAATTCTTGTGTCCTAAAAATTCATCTCCTCTAAAATGCATCACAACGAAAACTCATGACCCTAGGTTTATTTAGCAGTTTTCTGGTTGGTTGAAACCCTTGGTTCCTGGTGATATCATCTATAACATGTAAGTATAGGAATCAATGAGTTTCTAAGGAGGTTGCAATACTGGGCTCAAGACAAAGTCTTATTCATGGCCTTTCCAATAATCATGGAAGAGTTGATCATCATAGCCCCCTGAATTCACCTATATATACAGTTAATAGCTTTAGAGAAATTCCAAGGATAAATCCAATTAAGATATCTTAACTTTTTTGTCCTCTGATGTCTTTGGATTAGTTTTCCTGATTCAGATGCAACTGGGTTTCAAGATATTTCCCTTCTGACCAGTAGGCAGTAAGGAAATTTATGTTTTTATAGTCAAGGCTCTGGTTTGAAAACTAGGTTTCTCACTTAGAATCTGTATGATCTTAACTACTATGTGTCTTAGTCTATTCATCTTTAAATTGAAAGCAAGAATATATATTATTGTGAAGATTTAGTAAGAAATAATAACATGAATGTATAGCACAATGGCTTGCACATTGACTTTGCATTCAAATTGCTTAGATAATTCCATATCCTTACCTTCTTTTTATTTTTGCTTCCTTCTTTCTCTAGCCAAGTTTCCTATCGGAATTTAAGTATAAGCATTTCACTCAAAAAACTGTTTATTCTATATTTGATAAATTTTATTTTACTATTATTTTTTAGCATTTCTGTCCATTTATTTCTTTTTTAAAATCTTAATCCCAATATAGCTAACATATAATGTTATTTTATTTTATTTTATTTTTTTTTATTTTTTTTTTCTGACTTATCCACAGAGACCTGGCAGGCCAGAAAGAGCTGGCATGATATTTTCAGAGCACTAAACAAGAAAAACATGCAGTCAAGAATACTATATCCAGCTAGGCTATCATTGAAAATAGAAGGAGAGATTAAAAGCTTCCAGGACAAACAACAACTGAAAGAATTTGCAAATACCAAACCAGCTCTACAGGAAATATTGAAAGGGGTCCTCTAAGCAAAGAGAGAGCCTACAAGTGGTAGATCAGAAAGGAACAGAGACCATATACAGTAACAGTCACCTTACAGGCAATACAATGACACTAAATTCATATCTCTCAATAGTTACCCTGAATGTGAATGGGCTAAATGCCCCTGTCAAAAGACACAGGGTATCAGAATGGATAAAAAAACAAAACCCATCTATATGTTGCCTCCAAGAAACACATTTTAAGCCCGAAGACACCTCCAGATTTAAAGTGAGGGGGTGGAAAAGAATTTACCATGCTAATGGACATCAGAAGAAAGCAGGAGTGGCAATCCTTATATCAGATCAATTAGATTTTAAGCCAAAGACTATAATAAGAGATGAGGAAGGACACTATATCATACTCAAAGGGTCTGTCCAACAAGAAGATTTAACAATTTTAAATATCTATGCCCCCAATGTGGGAGCAGCCAACTATATAAACCAATTAATAACAAAATCAACGAAACACATCAACAACAATACAATAATACTAGGGGACTTTAACACTCCCCTCACTGAAATGGACAGGTCATCCAAGCAAAAGATCAGCAAGGAAATAAAGGCCTTAAATGACACACTGGACCAGATGGACATCACAGATATATTCAGAATATTTCATCCCAAAGCAACAGAATACACATTCTTCTCTAGTGCACATGGAACATTCTCCAGAATAGATCACATCCTCGGTCCTAAATCAGGACTCAACCGGTATCAAAAGATTGGGATCATTCCCTGCATATTTTCAGACCACAATGCTCTAAAGCTAGAACTCAACCACAAAAGGAAGTTTGGAAAGAACCCAAATACATGGAGACTAAACAGTATCCTTCTAAAGAATGAATGGGTCAACCGGGAAATTAAAGAAGAATTGAAAAAAATCATGGAAACAAATGATAATGAAAATACAACGGTTCAAAATCTGTGGGACACAACAAAGGCAGTCCTGAGAGGAAAGTATATAGCGGTACAAGCCTTTCTCAAGAAACAAGAAAGGTCTCAGGTACACAACCTAACCCTACACCTAAAGGAGCTGGAGAAAGAACAAGAAAGAAACCCTAAGCCCAGCAGGAGAAGAGAAATCATAAAGATCAGAGCAGAAATCAATGAAATAGAAACCAAAAAAACAATAGAACAAATCAACGAAACTAGGAGCTGGTTCTTTGAAAGAATTAATAAAATTGATAAACCCCTGGCCCGACTTATCAAAAAGAAAAGAGAAAGGACCCAAATAAATAAAATCATGAATGAAAGAGGAGAGATCACAACTAACACCAAAGAAATACAAACTATTATAAGAACATACTATGAGCAACTCTACGGCAATAAATTTGACAATCTGGAAGAAATGGATGCATTCCTAGAAACATATAAACTACCACAACTGAACCAGGAAGAAATAGAAAGCCTGAACAGACCCATAACCAGTAAAGAGATTGAAACAGTCATTAAAAATCTCCAAACAAACAAAAGCCCAGGGCCAGACGGCTTCCCGGGGGAATTCTACCAAACATTTAAAGAAGAACTAATTCCTATTCTCCTGAAACTGTTCCAAAAAATAGAAATGGAAGGAAAACTTCCAAACTCATTTTATGAGGCCAGCATCACCTTGATCCCAAAACCAGACAAGGATCCCACCAAAAAAGAGAGCTATAGACCGATATCCTTGATGAACACAGATGCGAAAATACTCAACAAAATACTAGCCAATAGGATTCAACAGTACATTAAAAAGATTATTCACCACGACCAAGTGGGATTTATTCCAGGGCTGCAAGGTTGGTTCAACATCCGCAAATCAGTCAATGTGATACAACACATCAATAAAAGAAAGAACAAGAACCATATGATACTCTCAATAGATGCTGAAAAAGCATTTGACAAAGTACAACATCCCTTCCTGATCAAAACTCTTCAAAGTGTAGGGATAGAGGGCACATACCTCAATATCATCAAAGCCATCTATGAAAAACCCACTGCAAATATCATTCTCAATGGAGAAAAACTGAAAGCTTTTCCGCTAAGGTCAGGAACACGGCAGGGATGTCCATTATCACCACTGCTATTCAACATCGTACTAGAGGTCCTAGCCTCAGCAATCAGACAACAAAAGGAAATTAAAGGCATCCAAATCGGCAAAGAAGAAGTCAAATTATCACTCTTCGCAGATGATATGATACTATATGTGGAAAACCCAAGAGACTCCACTCCAAAACTGCTAGAACTTATACAGGAATTCAGTAAAGTGTCAGGATATAAAATCAATGCACAGAAATCAGTTGCATTTCTCTACACCAACAGCAAGACAGAAGAAAGAGATATTAAGGAGTCAATCCCATTTACAATTGCATCCAAAACCATAAGATACCTAGGAATAAGCCTAACCAAAGAGACACAGAATCTATACTCAGAAAACTATAAAGTACTCATGAAAGAAATTGAGGAAGACACAAAGAAATGGAAAAATGTTCCATGCTCCTGGATTGGAAGAACAAATATTGTGAAAATGTCTATGCTACCTAAAGCAATCTACACATTTAATGCAATTCCTATCAAAGTACCATCCATCTTTTTCAAAGAAATGGAACAAATAATTCTAAAATTTATATGGAACCAGAAAAGACCTCGAATAGCCAAAGGGATATTGAAAAAGAAAGCCAACGTTGGTGGCATCACAATTCCGGACTTCAAGCTCTATATAATGTTATTTTAGATCTAGATGTACAATATAGTGATTCAGCACACCAATGCATCACCCAGTGATCATCACAAGTGAATTCCTTAATTCCAATCACCTATTTAACCCATCCCCCCACCTAACTCGCCTCTGGTAACCATCAGTTTGTTCTCTATCTTTAAGAGTCTGTTTCCTGGTTTGCCTCTCTCTCTTCCCCCCTCCCCTGCTCATTTGTTTTCTTTTGTAAATTCCACATACGAGGGAAATCATATGGTATTTGTCTTTATCTAACTTATTTCACTTAGCATTATACTCTCTAGCTCTCTCCATGTCATTGTATATGGCAAAATTTCATTGGTGAGAAAAAAGAAAAGAGTTATATTTATGTTTCTTTTTCTCTCTAAGTTTATCCTTTCTCACAAGTATCTTAGAATCAGTGAACCACTCAATGTTCTCCTTTCATAGAGTATATGACTACTGCTATGTTATTTTGGAACATAGTACAGAAACTTTCATAATCTACATTTTAGAAACAAGAAACCAACCATAGAGACACAAATGTCTTGCCCAGTACCTTCTGTTATTTATTTGTGTATGGAAATCACATTCTGACCAAATACACTGTTTATGCTCTATCTGCTTCACTACAGTTCTCAGGCAGAGAACTGACTATTTATTGCTGTTAAAGATACCTCAAGACAGACTTAAGCATTTGATATGAAGATTCATTTTCCAGAAGTAAAAGCTGCGTGACAGATCGAAACCTCTGAGGAGGTGGCACTGGTAGGCTCCTGCTTCTGGGTTATAGAGAAAAAAAGAAAACTGAAAGTAATACTGGAAGCAGCTAAAGGACTGCCATTGTCATGGTGAAGACCCATACCTGGAATGATGCTGACAGGAACAAGCAACAGACCGGGAAGCTCAGAGCCCCTGTCATCAGCCAGCCTTCTATTCTCCAGTAACTCTTTGGGAAGAATTTAACGGAAGCTCGCTAGTAAAGGAGAAATTGGTTTTCAGTGACCCAGTCCTAACACAAAATGGAGCATAGAAAAATGGATTTGAAGTTGAGAGACAGTAGTTTAATAGTATTAAAATTTACTCCATAAAAAATAAGAATGAAAATCTTATGCCTGTTCAAAGCTTTCCGATATATTTAAATTCACTCAACACTAGTTCTAATAAAACAACCGATGTTTATTGGATGTTTAAAATGTTCAAGGCACTATTTAGTACTGCCCATGAATTAATTTTATGAAGTAACCTTAATTACCCATTCACAAGAAAGGAAGATGTTATGGACTTACTCTTAGAATTTAGTAGTTATAGTCTTACTTTAGACTTGTGTGTTATATTTCAAATCCCATAGGCTCTTCAAAGGGCTTAGATAAAAGGAATGCTTTCTTCTATTCATATCAGTGACATACTTGCTTCATGGAAATGGGGCTTCTGTCCTCACATTGGCACTGCTTGTCCTCTTTTTAGTCATTAGAGATCATCTGAGTTTTGGCCCATTTTTGTCTTATTGCCAACACCAAACCCTGTAGCCCTTTAGTTTATTGAGCAACTTGAATCTTTTTCTTTTGTTACTTTTTAAAAATTTTTTATTTTTTATAAACATATATTTTTATCCCCAGGGGTACAGGTCTGTGAATCACCAGGTTTACACCCTTCACAGCACTCACCAAAGCACATACCCTCCCCAATGTCTTTTGTTACTTCTTATCCTTTTATTGCAATTACCAGTTCTGTCTAGTTTTCTTACTGTTCAGGAACTATGTGATCCAATGCAGAGTAGGAAAGTAGTTCTCATTACAACCTGGTCTCTTGTCAAAGTCGAAGAGGAACTGTGCTACCATGTCACCTCCATTCTACTATGTTAAAACTTAGGCTGCATGATCAGGGGACTCTTTTAGTTACCCTAGTCTCATTATATACTAAATCCAGATAACTTATGAGAGCTAGTTAACAAAAACCTCTTCTTCTGTATTGTGATAGTCATCTCATAGAAAACAAAAGGCAACATTTTAACTCTTAGGGGAGTTCATATTTCAAAACCTATACAGTTTATTTATTTATTTTTTTTTAAATTTTTTAATTTTTTTTTAAAATTTTTTATAAACATATATTTTTATCCCCAGGGGTACAGGTCTGTGAATCACCAGGTTTACACACTTCACAGCACTCACCAAATCACATGCCCTCCCCAATGTCCATAATCCCAACCCCTTCTCCCAAACCCCCTCCCCCCGGCAACCCTCAGTTTGTTTTGTGAGATTAAGAGTCACTTATGGTTTGTCTCCCTCCCAATCCCATCTTGTTTCATTTATTCTTCTTCTACCCACTTAAGCCTCCATGTTGTATCACCACTTTCTCATATCAGGGAGATCATATGATAGTTGTCTTTCTCTGCTTGACTTATTTCGCTAAGCATGATACGCTCTAGTTCCATCCATGTTGTTGCAAATGGCAAGATTTCATTTCTTTTGATGGCTGCATAGTATTCCATTGTGTATATATACCACATCTTCTTGATCCATTCATCTGTTGATGGACATCTAGGTTCTTTCCATAGTTTGGCTATTGTGGACATTGCTGCTATAAACATTCGGGTGCACGTGCCCCTTTGGATCACTACATTTGTATCTTTAGGGTAAATACCCAATAGTGCAATTGCTGGGTCATAGGGCAGTTCTATTTTCAACATTTTGAGGAACCTCCATGCTGTTTTCCAGAGTGGCTGCACCAGCTTGCATTCCCACCAACAGTGTAGGAGGGTTCCCCTTTCTCCGCATCCTCGCCAGCATCTGTCATTTCCTGACTTGTTGATTTTAGCCATTCTGACTGGTGTGAGGTGATATCTCATTGTGGTTTTGATTTGTATTTCCCTGATGCCGAGTGATATGGAGCACTTTTTCATGTGTCTGTTGGCCATCTGGATGTCTTCTTTGCAGAAATGTCTGTTCATGTCCTCTGCCCATTTCTTGATTGGATTATTTGTTCTTTGGGTGTTGAGTTTGCTAAGTTCTTTATAGATTCTGGACACTAGTCCTTTATCTGATATGTCGTTTGCAAATATCTTCTCCCATTCTGTCAGTTGTCTTTTGATTTTGTTAACTGTTTCCTTTGCTGTGCAAAAGCTTTTGATCTTGATGAAATCCCAGTAGTTCATTTTTTCCCTTGCTTCCCTTGCCTTTTGCGTTGTTCCTAGGAAGATGTTGCTGCGGCAGAGGTCGAAGAGGTTGCTGCCCGTGTTCTCCTCAATGATTTTGATGGATTCCTTTCGTACATTGAGGTCCTTCATCCATTTTGAGTCTATTTTTGTGTGTGGTGTAAGGAAATGGTCCAATTTCATTTTTCTGCATGTGGCTGTCCAATTTTCCCAGCACCATTTATTGAAAAGGCTGTCTTTTTTCCATTGGACATTCTTTCCTGCTTTGTCGAAGATTAGTTGACCATAGATTTGAGGGTCTATTTCTGGGCTCTCTATTCTGTTCCATTGATCTATGTGTCTGTTTTTGTGCCAGTACCATACAGTTTATTTTGAAAATAAAACAATGGATCAGCTTTCTTTTTGAATAAGCCTTGTTACCTCATATACCACAGACATACATTCCTACTCTTATATAAGATACAATTCATTTATTTATTAAAATAAATACTTATATTTATCAAGCATCTGTTATGTGCCAGGATCTATTCTGGGTCTGTGGGTTGCTGTAGGGTAATAAACAGACAAGTTCTTATTTTCAAAAAGCTTATAGGGTGGACGCAAATAATAAATAATGAATAAGTTAAAAATGAATATAGAATATGCCATTTTCCAATCAGCCAATCAGTATTCTTTTTGCATAATTAATTAAAATGTGCTTATTTTAGGTTACAGAGTATTTTAGTACACCTTTTTTTAAACTTAGTAATTACTTCTTTATTGTATATTTCCATTTCAGTACTATTATGTTCTTTTTGAAGTTTTTATTTTAATTCCAGTTAGTTAACGTACAGTATTATATTAGTTTCAGGTGTTTTTAGTACACCTTTTTCCTGTATTACTTTCTGAAGGTTTCAGAGTGACTATATTTTGCCTGGGTTTCTTAAAGAGATTTTTTTTTTGCATTTCCATATGAGTATTTTAAAACCAGAAACACGTTTTGTTTCTATAGTTAAAACAAAAAGCTAACAGTAACAACAGCCACCAAAATTTTTCTGTCAGATGATTTTGAATTCGTTTTCACGTGTAATTTTCTCTTTTCAAATTTTGTGTCTGCAGCAGCTCTGGATACTCATTCACATAGTGTAAATCGGTCCTCATATTCCATCAGAGTTTCTTCTACTCAGCATGTTTCTCATAGCAGCCTTTACATCCTTGTTCCTCAGACTATAGATGAGAGGATTGAGCATGGGAGTCATTACTCCATAGAAGAGAGAGATGAGGGCCTCAATGATGTCTTGATTATCAGCACTAACAGAGCTTTTAGATTTGGGCTTTGCATACATGAAGAAGATGGTTCCATAGAATATAATCACTACCGTTAGGTGGGCGGAGCAAGTGGAGAAGGCCTTCCGTTTTCCTTCCGTGGAAGGGATCCTCAGAATAGTGGTGACAATAAAAATGTAAGAGATAGAAATAACTAGCAGTGGTATAACCAGAACAACCAGATTTGACCCTGCCATGCTGATCACATTGATTGAAATATCAGCACAGGCCAGTTTTAGGATAGCCAAAATTTCACAGACAAAATGGTTAATGACATTATTAGCACAGAATGGTAACTGCATTGCGAGAGATGTCTGCAACACTGAGTCAACAAACCCAGTGGCCCAGGACCCAGCTGCCATGGGCATGTAGGTGTTTTTCCTCATGATGACAGGGTATCTCAGTGGGTAGCAGATGGCTACATAGCGGTCAAGTGCCATCATACCTAGAAGCACACACTCTGTGGCCCCCATGGCAAAGGAGAGAAACATTTGCACCATGCACCCAGAAAAGGAGACCCTCTTCCTTACTGTCAGAAAGTTGTCAAGAATTAGTGGGACAGAGGAGCTGGTGTAACAAATGTCCAGGAAGGAAAGATTACAGAGGAAGAAATACATGGGGGTGTGCAAGTGAGAATCATAGATGATTACTGAGATAAGGACTCCATTTCCCAGAAGGATCATCAGGTACATCCACAAAACTAGCACAAAGAAAACTGTCTGGAGCTTTGGGTGGGCAGAAAGCCCAACAAGGACAAATTCTGTCATCATGGAATCATTGGTCCTTTCCATTTTGCATATAATCTTTCTCCAAAAGCACTCTAGGTGGTAGATAGGAATTTGTTAATGCAGTATCTGCAAGAGCTACATCTTTTAAGAATCATATTCTGTGTTACTGCTGTTCTATATTTGGATGTAACAGTATAAGTCTATGGCAGATTTCTCACTGAAAACCAAGGGCACCAGAGCAAGAATCTTAACCTGGTTTTCTCAGGGTTAAGAGAGAGTACATTTGATTATAGGACATTTGGATGCCAAACCAGTTTATTGCTATTCCTACTAATTCTTCCTCTTAACATATTGACTGCAAGTCAGTGGTCTATAGCCTGGATGCAGCAGAGAGATGTGTTTTGTTTGACAGTCTTTTCAGCACTGTTTTAAATTTGAACCAGAGATCAACATTTTAAAAGCAGGAGATATGGTTTAAAAGTGTATTTTCAGCTTGTCTTCAAATAAATTAGAATATTTTAAATCATTATACCTATTTCCATCTTGGAGCTCAGTTACGAATTATGCATTGGATCTGAAGCATGTTCTCCATTCCACCAGACTGCCCTCCTTTCTCTCTTATCTGCTTGTCACTGAAGGTGAATATTAGTTGCCAATTAACATGTTATTCTCAGTTGATTTCATTCATTAATAGTACCTGATGGGATTGTATATGTATCTGAATTTTCAACCCATAGCTGCAGGGCCACCTTATCCACTAGGCACTGTAGGCCTACCATACTGTTAGAAACCTATACAAAACTTTTTATTTCTTTTAAAATCTGAATAACACAATAAACTTTTGACCTTTAGTATATTAGTATATTTATCTTTATATCAAAATAGTTGTAAAATATAACTTTTCATATTATTTCATGAGAGAAAGGGCCCATGTTGGCAAAAGTACGCAGGGACCATCAAAGTTACAATGCTGTCCTGTATAATCAAATCACTTTTCATAGCTTATTTGGGTCTGCTGGTGACATATTTGCACAAAGCCTCATTGAGGACAGTGGCTTCATTGAAGAGAGGGACATATCTTTATATTACTACAGTAACTACCTCAATACAGTGCTGAAATATGTGTCATATTTCAACTCTTTTTTTTTTACATTTTTTAAATTTAATTTCTTTTCAGTGTAACAGAATTCATTGTTTATGCACCACACCCAGTGCTCCATGCAATCCATGCCCTCTCTAATACCCACCACCTGGTACCCCCAACCTCACACCCCCCGCCCCTTCAAAACCCTCAGATTGTTTTTCAGAGTCCATAATCTCTCATGGTTCATCTTCCCTTCCAGTTTCCCTCAACTCCCTTCTTC
This sequence comes from Mustela lutreola, assembly GCF_030435805.1. Lineage (NCBI taxonomy): Eukaryota > Metazoa > Chordata > Mammalia > Carnivora > Mustelidae > Mustela > Mustela lutreola. The sequence goes on from NC_081301.1 coordinate 27,373,965, forward strand.
TCTCCATCTCCCCATGTCCTCCGTGTTCAAATAACTGTTTTTTTTTAATGTGCTCAAATAAATGTTTTTAACAGAAATAAATTGAAAATACTTACAAAGCCAATTTTATCATGAATAGAGAGACATAATGTTATATATTGTAGGTCCACTTAATTTATTTTCACCTCATACAAGAACTATCACTGAGAGATCCGCTGTAATAATAGTGCTTTCATTCAAAGTGTACACATGTAACTAAACCAGTGATATGTAGCCATTATGTTTTAGCAAACCAAATCTATACAGAAGCATAGCATATAAAGGAAAGAAGGAATTTTCTCTGATTGGAGTTACACTGATTTGCTAAGGAAGACAAAGTACTATTCCTTTCATACCCTATTTACTTTTTCTCCGAACTCAGTTTAGTTTAAGAGGATTCTAAGGGGCATAGTTTGAAAACCACCAATATAGTGAGTTAGAAGTAATATTAATAGTCTGAATTTTAATAGTTTCATTAGAAACAACAATACTAAAATAGTAGTTTATGTATTGATTACTCAATGCCAGATATATATATATCTAAATTCTTTTATTCATAACAATCCAAAGAAGCTGGAATTATTATTCCATAAACATTTGGTGGCACCTGGGTGGATCAGTGGGTTAAAAGTCTCTGCCTTTGGCTCAGGTCATGATCTCAGGGTCCTGGGATTGAGCCCTGCATCAGGCTCTCTGCTTAGCAGGGATCCTGCTTTCCCCCCTCTCTCTGTCTGCCTCTCTGCCTACTTGTAATCCCTGTCTGTCAAATAAATAAATAAAATATTTAAAACATTTTGGTAAATATTTGGTAAACATCACAAATAAATCATGATATAAATGGTCTAGAGACAATTAAAAGTAACTATTTCAAGAGGTGCAGGAAATAAATTTGGTGGAGGTCAATTCATAATTTTCATATCAACTATTTGAAATTTCACAAACATGAGATAACTTCTTAATCTTGAGAGAAAACTATGTACCAAAAACCTATATAAATTATTATTGACTAATAATTGAAACAGTTTATACATTCTTATGATCTGTGATGAGATACAGATGCCCACTCTTACATAGACTTGGTAGTTCTGATCAAAATCATATATAATATATGGGATAAAAATATAAGACTGCCAAAAATAACAAGACTGCCATTTTCTCCTAAATTAGTCTATACATTTAATTAAATATATTCAAAAGTTTAGTTAAAATTTTTTGAGGAATGTGAGTATTCATCCTAAAATTTATGTGGAAGAATAAAAGTATACAACTTAATTTTATAAAGGAAAAATAAAGGAAGCATCCATATTTGAAACACACTGCAAAGCTACAGTGATAAAAATATTATGATAATGGCTCAAGGACATTTAAATAGTCCATTGGAAAAGAGATCTCAGATATAGACACGTGTATACAGGAATTTGATAAATCATAATATTGTCACCCCAAAGCAATGAGGAAGTGACAGCTTAGTAGGTCGTGTTAGGAAAATGTCTTTATGTATGGAAAAAAGGTAAAATTAGATCCTTGGATTACCATACATAAAAGTGGAAACCAGGTGAACTAAAAACTTAAAGGTGAAAAAAAGAAATTACAAAATTAATAAAAGACAATTTAGGAAATCCTTGTGAACTTATAGTGGAGGAAAAAAACTTTTAAAACAAAATACAAATGGCATAAACTATGAAGCAAAACTTGGGGGACTTAATTCATTAAAGGGCATCAAAGATAAAGTTAGTGAACTATAGAAGGGAGTTGCAATATCTAAAACTGACAAGTAACCCTCTTGATAGAATATACAAATGAAACAAAGAAAAATCACAAAAACCAAAAGCTCTTTTGCTAACCCAAAAGGTAAAGCTTTAACCAACAGATAACTGGTCAAATGATATGAATTAGTGATTCACGGGAGGTATTTCCTAAGCGGCTAATGAATATATGGAGGGATTCTCACACTTTGAAAATCAGAAAAATGCTCATTAAAACAGCCATAACATATAATTCATGTTCACTAGAAAAGAAGATAATAGTTAAAGTTGTCAAGAATATGGGGAATTAGATTCTGTTGGGAGTGTACACTAGTATACTAGAAAACTCTCTGGTTGTATTGGACCCAATGATTCTAGTCTTGGAAATATGTTCCAGATAAGTTCTTGCTCAGGACTATAAGGAGATAAGCATGAGAATGCTCGTCATTGGATTGTGACAAAAGGAGGTTGGAGAAGCCTGGATACCCATCATCAGAGTAATGGTTCTATCGCATGTGAAAATGCATTATGGAACACTCTGTAGAAATGACAGCAAATGAACTGGGCTCCACAGAGCAATATAAATACATCTCTGAAGAAGTGTTTAAAAAGTAAGCAGTAGGGGTGCCTGGGTGGCACAGTCTGTTTGACTCTTGGTTTTGGCTCAGGTTATGATCTGAGGGTCTTGAGATTGAGCCTGGAGTTGGGCTCTGCACTCAGCACAGAGTCTGCTTAGGTTTCTCTCCCCCCCCCCCCCGCATAAATAAATAAATCTTTAAGAAAAGTAAGCTGTATTGTGATATATGGCACAATAAAATTTACATATAAATTAAGATACGTATTTTACAAGGTACCTGCATTTTAGGGACAAATCAAACAAATTTTTGTGGAATCAGTGGTTATGGGAGAATATAGGAAGCTTTTTAAAGGCTGAGGAAAATAATATATAGAGGGAAATAATGTAAAATACAGAGGAGTATGATTAACTAAAGCCTAAGTTTAAAGGGAACAAGTAAAAACACATAAAAATCATAGAGAACAATATAGAGCATATGACAATGAAGGAGCTCTGATTTTTTAAAAAAGTATAGTTTTAATAGAGGGAACTATTATAAATGTAAAAATAAAGGAAAATTGACTTCTGACTTCATAAAAACTATTGGAGGGATAGTTTGGTTTTTTTTTTTTTTTCCCTCGATTGGAGGGAAAAAATTAAGGCACTTAAAAGGAAAATAAAATAGACTAAAGTTTGGTTACACAATGAAGTTTTAATTCTAGCTAAGGAAAAGTCAAGCATAAAATGGTTGGTCAGTAATGGGGAATGAAATGAAGTCCCAGGGTCAGTGAGAGGCAGTACTCATCCGAGAGATTCCAAGTCTTGTGGTGCCCTTGGTAAGTGTCCTTAATGTAGAGACAGATGAATCTGGAATTCCTATTAGCCTGATTCCACTAAGTATACTATTCACATAAATGACTCCCTTGATCTGGTTCAGGTTTCCCTTCTGATGAGAATGAGAAGCTGGCCATCCAGGTCACTTGTGTAGAAAGAAATAATGGACTGAGCAGAGGAGTTGAGTGGTTTGCTCTCTATCAGCCATTCTGTTTCTCATTGTAAAGCATAGTACTCTGCTTCATAGTAGGATCTGTGAGTGAGTGTAATCAACCCCTGTGAGTGAGATCCAGCCTCTTCTTGTTTTAACCAATCAATTTTGAGTCTATGGGGCAAAAGAATAGAATGTGGACCTAGATAAAACCACAGCATACCACACCACACCACACCACAGTAGTGAGTTCTGTTGGTAGGAAACCAGGCTTCCCTGGGGGAAGCCTCAGTCATTATACACATTTTATTCAAACTACAAAAGAAAGTAGAAACAGACTTCAAAGAAGAGATTATCTGAGAAAGAGCCTGTATAAGATATTGTATCTTGTCAGTTGAATTTGGCCTTGATGAGCTGGCAGGAAAAAGTCTTAGGTAATAGCATGAGGCAAAATGTGTCAGCTGGGCTTCTAGGCAAGAAAACAGTGTATAAGGGTACAGTATTCAAAAAAAGACAGAAAAAAGGAAGGAAGATTTGCCATTTTTGATACATATTAAATGTAGCATTAAGGAATTAAAATTTATTCTTCAGGAACTTGAGAACCTTTGGGATTTTTTTCCAGGGGATATTAAGGATGAAAACACAGAAAAAAATTTTAACATAGAGGCATTCTTCAAGATCATGTACTTTTCTCACTACTATGGTACTGTGACCTGTGTGCTTGGTAGGTCTGTAATCATTGTTTTTCAGGGCAATCATTGATTGACTCCTCCTCCAGCTTGTAGTGACTCTGACTCAAGATTAGTCTTTTGGAATTAGAAACATAATAGTTCATTTTAGGTCAAATTGGTATCATAAAGTTTTATTTCCCTTGGCAAAGGCACAATCCTCCCATTTCCTCTGGGTTCTTGGCTTGGTCCTGTAATAGTCTGTGAAAATTAAAGTGCATCTAGCTTCCCTTTGAGGTGAGACGAATACTCTGTTGGGTCTTTCACAGCTAGGTCTTAACTGATTGCTTTAGTTTTTAAACTAACCAAAGTAATAACAACAGGCTCATTCTGCCTGGGTTTTTCCATTTTCTTTTTCATTTCTGAGTATGAAGGGCACTTCAACAGATACCCAGAGGAAAAGTAAAACATTCCAGTTAATAAATTAAAAGATTGATTCCCTGTGGGTCATAGGAACCCAACCCTTCTTCTATTCATGCTTTTTTTTTTTTTTAAGAGCTTATCCTCCCCTAGAAAATTTTCCATCCCTAGAAAATTTCTCTTCCAGAAGTGTTTATTAAGGTATTACTCACTAGGTGAAAAAGACACATCCATTTTGTTTTCACTTTACCCTTAGTTGTCCCAGGATATGCTGGGCATTGTAAGCAATGGTAGTTAAATGTATATGAGCTGAAAGAAATCTTGACTGCATCTCTTATGAGCTCTGCAACATTATGCTAATTTTCTAGCTTCCCTCAGCAACTGTGTACTCACATATATTGGGGAGCATGTTCTGAGTTTAACTGTGATCACATATGCTAAGCTTATAGTATAGAGTAGGAACTTAAAACACATTTGATTCTTCCTTGGATCATAATTAGTAGCAACTAAAAGACAGTGAGACTCAAAATTGCATTCTGAGGGCACCTGATTCACATGCTAGGTAGGTGAGGGCTACACTACTTTTCAGATTGTAGGTTTCTTCATAAAGTTACCAATAGTTTCATCATACATTTAATAAAAGAATCCAATGATATGATACAGTGAAAGTTCTTTGCAAGATGAATGTAACATCCAAATGCTCAATCACTACTTAGCAGTAGCCTTGTGTGTGGTAGGCAGTATAACTAGACTTGGTGGTGAGCAAATGAAGTAAGTATAACATCTATTTTTCTCAAGACCATAGGATAGTTCTTTATAAAAATATTTCAAGTATTTCTTAAACAACTTAATTTTTTCCTTTATGATTTTGTAATTTTGAAGCTTCAAAGGAATTGCCCTATACTACTGCCTTTTCATTTTAGAAAGGAGGAAAGCAATGCTGAGAGAAGTTAAATGACTCAATTAGTGTCCTATACTTAATTAACTATGGTAGGATTGGCTATAAAGTTCACATTCTGAAACACTGTATCATCTTAGAGAAATGTGTTCTATGTTAATCTTACTGGTTTTAGTGATAATTGGAGAGAGGCTAACTTAAGTAAACTTGGAATCCAAGCAGTATGACTAACATATTGAGAATCTGACAACTGCAGATTTGATCTACAAGCTGAATTTCTGCTACAAATTAAAGCATTTAGCACAATGTAGGAACAGAGGGAGTAGATGCTCAGATTTTTTTTTTTTTTCTGGGACATTACTGTTAGCCAAGATTAATCCAAGTCACTAGTAATCAAAACAAGACAGGTTTAAGGGACCTGTGGTGGAGTTTTGCTCACACACAATCTATTTTCAAGTCAAAACTCACTCTGAAACTCAGGGGCATTAGGATAAAGGAGGTACTGATTACAATGATCCTGATCCAAGGAGCTTTCAGAAAGGGTTCATGGAAGAGGTAGTGTAAATTTATTTGTATTTATAGAGTTAGATATAGAAATCATATTTTTGTCTCAATTACTTGGAATTCAACAATTTTTTTAAAATTTTTATTTCTTTTGAGCGTAACGGTATTCATTGTTTTTGCACCACACCCAGTGCTCTGTGCAATCTGTGCCCTCTCTAATACCCACCACCTGGTTCCCCCAACCTCCCACCCCCGCCCCTTCAAAACCCTCAGACTTTTTCAGAGTCCATAGTCTCTCATGGTTCACCTCCCCTTCCAATTTCCCTCAACTCCCTTCTCCTCTCCATCTCCCCTTGTCCTCCATGCTATTTGTTATGCTCCACAAATAAGTGAAACCATATGATAAATAACAATTATTTTCAAATACAGGTGATATGATATCTCAACTATTTAAAAAATTTTTAAGAAATGTGATCATAGTAACTGTGGAAGTTGGTCAATAATTGCATTGCAATTCCACACGTTTGGGATAGAGAATTTTTTTTTCCAGCATATTATAGGTCCAACAATGTTCAAATTGTTTGGCTGCAGCGCACCTGTTCTGCAATGCTGTCTTTAACAATTAAAGAACACCAAATGGAGGCATCTATTGTTCTCAAACTGTCTGCTGTGAGGAGTGAAGGGAAGGCAGAATAAATGTTTTTGAAGAGGCAGGTGTGGCAAAAGAACACTGAATTTTATTTTAAAGTGCTTAGATTTGAAACCCAAAGATTTGGAACCTCTTTTTTTCATTCTTTAAATAAAGCCAGTTCCTACCTAAGAGCTTTGTTGTGAAAATTACTCAGCAATTGTCTAAAATTTAATGTAAAGCCTTATGACACTAAATGAAAGCTTGACAGATGGAAAAATTAGATATATCCAGTTAAAGCATATAAAATTGATATCTTACCCATAATTTGAAAGAAATTTACAAGAAAAGAAGGTGAAATATAATGTCATTTATGTACCTTTGAGCTTGAGGAATGGTTTCCTTTCCTTGATGTGAGTTTAGTCTTCTTACTTAACAGTTGCTTTGCTTCATAGCCTCAAGTAGTGCTCTCTACTTTTCCTGTTTATGTAATAATTTTCAGGATCAAGTGAGGGAATAGTAGTGAGATTTAGGTAGCAAGTAGGATGCTTGTAATTATTTTCTTCAAATTTCAATTTACTAGTAGTTTATTCCTTTGATAAAGCTGGTAGGTGAGTCTATTTAAAATATTCTCACACTCAGGCCCAGTTTCTAGTTCAATATCAGAAAAAAATATGTAAGATGATCTGTAAATTCTGAAGGCCTTTGTGGTTATCTAAGTGTGTGTCTACATTTTGAGCCCTGGAAACATTCTCCAAAAGACCAGCCATTAACCCAGTAGGCAGTTTAAATTCTTTTTGGGACAAGTCACAGAAGGATCCAATATTTGCAAAAGAGTAATGTTAAGAATGTAAACATGAAGGATTAAAAACTTCAAAACTCCAGGGAAAATGTAGTTGGATCCAATTATAACATATAATTGGTATATTTTTGTTGTCATACAACTCAAAATAAGAAATGTATATCACCATCTACATTACCACAGTATTTGATAATTTTAAGACTCAAACAGAGGGCACCTGGGTGGCTCAGTCCTTAAGCGTTTTCTTTTGGCTGAGGTCATGATCCCAGGGTCCTGGGATTGAGCCCCACATTGGGCCACCTGCTTGGTGGGGAGCCTACTTCTCTCTCTCCTGCTGCCCCTCCCCCTGCTTGTGTTCCATCTCTCACTGTGTCTGTCTCTGTCAAATAAATAAATAAATAAAATCTTTTTAAAAAGACTCAAAGAGAAAAATAGTACTTATATATTATCTGAACACTTCCCATGATTAATATTATAAAGTGCCTTCATTTGTATAGTATTTTCAAATACCTAATGTGCTTCCCAGCATACTACCATGAATTAGAATGTTGCATCCCCACTCTGCAATGAGTGCAGGAAATTTAGATTAGAAGAATGTAAACAATTTAAACTGATAGCTAAATATCAATAAAATGTTAAAAATGAACTTTATTTCCTCTCTAGTGTCAAGTTGAGCTTGAAACATATGTAGCAGAATGTAACCTTTTATTAAAAACAATTCCTCTTTGACTTTAATAACTAAAGTTTGCATTTTAACTCAATTTTCACCCCAGAAATGAATCTTCCTTTCTCAATATTTTTCTGTGAAAGCTTTTTTAGACAAGCCTATTTTGTCAAGTTGGTAATTTCTCCATAGCCTTCTACGTATTTCTTCTTTGGTTCACTCTAAATGCTGCAAATTATGCTCTTCAGGTATCTAATATTTATTGACAGATAATGATACAAGCAACTGAGTGGGGGAGAGTTATTTCTCCTGCACTTAACATGTACTTAATTTAACTAATCCTTATTATAATCATATGAGATACATTCTATTATTTTCATTTTAAAGATTGAGTGAGGGACAAGAAGATGTTATTTATTGCCCATGATATGTGTATGGGACTTAAAACTCCTTAATGGCAGAAGACTTTTTATTTTATTTTTCTGTATCACAGCACCATCTCAAGATGTACCTTCAGCATTGTGGATGCTCAGAATATATATTTGTAGGTAGATAGGCAATTTTGCCATATACATTTAGTTCCTCAAATGCCACTCTATATTTTGTATACTAGGAAATTATTTCACTTTAATATTGGAATAGTACTTTTCACTGAAGAACCACTGAAGAAGAAAGGATCCTGAAAGAACACGAAACTTGAGTCCTCTTTCCCTAGTCTCTTTCTCTGTCCCTTCAGCCTTAAAAACTTGAAATATGTATGTTTTATGTGCTATCTACATTTCTAATTGACATATAATGTTCTGTGAGCTAAAGATGTACATGGAGTTGACTTGATACACTTTTATGCTATACCATGAAAACTACTATAGTGTTAGCTAACCCCTCCATCACAGCATATGACTGTCTTTTTGTGTGTGGTGAGAACATTTAAAATTTAGTCTCTTAGGGCATGCGGGTGGCTCACTTGGCTAAGCATCCAACTCTTGGTTTCAGCTCAGGTCATGATCTCATGGTTGAGGAATGAAGCCCCATTTCAGGCCCTGCATTCAGTGTGGGGTCTGCTTCAGGTTCTCTCCCTCCCCCCCCATCCCTCTGTCAAATACATAAATAAAATCTTTTTTTTTTTTTTAAAGACTAAGTCTCTTGGCAACTTTTAAATATGTAATACAGTATTGTTGACTACAATTACATGCTGTGCATTAGATCCCCATAACTTACTCATCTTCTAACTGCAAGTGTGTACCCCCTGATCAACATTTCACCAATTTCCCTACCCTACAGCTGCTGGTTACCATCATTCCATTTCTGTTTCTAGGAGTTTGGCCTAAGTGATTTCATACAGTATTTGTCTTTCTGTATCTGACATATCTCACTTACCATAATGCCCCTCTGGTCTATCCATGGTGCCCCAAATGGCAGGATTTCCTACTTTTTTGTGGTTGAGTAATATTCCATTCTATATTTCTACCATATCTTCCTTATCCATTTATTGGTTTGATAGACACTAAATGTTGTTTCCATATCTTGGCTGCTGTGAATAATGCTATAATAAGCATTGGAGTGCAGATATCTTTTTGAAACCTTGTTTTTATTTCCTTTGGGTATATATCCAGAAGTGGAATAGCTGGGTTATACGGTAGTTGTATATTTGAGGAATCTCCATATTGTTTTCCTTGTGGCTTGGGGAATTTACAGTCCTGCCAATGGTAGACAAAGTTTCTTTTTTTTTCCACATCCTCATCAATACTTGTTTTCCCATCTTTTTGAAGGTATCCATTCTAATAGGTATGAGGTGATATCCTACTGTGATTTTGATGTGCATTTCCTTGATGATCAGTGCTATTGAGCATCTTTTCACATTCCTATGGGCCACCTCTATGTTTTCTTTGGAAAAATGTCTATTTAATGTGCTATTGTGAGTGCTGTAAATTGTGTAAGACTGATGATTCACGGATCTGTACCCCTGAAACAAATAATACATTATATGTTAATTTTTAAAAAGAATTATATCCAATCATCTCTAATAAATGTCATACCCCCCCCCCCCACAAGTCTATTCAGTTCTGCTGCCCATTTAAAACCAGATTTTTGGGCGCCTGGGTGGCTCAGTGGGTTAAGCCGCTGCCTTCGGCTCAGGTCATGATCTCAGGGTCCTGGGATCGAGTCCCGCATCGGGCTCTCTGCTCGGCGGGGAGCCTGCTTCCTCCTCTCTCTCTCTCTCTCTCTCTCTGTCTGCCTCTCTGCCTACTTGTGATCTCTCTCTGTCAAATATATAAATAAAATCTTAAAAAAAAAATAAAACCAGATTTTTTTAGTTGTTGAGTTGTATGACTTCTTTATATATTTTGGACATTAGCTTCTTATCTGATATACAGTTCAAATATATTTTCTTACATTCCATAGGTTACCTTTTCATTTTGTTGATTATTTCTTTTGTTGTGCAGAAGCTTTTTAGTTTGATGTAGTCCCACTTGTGATTTTTACTTTTGTTGCTTGTGCTTTTAGTGTCAATAGACTATTGTCAAGGAACTTTTCCCCTGTGTTTTCTTCTAGGAGTTTTATGATTTCATTGGTCTTTTTATTGTTTTGTTTTGTTTTTTTCTGGTCTCTAATTTATTTCTTCTCTGATCTTTGTTACTTTCTTCCTATGTCTAACTCTGGGCTTAGTTTGTTCTTCTTTTTCTAGTTTCTTGAGATGTAAAGTTAGGTTATTTGAAACCTTTCTGTTTTCTTTTTAAAAATTTTAATGTATGTATGTATATATGTATTTGAGAGCACACACAAGTTGGGGTGGGGGGAGGGACAGAGGAAGAGGGAGAGAGAGAATCTTAAGCAAACTCCTTTGCTCAGCATGGAGCCTGAAATGGGACTTGATCTCATGACCTGAGCCAAAATTAAGAGTTGAACACTTAACCAACTGAGCCACCCTGGCAATCCTTTCTTTTTTTCTTAATATATACATTTATTACTGTAATCTTCCTTCTAATAACTTTTTTTTTTAGCATCCCATAGATTTTGGCATGGGGTATTTTCCATTTTCATTTGCCTAAAGATATATTTTTTAAAAGCTTTTTCTTGACCCCTTTGTTGCTCATGAGTGTGCTGTTCAGTTTCCAGGTGTGTAAATTATCTAGCTTTCCTGTTGTTGATTTCTAGTTTCATACCATTGTGCTCAGAAAAGATACTTGGTATGACTTCAATCCTCTTAAATATTCTAAAACTTGTTTTGTGGCCTCTCATATGATTTATCCTGGAGAATATTCTGTGTGCATTTGAGAAGAATGCTCTTAGATGGACTGTTCTATATATGTTTGTTAAGTCCATTTGGTTGAAACTATGGCTCAAATCAAATGTATTGATTTCTTGTCTGGATAATCCCTCCATTGCTGAAAGTGGGGTATTAAAGTCTCTTATTATTGTATTATTGTTTATTTCTCCCTTTAGATTTGTTAGTATTTAAATAATATATTTTGGTGCTGTGATGTTGAGTGCATGTATATTTACAGTTGTTACATTTTCTTGATGAGTTGATCTTTTATTTTATTTAAATTCAGTTAATCAGCATATAGTGTATTATGAGATTCAGAGTTAGAGTTACAGTGATTCATCGGTTGTATAGAATACCCAGGGCTCATTACATCATGTGCCTTCCTTAATGCCCATCACCTAGTTACCCCACCTCCTCCCTCTCCAGCAACCCTCAGTTTGTTTCTTATAGTTAAGAGCTCTTATGGTTAGTCTTGCTCTCTGATTTTGTCTTATTTTATTTTGCCCTCCCTTCCCCTATGATCCTCTGTTTTGTTTCTTAAATTCTGCATATGAGCAAAATCGTATGATAATTGTCCTTTGGATTGACTTATTTTACTTAGCATAATACCCTCTAGTTCTCCCATGTCATTGCAAATGGTAAGATTTCATCTTTTTGATAGCTGAGTAGCATTCCATCACACACACATGCACCCCCACATCTTCTTTATCTATTCATCTATCAATGGACATCTGGGCTCTTTCCATACTTTGGCTATTGTGGACATTGCTGCATTAGGGTCCAAGTGCCCCTTTGGATCACTACAATTGTATCTTTGGGGTAAATACCTAGTGCAATTGCTGGGTCATAGGGTAGCTCTATTATGAAATTTTTGAGGAAACTTCATACTGTTTTCCTGAGTGGCTATACCAGCTGTATTCTCACCACCAGTGTAAGAGGTTTCCCCTTTCTCTGCATCCTCACCAACATCTGTTCTTTCCTGACCTGTTAATTCAGCCATTCTGACTGGTGTGACTATGTATTTATCTTTACTAGTATATTGTATATTTTTAATATGTTTTCATATTACTAATTAGTGTTCTTTCATTTTGGCTTGAAGAACTTTCAAGATTTCTTGTAAGGTGGGTCTAGTGGTAATGAACTGTTTCCTTAGCTTTTGTTTTTCTAGGAAAGTCTTTATTTCTTCTACATTTCTAAAGGATAACTTTACCAAAACTCAATGTTAATATATACAGTATACGTCAATAGATGTTCTTAAAACATTTTACTTCATTAATATGTTATCTACCTATCAGAATTCATGCCCCAAACTATCTGTTCTAGACTTTTTTTTTTGTGGCCTTAAATATGAATTAACTTTTGGCCTATGGATTTATTTATTTGTATTTTTATCTGTACTTCTTTTAATTCCAAAAAAGTTTGGCAAAGGCATCCTGCATGAAATTAACTAGTCCAAAAGAATGTATATAAAGTAAGCAAACAAATTAAATGACAATATTCTTAATTTACAGAAAATATATGTTTTATTTCATTTATGATATCTAGGTGACTTTTCAACTTCAGTATTTCATTTTGGTAATTATCATTTGAATAACTAATTTCTTACATTGAATTAACTCTCCTTTGGTGAGCATATTTTTGAACTAAAAAACTCACATCTCATAAGGTTAATTTTATTAATATTTCCCCCTGCTTCCAAAAGTTACATGAGTAGGAGAATGTCATTTCATTTTTGAGCTGTGGTTCAATCATAGTTTATTCCCAGAACCACTCTTAATTGGGTCTTTGAGACACTGTCCCTAACACTCCAAGAATTTTCTCCATTCCACAGATCTATCATTCCAACTTTAAATTGCTCTGGGAATAGGGGAATAATTACAACAACTGTTGCATAATAAATATTTACTCTTCCATATCTGCGGAATCAGGCATTGTTTGTTGAATCAGAATGCTGACATGAATACTAAGAAGAAAGTAACTGGGTCTTCTAGGATGTAGAAATAATTTATCAGTATATAGGTGAGTCTTTAATACCAAGACACTCTTTCAATCTATATTTAAAGCTATTATTAATATGAATTTGTAATGTTAATAATCTGGTACAATACAGATACCAATTTATTGTCAATAAAATACAGCGGTAAATCATTATTTTTTATAGTATTTCACTATTATTTGTATAATGTCTATTAATCCTTAAAGCAATTTCCTTATGCTATCTCTTTTCCTGATAATATCCTAGCAAGAAGAGTAGAGCAAGTATTTTTATCACTATTTTACAAATGAGATGACTGAGGCTATAAATTAGGAGCAGAGAACCTCAAATCAAAGACTTTTATTTTAGTTTGAGGCACTTTTCCCCCCATGCTAAACCCATGTCGTATATATATATTTCAACAAATATTAGATGATCCTCTATACTTATAGTGTATGAACTGTTAATTATCTGTGTAAGATGGCAGCTTGCTGGTACTTCTTTAAAGATACTTTAAAAAAATTAAGACCTGCTGCAAATTAAATATGACATATTGAAGTTTTCCTGATCCTTAAGCCACAAATACTACATAGGGTAATTGCTTAAGAGTTTAGGAAGTCAGCCTTTATGTATTAAGTCAATCCCCCCCCCCATCTATTATGTGCAGCCACTGTGTTAGGTTTAGGTGTTAGAGGGATGACCTAGACAGACAAGGTCCTTCTCCTGTGTCTCTTCTTATCTCACAATATAACAAGATAACCAGTTTAAAGAGAGCTGGGAGCAGATGTAGCGAGACAAGCTACTTGAGCTTGTCTTCAGCAAGACAAGCCTGGCTCAAGAAGGGTTTTAATTAGTGAGGGGTTTCCTGCCCAGGAGGGAAAGACTGGGAGAGGCAGGTTAGGTGGCCTCAGATGCGTTGTCTGGAAGTTGTCTGGAACAGGAGGCCAACAGGCTTTCCAGGCCTGGACCTTTGGGTCCTACTTGGAACATCTCCATGTAGCCTAGTAATGCAGTATGTTGCTGTTTTCTTCTTTTTTGCATTAGTGACTAGGTTGATTAGAGTGTTCATGTCCCTTATCCAGTGCATCCTCTGACCAATTTCTGATCTTGGGAGAATTTTGATTTATTATAAGAAGTAGTGTAGAATAATTGACCCATCTCTCTGGGCACTGTTGAATGAATATAGTCAATTTTTGTGACCCCAATATTTCTATTTTTTGCTAAGCATTCCCTTCTGTTTATAATTTCTATGCAATTTTGATGATTCCGGTTAGTCATGTTAATAATGTAAAGATAATGGGCTTTGGATCATTCCTCTGCTCATTATTCCAACTGAACCAATTTCAAGGCACATAGGATCCTGAAATAAGAGTTGGCTACATAAGTGAAATGAAGATCTTTCTTCCTCTCCCCTTCCTCTTTCTTTCCCCCTTTATGTTCTGGACTGAAGCTGAAAAAAAAAAAAAGAAAATTAACAATCTATTTATGGCTATTTTTTCAACTCTAAAATTGAGATTTTATTATTTTTTATTTTTTAAAGATTTATTTATTTGTCTGACAGAGAGAGAGCACGCATCCAAGCAGGGGAGTGGTGGGCAGAGGGAGAGGGATTGTGGGGCTCCATCCTAAGACCCAGAGATTGTGACCTGAGCTGAAGGCAGGCACAACCAACTGAGCCACGCAGGCACCCTAAAATTGAGATTTTTATATCCCCTTGTCTTTCTCTTCAGAGTTGAAATATTTCTATTGTGTATTCTTAACTAAAATTTTTATGTACTGAGAATTTGTTTGAGCTGGACTTTTGTTGAATTGGATTGCTGGCTCTAAGAAATACCTGTTCTACAGTAATTTTCCCAACTACTGTCCCATGACAAACGAAGTGGTAGACCGGGGCAAGAGTGGCTCTGCTGGAATTCTCAACACTCTTAGCCCATGGGAAGCCTAAATTTGTGATTTTGCCCCATGTCAAATCTGGTGGTGACTCTGGAAAGATCAGTTTTCACATCAAGTTGGTAATTAGTGACAATCCCATTAATCTACATACATTAATTCTGTGTTACATTTCTGATAAAAACTCTCATAAAATCATAGTATGGTGGCAATTTTTGGAGAATACTATTACCAGAGGATCTAAGCCCTCAACCCATGCTCTGTGCTTTGTAATGATGGACCCTTTCCTTACCAAAAGAAATGGCAAGTTCTCTGCCCAACCTTAAAGACTCTCTGTGTACCTTCTATGCTTTTCTTTTCAGGTGTGCTTGCCACCACCCCTCCACAGAAACTTCCTTGTCCAAAAATGTTGTGCTCTATTTACTCCTAACTTTGACTCAACTTCTCACTTTTGGGGTACCCCACTTCCCCTCTTTTCTTCCAAACTTTTCTAATTCCCATGCTTCCAGATCTGGCCCAAGTCTGAAACACTTCCCAACTTCTCCCTTGCATGATTTATTTCTCGTAAACTTCTTCCTTATGGGAAAATTGACAATTTTCACTCAACTCCATAATGTAATTATATTTATGATATGTTTTCATGTGTGCTTTTCCTATATCCCTAACTGAATTTTGGGCTTTGAAATGGCAGACACTTTACATTATTCTTTAGTTTATCCTTACTGTGCTTGGATAGTAGGTTGGCTATCCAACCTACTAGGTTTAAGGTAGGCTGTAGTAATATTCTAAAGTTATTATAGTAGTCTGGCACAAGTTTAAACTGCTTTTTTTCAAAAAATGTCTTTTAATAATTTTTTCTTAAGAGACTATAACAACATGATACAAATTTGAAGCTTTCTGTAAAACACAAAAGGATTGGCATTCCAATCCATAATAAGGCAAAAGAAAATCAGTTTAGATCAGAAAAATCTGGATATTCTGTCAAGTCAGTGTAGATTAAACCCTTGCTACTCAAGGGCTTTTAAGACCTTTGCATAAGTATCACCTGTCGACTTAGGAGAAATGGAGAATCACTGGAGCTGCCCTGAACTCTAAAACAGAATCTAAAATTTTTCAGGATACCTGGATGACTTGTATGTATATGAAAACCAGTAAAGCTATGAAACAGACTTTTTTTTTTTTTTTTTAAGAATCTCTATGTCCAGCGTGGGGCTTGAACTCATGACCCTGAGATCAAAAGTCACATACTCTATCTACTGAATTAGCCAGGCTCCCCTGTGAACAGACTTGATCTGAGCCTTGAGCTTCATTTTATTATTTACTATCTGGTTAACTCTGGACAAGCTCCATCTCTTATATTTGGAGAAAAAATGGGGCTAATGTAAAGAATGATTATATTTTGTAAAGCATACAGTGATGCATACACACACATATATGATTACATAGTAAATATTTAAACTGTATTACTGTTTTCTTAGGTTGACTTAAACAAGTCAAGATACACTGTGAAGTTACAGAATAAAATAAGTTAGAGACTATGTAATGTCCTCCAAAGATTGTGACATTCATGCAGAGTTGATCTCTGCAGTTGTCTTGTCCTAGGAACAGTCACATAAATACTAAGAGGGGGCTGGAATATGAGATCAACAACTAACTATATTTAAATAGACATTAAATCTTATTTTATGCTATTCAATATTCAATATTATTATTAAATGTCTATAAAATGCACAATTAACTGGCTAACATAAGGTATATAATGTCAGACATAGAAAGAGATATAGAGAGAGTTGCTGTGAACTGGTGACCATGATGTCATTGCTAAACCCCATTTCTGGTCCTTATTGAGTAGACTTTGCCATCTCCACTGCTTGCTTTCTGGGGCAAAGGAAGTTAGGCTCATAGTTGGTAATTAGTCAGGAGTTTGGGGAACCTTAACACACAGGAACATGTCGACAGCAGGAAAGGTTACTTCTGTATGTTTGTCTGGTCACAGGTAGAGCTTCGCATATTATCAGTGGGCATCAGCACTCCTGTCATTCCTGATTTCACTGATTCCTAGTTACATACGTTGTTGAAGATGACTGGATGTCATAGCGTCAAGCAAACACTCCTTATAACAGCATATTAAAAAATGGATTGTTCAGGTAATTTGTAACATTTGTTTCTTGGCAGTGAATATTTTGTTTTTGATCTTTGCTTAACATCCTGAAAGCAGATGACATGGATAAAATTAATCAGACATTTACATCAGAATTTCTTCTTCTGGGACTCTCTGGTTACCCAAAATTTGAGATTATTTACTTTGTTCTAATTCTAGTAATGTATCTAGTGATTCTGATTGGCAACGGTGTTCTGATCATAGCAAGCATCTTTGACTCCCGTCTTCACACTCCCATGTACTTCTTCCTGGGCAACCTCTCTTTCTTGGACATCTGCTATACATCTTCCTCTGTTCCCTCAACTTTGGTGAGCTTAATTTCAAAGAGAAGGAGCATTTCCTTCTCTGGATGCACAGTACAGATGTTCATTGGGTTTGCAATGGGGTCCACAGAGTGTTTGCTCCTGGGCATGATGGCTTTTGATCGCTATGTAGCCATCTGTAACCCTCTGAGATACCCTATCATCATGAGCAAGGTGGTGTATGTACTAATGGCTTCTGTATCATGGCTCTCTGGTGGTATCAACTCAATTGTACAAACATCTCTTGCCATGCGATTGCCTTTCTGTGGGAATAATATTATCAATCATTTCACATGTGAAATATTAGCTGTCCTTAAGCTAGCTTGTGCTGACATATCCCTCAATATTATCACCATGGTGATATCGAATATGGCATTCCTGGTTCTTCCGTTGCTGGTCATTTTTTTCTCCTATATGTTTATCCTTTATACCATCTTGAGAATGAACTCAGCCACAGGGAGACGCAAAGCCTTTTCCACCTGCTCAGCACATCTGACTGTAGTGATCATATTTTATGGTACCATCTTCTTCATGTACGCCAAGCCCAAGTCTCAAGAATTGCCTGGAGAAGACAAGTTTAAAACTTCAGACAAGCTCATTTCCCTGTTTTATGGGGTAGTGACACCCATGCTAAATCCTATAATCTATAGCTTGAGGAACAAGGATGTAAAAGCTGCCGTAAAATATCTTCTGAACCGAAAACCTATTAAGTAAGTATTTCCTATACAGAAAGTCCATGTCTTTGTGAATAGGCATAAAGATGTACTCATAGGTCAATGAGTAAAAACCTTTGCAGAAACTATAGTTAAGGAGAGCTATTTTTATTCTTCCCCTTCCCTAGTCCTCCTCAACTAGAATTACTGAGAACTGTAATTCGCTTTCAACTCACTTTCCAAAATGTGCTGATCTAGAGCTCACAAATATGGTGAATTCTATTAGGATCTCATCCTTGATGATATCTGAGATGAGTGTTTCTGGATATTTGTGTGGACACAAAATAGAAAATAATCACACATAGGTTTGGAAGTAGGCAAGGGTACAGGATCTGCCATTTGACACCACGTCAATGAGATTGGATAGACTATTCTTTGTAAGCCATAGTTACCTTCCTTGTAATAAGGAAATAAAACCCGGTTTCAGTGTCATTTAAGGTTGCAATAAATTGGAGAAAGCATCTAACAATGTGCTACTTCACAGTGTCTTAGAATTTCAGAATTGAAGCTAAGACTCCAGATTGAGGACTAAAAGTTACTACTAAGCATCTCTTTTACCATAAGCTAGTAATTTTGAGAGCTAAAGCCTCCTTCTGAAAGTCAATCTGCTAATATAAATCATACTGTGTTTGCCTTTCCCCATACCTATATAAAGAGAAGCTCAGGTCCAGGGAAGAAATAATTAAGAAAGTTGTCTACCTTATGGAGAGTGCACAATGGGTGGCAGGAGGCATTTCTCTATAGTCCCTGAGAAAGAGTGGAAAATTGTTTTTTCCAAGTCAAATTAAGTGAGGGTGTTGCAAAAGAGTCCTTTAAGGTTTTGGATTCCTACAAAGAGAGCCTGGCTGCTGGCTTGATTGAGTGGAGGCCTGCAGGGTTCTCGAGGCTGCCAGCTGGCAGAGGACCTAGTCTAGAAGTGGGAGGAAGGTGAGTATTCTCTGCCAGATAAAACAGAAATGTTTCAAACCTGACTGGGGTGTTCTTACAAGCTCAGAAGGAGTGGTAAAAACAATGACTGGGAAAATAAAATCAGTTCTTACATTTTCCAATGACTTGAAACTCTTCAGTAAGTCTTTCATGTTTTTCTTTTTCTTTTTCTTTTTCTATTGATTCCTTGTCTAGAAGGCCATTACTGAGAGAAGGGTTATCTTTGGGCCACGCCATCTATCTTTTCTGTCATCTCTTAGCCCACTGTGATAGCTGGGCTTTGACTTTATTTCCTACTTAATATTCCTCTTTCTTATTTTGTTTTGGAGCCACAATGTAACTCCCTATCTCCTACTCAGAGGCTTCATTCTTTGCCAGTCCACTGCCTTGGGTGACTTAAGTTTCTACCTAAATGATCTGGTCACTGAATTCTGCTCTTCTTGCCACTATCCCACCAAGAATGAAGTGTTGTCACTGCAGAAAACTTCCAGCTGCTGCTCCCTCTTCTGGGTTGAATCACATCAGTACTGCTTTTGGTTCTATTCAGAAAGGCATGCCCTAGACCCTGTGGGTAATGGCTTTTGAATTTCTGGCACTAATCTTCTCCTTCCCCACTAGAAGCCCTGCATTTGTATCTGACTCTTGTTTAAGTCTCTTTAATTTTAGATACGTGACAACAAGGTTTTAGGCATGTAAAAATGTTATTTATATTGTTTAAACCAGCTCTTTTGCACTTTAATTTTTAATTGTTTCCCACGTAACATCAAGAATGTTAGCATCTGGGGCACCTGGGTGGCTCAGTGGGTTAAAGCTGTGCTTTTGGCTCAGGTCATGATCTCAGGGTCCTGGGATCGAGCCCCGCATCGGGCTCTCTGCTTGGCTCCTTCCTCTCTCTCTGCCTGCCTCTCTGCCTACTTGTGATCTCTGTCTGTCAAATAAATTAAAAAAAAAAAAAAAGAATGTTAGCATCTTATATTCAGGCTTATATCAAGTTGAACTCTTCACCTAATAAAATATTCCGTAGGTATATAAAAGTGAATTGAATAGGGCTTTGACAGAAACAAGAATGATCATGTCTATCCATGATTGGAAAGGTAATAGATTCGATAAAGTTGTCCTCCCTGGAAAATCAGAAAATTTCAAAGAGATTGTTAGGTGTGTGGTTTCCTGATTAATAAATATTTTTTAAATAAAAAATTATTTTAAAATGTTTAAAGGGGTGCCTGGGTGGCTCTGTTGGTTAAGTGTCAGACTCTTGATTTCAGCTCAGGTCATGACCTCAGGGTTGTGAGACTGAGCCCCAGGTCAGGCTCTGTACTCAGCAGGGAGTCTGCTTCTCACCCTCTTCATTTCTGTCCCCCTCCATCCCCTCCCTGTGCTTGATTGTGCACGGACATGCATGCACACACGAGCTTTCTCTCTTTCTAAAATAAGTAAAATAAATTTAAAAATATGTAAGAAAAATGTTGCCTATTTACCATCTCCCAAAGATATCACTTTCAATATTTCTCTTAGTCATTAGTAGTTATAAATTTACCATGTTTTTACTTTGATGTACTATGAACCATTAAAGTTAAAGTTTTTTTTAATGTAAAATACCTATTGTTTCAAAGAATAAATTTTAACAGTTGAAATTCAAAGGGCAGATGATATGAACTTATTCTAATTTCTAGCTAAATTATTCTTAGAAATATATTACCCATCCCATTAGAAGAGTTTCCCCCAATGTTTACAGCTCTGTTTATATATATACTTACACATACATATTTATATCTTTATTTATCTATATATAGGCATATTTATATTTAATTTTTCTTTAAAACATACTTCTGAAAATTTCAATTTCAAATATTTAAAAAAAAAAGAGTAATTTAATAAAATCCCAGGTACCAATCATACGACTTAAATTATTACCAACATGTGGTCAGTCTTCTCTCATCATTATCTATCTTCTTCCTCCAGATTATTTTGAAGCAAATCCTGGACATAGTTACATAATTGGTTTACGTTTATATTTATAAATATAGAGACTTTATAAATATAGAGATTTCACCTTTTGGAAGACATAGACTATGAGCAATGCCTTCTCCAGTTGAATCTCCCAGGCCAGTACTGCACAACCGTCTTTTAGAACATTTCAGTTAGTGTTTGTTTATATATACAGCATGTTGCTATTAACTGCTTATTGAGTTTGAGTATGTAGTTTGTACTCCAAAGATTGATTTCCCCATGATACTATAATACTAACCACCAAATATACTTTAGAGTATGCCAAAGAGCTTCCCATGGGCTCCCTTTATATCAACCATTATGTTCCCTTCTTTCCACTTTTTGTTTATTTTTACCCAGGTTATCCTCCTTGGGGTAGGACTGTTGGATTCATCTATAGGGCGAACCCATGATGCTAGCAGCAATTAAACATGGCCAATGATTCCCCTTTTCTAGTCTGTTCGTACGGTGGATAAGTATAAGCATATAGGTTTATCCCACTAACCAGGTAAGAGAGAGACAAAAATAATTAATGAAGAGTATCCAAAGGGGAAAAAAGACAGTCTCTTCAACAAATGGTGTGGGGAAAACTGGACAGCAACATGCAAAACAATGAAACTGAGCCACTTTCTTGCCCCATACACAAAAATAAATTCAAAATGGGTGAAAGAGCTAAATGTGAGACCTGAAACCATAAAAATCCTAAAGGACAATGCAGTAACCTCTTTGACATCGGCCATAGAAACTTCTTTGTGGATATCTTCTGAGGCATGGGAAACAAAAGCATAAATGATCTATTGAGACTACATCAAAATAAAAAGCTCCTACACAGTGAAAGAAACAGTCAACAAAACTAGATGGCCACCTATGGAATGGGAGAAGATATCTGTAAATAATACATAAATGACAAATATTTGTAAATGAGCAAACCCTGGTAAAGGGTCAGTATCCAAAATATAAAGAGAACTTATAAAACTCAATACCCCCCAAAACAAAGAATGGCAGACGACATGAATAGACACTTTTCCAAGGAAGATGTACAGGTGACCAATAGACACATAAAAGGATGCTCAACATCACTGCTCACCAGGAAAACACAAATCAAAACTACAATGAGTTATGATCTCACATCTATCAAAATGGCTAAAATCACAACATCGGAAACAACAGGTTTTGCAGAGGATGTGGAGAAAGGAGAAACTTCTTGCCCTATTGGTGGGAATGCAAACTGATGCAGCCACTGTGGAAAACAGTATGGAGGCTCCTCATAAAAATAGAACTATCCTACAATCCAGCTACTGCACTACTAGTTATTTACCCATTAATCCCATTTTTAAAAAAGAGATAAAAGAAGGAATCATCTATATTATCTTTCTTTTAGGAAGTATTAGATGTATTATCCTGTGTCATGTTCAACAATTGACCATTTCTCCAGAACTCATAAATGCAATTCATGTCACAGGAACATAGAGTCAACCAAAGAAAAAGAAAAATTTTTAGAGATATAGAAGAAGTTTCTATGAGTGCTCCCACCATTTTCACCATATCTCCCTCCCCAGATATCTCAAAATATAGTCAGTGGTAGTCTTCTTTTAATGCCACATATATTAAGTGTTAGCACACATTCATTCAGTCCTGAAAGCCATCCTTTTAGTCTCTTATTTTCCAATATTGTAAGCAGGGATTTCAATTGTCTATTACAATTTTCTTTGGTCCACATTTTATGCATAATAATGTATATGATGTTTAATGCTTTGTAACTCCTTGAATTTCACTTTAGATAACCAACATTCAAATTAAAGTAATAATCTTGCTCTAGACCTTAAAGAGTGGCAGGAGTTTTTGCTTTATTTGCCAGGCTATGCAAATCAAATAAATGAGCATCTCTCTCTGTCAAGACTCATTATCTACCCAGAAACAAGGGTAATGGGCCAATGTAATC
Source organism: Mustela lutreola (assembly GCF_030435805.1). Lineage (NCBI taxonomy): Eukaryota > Metazoa > Chordata > Mammalia > Carnivora > Mustelidae > Mustela > Mustela lutreola. The sequence continues at coordinate 27,397,020 of NC_081301.1, forward strand.
CACTTGCCAGATATGCCTCTTCCTGGATCCTTTTGTAGGTAGCCTGTAATGACTTTTAGTTCCAGATTTTTCTGCTTACAAACATCACAATTGTTAGGTACATTTCCAGATCCTTAGGGAGATAGTAGGATGCACTTTTTGCGCACATTGTTGTATTGCTTGAATGCCTTTATGTACTTTCATCTCACATCCCCAAGGGGCCACTTCCAAAAAGAGAAAAAAGACTCATTTGTTGTATTTAGTTCTCTTATGAATTCATGTGGAAAATTTTATGGTAGTCATAGGTTTTCCCCACTTTGAAAATCCTTCTTCAATCCATAAAGTGTCCTGTAACATATCACCCTATATAGGAGTCCTTTATCATCCAGCCATATAAGGCCTATATTTTCAGACCATATTGCTAGTCCATTAGCTACTCTCTGAGAATCAGTAAAAATTCATACCATATCATTATTGTTATTGTCTGATTCCTCTAATGAATGAGAAATACTATTTTTATTTCTTCCTAATTATATAGTAACAGTGACTTTGTGACATTGGAATATTACTTCATCACTTTTACTCCAGTTTCCTTGTTTATAGAAGGGGACATCTTACTAAATGATTTTTACAGAGCTTTCCAGCTCTTAACTTCTATGATCTGATAATATAAAAGCAACCTGGATGTATTTCCACTTATGCTTCAATGTACACATGCTATGGTTTCTGGTGTGGGTGAGTACATGTGCATGTTTGTGTCTATGTCCATGCCTAAATACCAATCTTTCTTAAGAAAATTTTTACTTCTCAGAATGCAGATATTTTATTTAAAATATTATATTTAGGTTCTACAATGTAGTTTTTATAATATATACCATGATGACTTAATTTATAAGTTGTGAAATGATTACCATAGTCAAGTTAATTTACATATTCATCCCCTCACAATGTCACCTTTCAGTGTGTGTGGTGAAAACACTTAAGATCTACTCTCTTAGAAAATTTCAAGTATACAGTAGAGTGTTATTAACTATAATTGCCATCCTGTACATTAGATCTCCACAAGTTACTCATCTTAGAACTGTAAGTTTGTACCTTTTGACCAGTGTATTTCCATTTTTCCCACTACCCCAAACCCTGGCAACAACCATTTCACTTCCTGGTCCTATAGGTTTTTTTTTTTTTTTTTTAAAGATTTTGTTTATTCATTTGACAGAGATCACAAGCAGGCAGAGAGGCAGGCAGAGAGAGAGGAAGGGAAGCAGGCTCCCTGCTGAGCAGAGAGCCCTATGCGGGGCTCAATCCCAGGACTCTGAGATCATGACCTGAGTTGAAGGCTGAGGCTTTAACCCACTGAGCCACCTAGGCGCCCCTGGTCCTATCAGTTTTTTATTTTTTTATTTTTTTATATATTTTTTAAAGATTTTATTAATTATTTGAAAGACAGGGATCACAAGTAGACAGAGAGGCTGGCAGAGAGAGAGGAGGAAGCAGGCTCCCCACTGAGTAGAGAGCTCAATGTGGGGCTCGTTCCTAGGACCTTGGGATCATGACCTGAGCCAAAGGCAGAGGCTTTAACCTGCTGAGCCACCCAGGTGCCCCTATTGTTATTTTTTGAAGATTTCACATGTTAAGTGAGATCCTGAAATATTGGACTTTCTGTGTCTGACTTATTTTACTTAGCATAATATCTGCCAGTTTTGCTCATATTATCACAAATGGCAAGATTTCCTTCTCTTTTATGGCTATATAATATTCCATTGTGTGTCCATTGGTACATCAACAGACACTTAGATTATTTCCTTATCTTTCCCATTGTAAATAACGCTTCAGTGAACATGAGAGTGCAGATATCTCTTTGAGATACTGATTTCATTTCTTTTGGATGTATATCCAGAAGTGAGGTTGATGAATCATAAGGTATTTTTTTTAATTTTTTATTTTTTATAAACATATATTTTTATCCCCAGGGGTACAGGTCTGTGAATCACCAGGTTTACACACTTCACAGCATGCTGGCGAGGATGCGGAGAAAGGGGAACCCTCCTACACTGTTGGTGGGAATGCAAGCTGGTGCAGCCACTCTGGAAAACAGCATGGAGGTTCCTCAAAATGTTGAAAATAGAACTGCCCTATGACCCAGCAATTGCACTACTGAGTATTTACCCTAAAGATACAAACGTAGTGATCCGAAGGGGCACGTGCACCCGAATGTTTATAGCAGCAATGTCCACAATAGCCAAACTATGGAATCATAAGGTATTTTTAATTTTCTGAGGAGCATGCATACTGTTTACCATAAATGCTATGCTGATTTACATTCCTACCGACACTGTTCAAGAGTACCCTCTCACCAACACTTGTTATCATTTGTCCTTTGATAATAGCCATTCTAACAAATATAAGGAGCTATCTCATTGTGGTTTTGATTTGCATTTCCTTGATGATTGCTGATATTGAGCACCTTTCCTGTACCTGTTGACCATTGTAATGTCTTCCTTGGAATAATTTCTATTCAGTTCCTTTGCCCCTCACCCCTTTTTGTTATGGAGTGTTATGAGTTTCTTCTTATGGGTTTTGAATATTAACCTCTTACCACGTATATGGTTTGCAAATTTTTTCCGTCTTTCCATAGATTGCCTTTTCAATTTTTTGATGGATTTTTTGCTATGCAGAGGTTTTTATTTAATATAGACCCACTTATTTATTTGCATTTGTTGCTGGTGCTTTTGGTGTTGTATATAAAAAAATTGCAAAAATCAATGTCAAGTAGCTTTTCCCTTAAGTTTTAGGAGTTTTATAGTTTCAGATATTACATATAGGCCTTTAATCCATTTCAAATTAATATTTATGTATGGCTATTTGAGTCTACTTCATTGTTTGCATGTAGTTATCCAGTTTCCCCAACACCATTTATTAAAGAGACTATCCTTTTGTCATTGAGTATTCTTGTTACTCATGTCAAAACTTAGTTTACTGCACATACCTGGGTTTATTTCTGAGCTACTTATTCTGTTACATTATCTATGCTTCTGTTTTTATGCTACTACAATACTGTTTTGATTACTAAAGCTTTATAGTAGCATTTGAAATCAGATTACCTCTAACTTTTTTTTTATTTTTTTTTTTATTTTTTATTTTTTATAAACATATATTTTTATCCCCAGGGGTACAGGTCTGTGAATCACCAGGTTTACACACTTCACAGCACTCACCAAATCACATACCCTCCCCAATGTCCATAATCCCTCCCCCTTCTCCCAAACCCCCTCCCCCCGGCAACCCTCAGTTTGTTTTGTGAGATTAAGAGTCACTTATGGTTTGTCTCCCTCCCAATCCCATCTTGTTTCATTTATTCTTCTTCTACCCACTTAAGCCTCCATGTTGCATCACCACTTCCTCATATCAGGGAGATCATATGATAGTTGTCTTTCTCTGCTTGACTTATTTCGCTAAGCATGATACGCTCTAGTTCCATCCATGTTGTTGCAAATGGCAAGATTTCATTTCTTTTGATGGCTGCATAGTATTCCATTGTGTATATATACCACATCTTCTTGATCCATTCATCTGTTGATGGACAGCTTTCCATAGTTCTTTCCATAGTTTGGCTATTGTGGACATTGCTGCTATAAACATTCGGGTGCATGTGTCCCTTTGGATCACTACATTTGTATCTTTAGGGTAAATACCCAATAGTGCAATTGCTGGGTCATAGGGCAGTTCTATTTTCAACATTTTGAGGAACCTCCATGCTGTTTTCCAGAGTGGCTGCACCAGCTTGCATTCCCACCAACAGTGTAGGAGGGTTCCCCTTTCTCCGCATCCTCGCCAGCATCTGTCATTTCCTGACTTGTTGATTTTAGCCATTCTGACTGGTGTGAGGTGATATCTCATTGTGGTTTTGATTTGTATTTCCCTGATGCCGAGTGATATGGAGCACTTTTTCATGTGTCTGTTCGCCATCTGGATGTCTTCTTTGCAGAAATGTCTGTTCATGTCCTCTGCCCATTTCTTGATTGGATTATTTGTTCTTTGGATGTTGAGTTTGCTAAGTTCTTTATAGATTCTGGACAGTAGTCCTTTATCTGATATGTCGTTTGCAAATATCTTCTCCCATTCTGTCAGTTGTCTTTTGATTTTGTTAACTGTTTCCTTTGCTGTGCAAAAGCTTTTGATCTTGATGAAATCCCAGTAGTTCATTTTTTCCCTTGCTTCCCTTGCCTTTTGCGTTGTTCCTAGGAAGATGTTGCTGCGGCAGAGGTCGAAGAGGTTGCTGCCCGTGTTCTCCTCAAGGATTTTGATGGATTCCTTTCGTACATTGAGGTCCTTCATCCATTTTGAGTCTATTTTTGTGTGTGGTGTAAGGAAATGGTCCAATTTCATTTTTCTGCATGTGGCTGTCCAATTTTCCCAGCACCATTTATTGAAAAGGCTGTCTTTTTTCCATTGGACATTCTTTCCTGCTTTGTCGAAGATTAGATGACCATAGATTTGAGGGTCTATTTCTGGGCTCTCTATTCTGTTCCATTGATCTATGTGTCTGTTTTTGTGCCAGTACCATGCTGTCTTGATGATGACAGCTTTGTAATAGAGCTTGAAGTCCGGAATTGTGATGCCACCAACGTTGGCTTTCTTTTTCAATATCCCTTTGGCTATTCGAGGTCTTTTCTGGTTCCATATAAATTTTAGAATTATTTGTTCCATTTCTTTGAAAAAGATGGATGGTACTTTGATAGGAATTGCATTAAATGTGTAGATTGCTTTAGGTAGCATAGACATTTTCACAATATTTATTCTTCCAATCCAGGAGCATGGAACATTTTTCCATTTCTTTGTGTCTTCCTCAATTTCTTTCATGAGTACTTTATAGTTTTCTGAGTATAGATTCTGTGTCTCTTTGGTTAGGTTTATTCCTAGGTATCTTATGGTTTTGGATGCAATTGTAAATGGGATTGACTCCTTAATATCTCTTTCTTCTGTCTTGCTGTTGGTGTAGAGAAATGCAACTGATTTCTGTGCATTGATTTTATATCCTGACACTTTACTGAATTCCTGTATAAGTTCTAGCAGTTTTGGAGTGGAGTCTTTTGGGTTTTCCACATATAGTATCATATCATCTGCGAAGAGTGATAATTTGACTTCTTCTTTGCCGATTTGGATGCCTTTAATTTCCTTTTGTTGTCTGATTGCTGAGGCTAGGACCTCTAGTACTATGTTGAATAGCAGTGGTGATAATGGACATCCCTGCCGTGTTCCTGACCTTAGCGGAAAAAAAAGTCTCAGTTTTTCTCCATTGAGAATGATATTTGCGGTGGGTTTTTCATAGATGGCTTTTATGATATTTGAGGTATGTGCCCTCTATCCCTACACTTTGAAGAGTTTTGATCAGGAAGGGATGCTGTACTTTGTCAAATGCTTTTTCAGCTTCTACTGAGAGTATCATATGGTTCTTGTTCTTTCTTTTATTGATGTGTTGTATCACATTGAATGATTTGCGGATGTTGAACCAACCTTGCAGCCCTGGAATAAATCCCACTTGATCGTGGTGAATAACCCTTTTAATGTACTGTTGAATCCTATTGGCTAGTATTTTGTTGAGTATTTTCGCATCTGTGTTCATCAAGGATATTGGTCTATAGCTCTCTTTTTTGATGGGATCCTTGTCTGGTTTTGGGATCAAGATGATGCTGGCCTCATAAAATGAGTTTGGAAGTTTTCCTTCCATTTCTATTTTTTGGAACAGTTTCAGGAGAATAGGAATTAGTTCTTCTTTAAATGTTTGGTAGAATTCCCCCGGGAAGCCGTCTGGCCCTGGGCTTTTGTTTGTTTGGAGATTTTTAATGACTGTTTCAATCTCCTTACTCGTTATTTCTTCCTGGTTCAGTTGTGGTAGTTTATATGTTTCTAGGAATGCATCCATTTCTTCCAGATTGTCAAATTTATTGGCTTAGAGTTGCTCATAGTATGTTCTTATAATACTTTGTATTTCTTTGGTGTTAGTTGTGATATCTCCTCTTTCATTCATGATTTTATTTATTTGGGTCCTTTTTCTTTTCTTTTTGATAAGTCGGGCCAGGGGTTTATCAATTTTATTAATTCTTTCAAAGAACCAGCTCCTACTTTCGTTGATTTGTTCTATTGTTTTTTTCGTTTCTATTTCATTGATTTCTGCTCTGATCTTTACGATTTCTCTTCTCCTGCTGGGCTTAGGGTTTCTTTCTTGTTCTTTCTCCAGCTCCTTTAGGTGTAGGTTTAGGTTGTGTACCTGAAACCTTTCTTGTTTCTTGGGAAAGGCTTGAACTGCTATATATTTTCCTCTCAGGACTGCCTTTGTTGTGTCCCACAGATTTTGAACCATTGTATTTTCATTATCATTTGTTTCCATGATTTTTTTCAATTCTTCTTTAATTTCCCGGTTGACCCATTTATTCTTTAGAAGGATGCTGTTTAGTCTCCATGTATTTGGGTTCTTTACAAACTTCCTTTTGTGGTTGAGTCCTAGCTTTAGAGCATTGTGGTTTGAAAATATGCAGGGAATGATCCCAATCTTTTGATACCGGTTGAGTCCTGATTTAGGACCGAGGATGTGATCTATTCTGGAGAATGTTCCATGTGCACTAGAGAAGAATGTGTATTCTGTTGCTTTGGGATGAAATGTTCTGAATATATCTGTGATGTCCATCTGGTCCAGTGTGTCGTTTAAGGCCTTTATTTCCTTGCTGATCTTTTGCTTGGATGATCTGTCCATTTCAGTGAGGGGAGTGTTCAAATCCCCTACTATTATTGTATTATTGTTGATGTGTTTCTTTGATTTTGTTATTAATTGGTTTATATAGTTGGCTGCTCCCACATTGGGGGCATAGATATTTAAAATTGTTAAATCTTCTTGTTGGACAGACCCTTTGAGTATGATATAGTGTCCTTCCTCATCTCTTATTATAGTCTTTGGCTTAAAATCTAATTGATCTGATATAAGGATTGCCACTCCTGCTTTCTTCTGATGTCCATTAGCATGGTAAATTCTTTTCCATCCCCTCACTTTAAATCTGGAGGTGTCTTTGGGCTTAAAATGAGTTTCTTGGAGGCAACATATAGATGGGTTTTGTTTTTGTATCCATTCTGATACCCTGTGTCTTTTGACAGGGGCATTTAGCCCATTAACATTCAGGGTAACTATTGAGAGATATGAATTTAGTGCCATTGTATTGCCTGTAAGGTGACTGTTACTGTATATGGTCTCCGTTCCTTTCTTATCTACCACTTGTTGGCTCTCTCTTTGCTTAGAGGACCCCTTTCAAGATTTCCTGTAGAGCTGGTTTGGTGTTTGCAAATTCTTTCAGTTTTTGTTTGTCCTGGAAGCTTTTAATCTCTCCTTCTATTTTCAGTGATAGCCTAGCTGGATATAGTATTCTTGGCTGCATGTTTTTCTCGTTTAGTGCTCTGAATATATCATGCCAGCACTTTCTGGCCTGCCAGGTCTCTGTGGATAAGTCAGCTGCCAATCTAATATTTTTACCATTGTATGTTACAGACTTCTTTTCCTGGGCTGCTTTCAGGATTTTCTCTTTGTCACTGAGACTTGTAAATTTTACTATTAGGTGATGGGGTGTGGGCCTATTCTTTTTTATTTTGAGGGGCATTCTCTGAACCTCCTGAATTTTGATTCTCGTTTCCTTTGCCATATTGGGGAAATTCTCCCCAATAATTCTCTCCAGTATACCTTCTGCTCCCCTCTCTCTTTCTTCTTCTTCTGGAATCCCAATTATTCTAATGTTGTTTCGTCTTATGGTGTCACTTATCTCTCGAATTCTCCCCTCGTGGTCCAGTAGCTGTTTGTCCCTCTTTTGCTCAGCTTCTTTATTTTCTGTCATTTGGTCTTCTATATCACTAATCCTTTCTTCTGCCTCAATTATTCTAGCAGTGAGAGCCTCCATTTTTGAGTGCACCTCATTAAAGCTTGTTTGATTTCAACTTGGTTAGATTTTAGTTCTTTTATTTCTCCAGAAAGGGCTTTTATATTTCTCGAGAGGGTTTCTCTAATATCTTCCATGCCTTTTTCGAGCCTGGCTAGAACCTTGAGAATTGTCATTCTGAACTCTAGATCTGATATATTGCCAATGTCTGTATTGATTAGGTCCCTAGCCTTCGGTACTGCCTCTTGTTCTTTTTTTGTTTTGAATTTTTCCATCTTGTCATTTTTACAAATAAGAGTATATGAAGGAGCAAGGCAAATACTAAAAGGGTGGCAACAACCCCAGGAAAATATGCTTTAACCAAATTAGAAGAGATCCCAAATCGTGAGGGGGGAGAAAAGGGATAAAAAGAGGTTCAAAAAGGAAGAAAGAAATAAAAAAGAAAAAAGAAAAAAAAGAAAAGAAAAGAATTTAAAAAAAGAAAACAAATAAGAAAAATATAAAAAAGAAAATATATATATATTGGATAAACTAGTTAAAAAATGTTAAAAAAGAAAAAGGGAACAGTTTAAAAAAAATTACCAGAAGGCGAGAAAAAAACCAAAAAATGAAAAAGAAAAAAATTAAATTAACTGCAAGACTGAAAAAAAAACACAGGGAAAAAGCCATGAGTTCCGTGCTTTGCTTTCTCCTCCTCTGGAATTCTGCTGCTCTCCTTGGTATTGAAACCGTACTCCTTGGTAGGTGAACTTGGTTTTGGCTGGATTTCTTGTTGATCTTCTGGGGGAGGGGCCTGTTGTAATGATTCTCAAGTGTCTTTGCCCCAGGGGGAATTGCACCTCCCTTACCAGGAGCCGGGGTGAGTAATCTGCTCGGGTTTGCTTTCAGGAGCTTTTGTTCCCTGAGCACTTTCCGTAGGGTTCCGGAGGACGGGAATACAAATGGCGGCCTCCTGGTCTCTGGCCCAGAGGAGCCGAGAGCCCAGGGCCCCACTCTTCAGTGCGCCCTCAGAGAACAGCGCCCAGTTACTCCGTCTGCCTGACCTCTGGCCGTGCTCCGAGCTCACCGAGCCTGCGACCGGTTCAAGGTAACCCTGAGCTGCGAGCTTACTGTCGGCTCTGTCTCTGTAGCCGGCTTTCCCGTTCCAATACCCGCAAGCTCTGCGACACTCAGACACCCCCGATCCTTCTGTGACACTGCGGGCCCTGAGGCCACGCTGACCCTGCGTGGGCTTCGCCCCGGTTTAGCCTCTGGAGCGATGCCCCTCAGCGGAACAGACTTTTAAAAGTCCTGATTTTGTGCTCCGTTGCTCCGCCGCTTTCCGGGAGCCGGCCCCTCCCCTGGGGTCTATCTTCCCGTCGCTTTGGATTCACGTCTCCGCAAGTCGTACCTTTCAGAAAGTGGTTGTTTTTCTGTTTCCAGAATTGCTGTTCTTCTTCTCTTCGATCTGCCGATGGATTTTCAGGTGTTTTCAATCTTTAGATAAGCTATCTAGCTGATCTCCGGCTAGCTGAAGTAGTCTCAGCCTGCTACTTCTCCACCATCTTGACTCCTCCCTCTGTCCATTTCCTGATTGGATTATTTGTTCTTTGGGTGTTGAGTTTGCTAAGCTCTTTATAGATTTTGGATACTAGCCCTTTATCTAATATGTCATTTGTAAATATCTTCTCCCATTCTGTCAGTTGTCTTTTGGTTTTGTTAACTGTTTCCTTTCTGTGCAAAAGCTTTTGATCTTGATGAAATCCCAATAATTCATTTTTGCCCTTGCTTCCCTTGCTTTTGGCGATGTTCCTAGGAAGAAGTTGCTGTAGTTGAGGTCGAAGCAGTTGCTGCCTGTGTTCTCCTCAAGGATTTTGATGGGTTCCTTTATCACATTGAAGCCATTCATCCATTTTGAGTCTATTTTTGTGTGTGGTGTAAGGAAATGGTCCAGTTTCATTTTTCTGCATGTGGCTGTCCAGTTTCTTCTACAACATTTGTTGAAGCGGCTGTCTTTCTTCCATTGGACATTCTTTCCTGCTTTGTCGAAGATTAGTTGACCATAGAGTTGAGGGTCTATTTCTGGGCTTTCTATTCTGTTCCATTGATCTATGTGTCTGTTTTTGTGCCAGTACCATACTGTCTTAATGATGACAACTTTTAATAGAGCTGGAAGTCTGGAATTGTGATTCCACCAACTTTGGCTTTCTTTATTCAGTATTCCTCTGGCTATTTGAGGTCTTTTCTGGTTCCATATAAATTTAAGGATTATTTGTTCCATTTTCTTAAAAAAAAAAAAAAGGATGGGATTTTGATTGGGATGACATTAAATGTGTAGATTGCTTTAGGTAGCATAGACATTTTCACTATATTTGTTCTTCCAATCCATGAGCATGGAACATTTTTCCATTTCTTTGTGTCTTCCTCAATGTTTTTCATGAGTACTTTATAGTTTTCTGAGTATAGATTCTGTGCCTCTTTGGTTAGGTTTATTCCTAGATATCTTATGGTTTTGGGTGCACTTGTTAATGGGATTGACTCCTTAAGTTCTCTTTCTTCTGTCTTGTTGTTGGTGTAGAGAAATGCAACTGATTTCTGTGCATTGATTTTCTATCCTGACACTTTACTGAATTCCTGTACAAGTTCTAGCAGTTTTGGAGTGGAGTCTTTTGGTTTTTCCACATATAGTATCATATCATCTGCAAAGAGTGAGAGTTTGACTTCTGCTTTGCCAATTTGGATGCTTTTAATTTCCTTTTGTTGTCTGATTGCTGAGGCTGGGACTTCTAGTACTATGTTGAATAGGAGTGGTGATAATGGACATCCCTGCTGTGTTCCTGACCTTAGTAGAAAAGCTCTCAGTTTTTCTCCTTTGGAATGATATTTGCAGTGGGTTTTTCTAGATGGCTTTTATGATATTTGAGGTATGTACCCTCTATCCCTACACTTTGAATAGTTTTGATCAGGAAAGAATGCTGTACTTTGTCCATTGCTTTTCCAGCATCTATTGAGAGTATCGTATTGTTCTTGTTCTTTCTTTTATTAATGTATTGTATCACATTGATTGATTTGCAGATGTTGAACCAACTTTGCAGCCCTGGAATAAATCCTAGTTGGTCGTGGTGGACAGTCCTTTTAATATACTGTTGGATCCTATTGGCTAGTATTTTGGTGAGAATTTTTGCATCTGTGTTTATCAAGGATATTGGTCTGTAACTCTCTTTTTTGATGGTATCCTTGTCTGGTTTTTGGATCAAGGTGATGTTGGCCTCATAAAATTAGTTTGGAAGTTTTCCTTCCATTTCTAGTTTTTGGAACTGTTTCAGGAGAACAGGAATTAATTCTTCTTTAAATGTTTGGTAGAATTCCCTTGGGAAGCCATCTGGACCTGGGCTGTTGTTTAATTGGAGATTTTTGATGACTGCTTCAATCTCCTTACTGGTTACGGGTCTGTTCAGGTTTTCTATTTCTTCCTGGTTCAGTTGTGGTAGTTTATATGTCTCTAGGAATGCATCCATTTCTTACAGATTGTCAAATTTGTTGGCATAGAGTTGCTCATAATATGTTCTTATAATTGTTTGTATTTCTTTGGTGTTAGTTGTGATCTCTCCTCTTTCATTCATGATTTTATTTATTTGGGTCCTTTTTCTTTTCTTTTTGATAAGTCTGGCCAGGGGTTTATCAATCTTATTAATTCTTTCAAAGAACCAGCTCCTAGTTTTGTTGCTTAGTTCTATTGTTTTTTGTTTGTTTGTTTGTTTGTTTTTTGGTTTCTATTTCATTGATTTCTGCTCTGATCTTTATGATTTCTCTTCTCCTGATGGGTTTAGGGTTTCTTTCTTGTTCTTTCTCCAGCTCCTTTAAGTGTAAGGTTAGGTTGTGTATTTGAGATCTTTCTTGTTTCTTGAGAAAGGCTTGTATCACTATCTATTTTCCTCTCAGGACTGCCTTTGCTGTATCCCACAGTTTTGAACTGTTGTGTTTTCATTATCATTTGTTTCCATGAATTTTTTCAACTCTTCTTTCATTTCCTGGTTGACTCATTCATTCTTTAGTCTCCATTTATTTGGGTTCTTTCTAAATTTCTTCCTGTGGTTGAGTTCTAGTTTCAAGGCATTGTGGTCTGAAAATATGCAGGGAATGATCCTAATCTTTTTTTAAAAAACTTTTTTAAAAAATTTATTTTCAGCATAACCGTATTCATTATTTTTGCACCACACCCAGTGCCCCATGCAATCTGTGCTCTCTATAATACCTACCACCTGGTAACCCGACCACCCCCCCCCCCCCGCCCCTTCAAAACCCTCAGATCCTAATCCTTTGATACCAGTTGAGTCCTGATTTATTACCCAGGATGTGATTCCGGAGAATATTCCATGTACACTAGAGAAAGATGTGTATTCTGTTGCTTTGGAATGGAATGTTCTGAATATATCTGTGATGTCCATCTGGTCCAGTGTATCATTTAAGGCCTTTATTTCCTTGTTGATATTTGCTTGGATGATCTGTCCACTTTCAGTGAGGGGAGTGCTCAAGTCCCCTACTATTATTGTATTATTGTTGATGTGTTTCTTTGATTTTATTATTAATTGGTTTATATAGTTGGATGCTCCCATGTTAGGGGTATAGATATTTAAAATTATTAGGTCTTCTTGTTGAACAGACCCTTTGAGTATGATATAGTGTGCTTCCTCATCTCTTATTATAGTCTTTGCTTAAAATCTAATTGCTTTGATATAAGGATTGCCACCCCAGCTTTCTTTTGATTTCCATTAGCATAGTAAATTGTTTTCCACCCCCTCACTTTAAATCTGGAGGTGTCTTTGGGTCTAAAATGAGTTTCTTTTAGGCAGCATATTTATAGGTTTTGTTTTTGTATCTATTCTGGTACGCTGTGTCTTTTGATTGGGGCATTTAGCCCATTAACATTCAGGGTAACTATTGAGAGATATGAATTTAGTGCCATTATATTGCCTGTAAGGCGACTGTTACTGTATACTGTCTCTGTTCCTTTCTGATCTACTACTTTTAGGCTCTCTCTTTGCTTAGAGGACCCCTTTCAATATTTCCTGTAGAGCTGGTTTGGTGTTTGCAAATTCTTTTAGTTGTTTGTCCTGGAAGCTTTTAATCTCTCCTTCTATTTTCAATGATAGCCTAACTGGATATAGTATTCTTGGCTGCATGTTTTTCTCATTTAGTGCTCTGAATATATCATGCCAGTCCTTTCTGGCCTGCCAGGTCTCTGTGGATAAGTCTGCTACCAATCTAATATTTTTACCATTGTGTGTTACAGACATCTTTTCCCGGGGTGCTTTCAGGATTTTCTCTTTGTCACTGAGACTTGTAAATTTTACTATTAGATGATGGGTTGTGGACCTATTCTTATTGATTTTTAGGGGAGTTCTCTGCACCTCCTGGATTTTGATGCTTGTTCCCTTTGCCATACATATTAGGGAAATTTTGTACAATAATTCTCTCCAATATACCTTCTGCTCCCCTCTCTTTTTCTTCTTCTTCTGGAATCCCAATTATTCTAATGTTGTTTCATCTTATGGTATCACTTGTCTCTTGAATTCTCCCCTCGGGGTCCAATAGTTGTTTGTCTCTCTTTTGCTCAGCTTCTTTATTCTCTGTCACTAATACCCTCTTCTGCCTTATTTATGTTAGCAGTAAGGGCCTCCGTTTTTCATTGCACCTCACTAATACATTTTTTTATTTCAACTTGGTTAGATTTTAGTTGTTTTATTTCTCCAGAAAGGGCTTTTATTTCTCCAGACAGGGTTTTTCTAGTATCTTCAATACCTTTTTTGAGCCCGGCTACCACCTTGAGAATTGTCATTCTTTACTATAGATCTGACATATTACCAATGTCCATATTGATTAGATCCCTAGCTTTCAGTACTGCCTCTTGTTCTTTCTTTTGTGGTGAGTTTTTCTGCCTTGTCATTTTATCCAGATAAGAATATATGAATGAGAGAATAAAATACTAAATGGGTGGCAAAGACCCCTGGAAAATGTGCTTTAACCAAATCAGAAGAGACCCCAAATCATGGGGGTTGGGGGAGAAAGGGGTAAAAAGAAGTTCAGAAAAAAAATTAAAAAAAGAAAACAAATAAAGAAAAAATAGAAAAAAGAAAAAAATATATATTAGACTGGTGACTAGAACAGGGTCATCCACTTAATTTTGGGAGTATTTTGGTCTCTTAGAAGAAACTACCTCCCAAAATTTTAAAGAATGAAAAACATATATAAGGGTAAACACAATGAAAGGATGGAATATGACTATAAAGATGAAAAAAAATTTTTTTAATTTTTTAAAAAAGGAGTTGACAAGATAAGTTGGTTGGGAGATTAAAGCAAAGAAAGTGGAGAGAATTTGCTCAGGCTAGAGACTAGAACAAGCCGGGTGCTAGATTTAGGGTATATTTTGATCTATTAGAACAAGTTGTGCCCCAATTTTTTTAGAAGAAAAAACCCTCTGTGTATACAAAAAATAAAGTTAGATACAATGAAGGCTAAAATATGACTATAATAGGGGCACCTGGGTGGCTCAGTGGGTTAAGCCTCTGCCTTCGGCTCAGGTCATGATCCCAGGGTCCTGGGATCGAGCCTTACATCGGGCTCTCTGCTCTGCAGGGAGCCTGCTTCCTTCTCTCTCTCTGCCTGCCTCTCTGCCTACTTGTGATCTCTGTCAGATAAATAAAGAAAAAATCTTTAAAAAAATATGACTATAATAATGAAGGTTCAAAAAAGATTATTATTATCTTCTTTAATGAAAGGTATTGTTAAGATAAACTAGTTAAAAAACATTAAAAGAGGAAAGGGTAAAAGTTAAAAAAAATTTCGCAGAAGAAAAAAAAGTTAAAAAAATTAACTTTGCAAGACTAAGGAATCATGGGGAAAAAACCATGAATTCCATGTTTTGCTTTCTCCTCCTCTGGGATTCTGGTGTTTTCCTTGGTAAGTGAACTTGGTCTTGGCTAGATTTCTTGTTGTTTTTCTGGGGGAGAGGCCTGTTATAGTGATTCTCACGTTTTTGCCCGAACAGGAACTGCACCGCCCTTACCAGGGGCCAGGCTAAGTATTCCCCTCGGTTTTGCTTTTGGGAGCTTTTGTTCCCTGAATGCTTTCCGTAGAGTTCTGGAGGATGGGGATGAAAATGGCAGCCTCCCAATCTCTGGCCTGGAGGAGCCGAGACCTCGGGGACCCACTCCTCAGTGCACCCTTGGAGAAACGTGCTCAATCGCTCCTGTCTCCCTGACCTCCAGTTGCACTCCGAGCTCACCCAGCCTTTGACCAAGCATCTCTGTCTCTGGCACACAGCCTCGCCTGGAGTCTCCAAACACTGCATATCCCTGAGCTCTTCCAGGCGGGTCTCCCCTGATCTTGTGGGGTGGAGCACTGGCCTATGCCATAGACCACGGTTCAAGGTAATCCTGAGTTGAGAGCTCACTCCTTGGCTCTGTCTCTGTAGCTGGCTTCCCCACTCTAATACCTGTGAGCTCTGCAATACTCAGACACCCCTGATCCTTTGATGCTGCGGGACCTGAGGCCACGCTGTCCCCACATGGGCTTCACCCCAGTTTAGCCTCTGGAACAATGTCCCTCAGTGGAGCAGACTTTTAAAAGTTCTGATTTTGTGTTCCATTGCTCCGCTGCTTGCCGGGAGCCGGCCCCTCCCCCCGCGGTCTCTTCCCTTTGCTTTGAATTCACTTCTCTGCTGGTCCTACCTTTCAGAAAGTGGTTGATTTTCTGTTTCTAGAATTGTTGTCTTCTTCTCTTTGATCTCCTGCTGGATTTGTAGATGTTCAGAATTGTTTGATAAGCTATCTAGCTGATCTCTTGCTACCCGATGTTGTCTCAGCCTGTTACTTCTTGCCATCTTGACTCCTCCCCAAACAGGGGTAATTTAACTTCTTTCTTCCCAATGTGTGCCTTTTATTTCTTTTTCTTGCCTAATTCCTGTGGATAGGACTTCCAGTACTAGGTTGAATACAGGAAGCAAGAGAGGGCACTCTTGTTTTGTTCCTGATCTTAGAGAAAAATCTTTTCACTTTCTACTGTTAAGTATAATGTTAACTGTGGGTGTGCCATATATTGCCTTTATAATGTTGAGATACATTGTTTTTATACCTAATTTGTTGAGGGTTTTTTTTGTTTTATCATGAAAGGGTATTGAATTTTGTCAAATGCTTTTTCTGCATGTATTGAGTTGATAATATGGTTTTAAATCTTCATTCTGTTAAAGTGGTATTTCACATTTAATAATTTGCATATATTGACACAACTTCATATCCCAGGGATGAATCCTACTTGATCATTGTGTATGATCCTTTTAATGTGCTTTTGAACTTGCTTTGGTGGCAGGATTAAGGCCAAATAGGGCTGTAGCCAAGTTTACAAGGTGATAGGGCTATTTCAGAGTCAGTTGCTGCTGGACCACAGTCCATGGTCTTTCAGTTCCCTACTTAGGCATGGGTCTGGCTTCTCAAAATGGCCCTCTAGAATCTAGATATTCTACAGTGAAATGTAACATCTGTTGGAAAATTAGTTGGAATCTAAGTGCTAACATCTATAATATAGCTTAAAAGACTTTCTGAAACACTTTGAATCAGTAATGTGCTATCTACTTATCTGAGTTCAAGCTCTAAACTATCTGTTATGGGCTTTTAAAAACTTTTTTTGGTCTTAAACATATGAATTCACTTTTGTCCTATCAGTTTATTAATTTTATTGCTTGTCTGTGTTTTTCATTTCCCCCAAAATAATGATAATACATTTAATTCACAACAAATACCTGCTTTAGGTCATTCATAATATCTAAATCATTTCTCAATTCTAGCTTTCCATTTTGGTAATTATCACTTGAATTAAGATCTTACTTTGAGTTGACTTTGCTATTTTAAACTAAAAAGGGCTCACATTTCATAAAGTTAATTTTTGTGAATATTTGCCCATTTTCAAGAGTTACATGAGTAGGAGAATGTCATTTCATTTTTGAACTATGGGTCAATCACAGTTTATTCCCTGCACCATTCTTAATTGGGTCTGTGGGACACTGTCCCTAATGTACCAGAAGTTTCTCCATTCCACAGATCTTTCATCCAACTTTAAATTGTTTTGGGAATTGGGGAACAATTACAACAAATGCTGCATAACAAATACTTACTCTTCCACATGTGGAATCTGGCATTGCTTGTTGAACCTGACCTTAATTCAGAATGCTGACATAAATACTAAGAAGAAGTAACTGGATATTATAGGGGGTAGAAATAATTTATCAATATGCAGGTGAGTCTTAAATACTATGACACTGTATCTTTCCAATCTATAGTTAAACCTATTATTTTTAAAATATTTTATTATTTATTTATTTACTTACTTACTTATTTGAGAGAGAGAGAAAGGGCATGAACTGGGGGAGAGGCAGATGGAGAGGGAGAGGCAGACTCCCTGCTGAGCAGAGAGACTGATGCAGGGCTCAATTGCAGGACCCCAGGATAATGACCTGAGACAAAGGCAGACACTTAACCACCCAGGCAACCCATAAGTTAAGGCTGTTATTAAATGTAGATTTAAAAGGTGAACAGCATGAGGTCATATAGCTACTAATTTATTATAACTGAATAGCTATGATTTATTGTTATTTCTATACTACCTCTTAATCCATAAAGCAGTTTCCATATGCCACCTAAGTTTTTCTGAAAACACACCTGTTAGACAAAAGCAAAGCAGTTATCACTATTTCACAAATGAGAAAACTGAGACTATGTATTAGAAGAACCTCAAACCTAGAGCTTTTGTGTCTAAGTTACAAGCACTTTGTAACTGGAATAATCTCATGCTATATCTGTTCAAGTGAATATTAGGCAGTCCTGCTGCACTTTCACTACATAAATTGGTAAATTTCTATGTAAGATGGCATCTTAGTGGTAACTTAAAGATAATATTTTTTTGAAACTTAGAGCCTACTGCAAATGAATCATTTGGGCATGTTGAAATGCTCTTGAATATGAATCCACAAACACTTTACAGAGAGATTTCTTAAGAGTGTAGAAAGTAAGCCTTTATCTATTTAATCAAAACCCATTGATAATGTGCAGCCCCTTTGTTAGGTCATCTGTGAGTTGTGATGGGCAAGACACACAAGTTTCTTCCTTATATCTCTTGTTATTATTATTATTTTTTGAGGATGGAGCAATTGTTTTTATTTTAGTATTAAAAATATTTGGAAAGTAGAGAAAGCAAACCACAGTCTTATCATTTTAACAAAATGGATAGTAGTTTTTTCATTCATAATAACAAAAATATACATTTTTATGTATCGACTTCTAAATATTATATCTAGGCATTTCTTTGTATTGTTTTTCTTCAGAATGTCTTTCCAAATATGCTATAATTTTATCATAGATCCTCTTCCTTTGGAATTTTTTGTTGATCCCAATTTTATGCTGTTTGAAATAACTTGGCAATGAATATCTTTTTTTTTTTTTTTAAGATTTTATTTATTTATTTGACAGACGGAGATCACAAGTAGGCAGAGAAGCAGGCAGAAAGAGGAGGATACAGGCTCTCTGCTCGATCCCAGGACCCTGGAATCATGACTTGAGCCAAGGGCAGAGGCTTTAACCCACTGAGCCACCCAGGCGACCCCTGGCAATGAATATCTTGAGGGATATAGCTGTTTCTACTTTTTTTTTCTTTTTGTATAAATTACAGTGTCTCTTGTTATCTTACAATATGCAAAATAATCAATTTAGATTTCTGGAGAAGAGTAAAGGCAGCAAAACAGGTCTGGCTCAAGATGGATTTGAATTGGTGAGGGAATTTATGTCTAGGAGGGGAAGACTTAAAGCATGTAGCAGAAGTGGTTTAAGATATATTTTCACTACTTTTTTTTTTTGGAAAGAGAAGCCAATAGGCTCTCACAGGCCTAGACCTCAAATGGGCTGGATCTGGAACATCACCACATTTCCTGGTAAATCAGTCTATTACTATCTTCTTCCTTTTGTGTTCATGCATGAGCCAAAGAGATGGCTCATATCACTTGTCTAAGGTACTCCTTGACTAGTTTCTGAGCCCATTTTGGGAGAACTTTGATTTATCCTAAGAAGTAGTGTACAGTGAGTATAGAATCATTTCAGAGAAATAGAGTATTCCAGGCATATGATTCAATTCCATAGTTGTGAATCTTCCTCCATGATAAAAAGTACTAAGTCCTCAAAAGTGAGCCATTTTCCTTGTATATTGTTAACTGCACACAGTCAAGTTTCGCTTCTGTGACTTCAGTATATCCACAGATACTGGCCATTTTCTTGTTGGCCATCTTCTGTTGTTGACACATGTTTTCTATACAATTTTTTTTTAAAGAGTTACTGATTGATTGATTTTTTACTAGTAAGGACATTTAATTTGTTGTTTTTCTTTTTTTGTTGTCTTTTTTTTAAGTTTAATTTTATTTTTCAGTGTTCCAAGATTCATTGTTTATGCACCACACCTAGTACTCCATGCAATACATGCCCTCCTTAATACCCACCACCAGGCTCACCTACCTCCCCACCCCCATCCCCTCTAAAACCCTCAATTGGTTTCTCAGAGTCCATAGTCTCTCATGATTCATCTCACCTTCTGATTTCCCCGAACTCACTTTTCCTTTCCTTTTCTTAATGTCCTCCATGTTATTCCTTATGCTCCACAAGTAAGTGAAACCATATGATAATTGACTCTCTCTGTTTGAATTAATTCACTCAGCATAGTCTCCTCCAGTCCCATCCATGTTGATATAAAAGTTGGGTTTTCATCCTTTCTGATGGAGGCATAATATTCCATTGTATATATGGACCATATGTTCTTTGTCCATTCATCTGTGGAAGGGCATCTTGGCTCTTTCCACAGTTTGGTGATTGTAGCCATTGCTGCTATGAACACTGGGTTACAAATGGCCCTTCTTTTCACTACATCTGTATCTTTGGGGTAGATACCAGTAGTGTAATTGCAGGGTTATCGGGTAGCTCTATTTTTAATTTCTTAAGGAATCTTCCCACTGTTTTCCAAAGTAGCTGCACCAACTTGCATTCCCACCAATAGTGTAAGAGGGTTCCCCTTTCTCCACATTCTCTCCAACACTTGTTGCTTACTGTTTTGTTAATGTTGGCCATTCTAACTGGTATAAGGTGGTATCTCAATGTAGTTTTGATTTGAATCTCCCTGATGGCTAATGATGATGAACATTTTTGCATGTGTCTGTTGGTCATTTGTGTGTCTTCTTTGGAAAAGGGTCTGCTCATGTCTTCTGCCCATTTTTTGATGTGATTATCTGTGTTTTGAGTGTTGAGTTTGAGAAATTCTTTATAGGTCTTGGATATCAGTCCTTTGTCTGTAGCATACTGATTTATTTTTAGAAAGAGAGCAAGAGACAGAGAGAGAGAGAGAGATAGAGAGACAGAACATGCATGAGCAAGGGGGAGGGGCAAAGGGAGATGGAGAGAATCCTCAAGCAGACCCCACTGAGTGCAGAGCCCAGTGCAAGGCTCAATCCCAGGACCCTAAGATCATGACATGAACCAAAATCAATAGTTGGACACTCAACTATTGAACTGTTGAGGGTGCTACCCAGGTTCCCCCCATACAGATTTTAATGCTACTTGTTGTATACAGGAATACTGGAAAGAAAATGGGCTTTGGATTTTGTCTCTGTCCCTTATTAGTCATGTGACCTCAATGAAGTGAACTAATTTCAAGCACTAGAAGTATCTAGCACATAAGATCCTGCAATAGCTGTTTGGATAAATGAAAAGGTTTTTTTAAAATTTAAATAAATTATAGGTGTTTTTTCTTTCTTTTAGGTACTTCTGACCATTAGATGAATAAATAGACTTCAAAATTGCTTTGAGGCTCTATTTTCTCATCTCTAATTTGGAGATTTAATATTCTCTCATTTGCTCCTCTCATTCAAGTTGAAATTTTCTATTTTGTATTCTTCAGCTGATTTTTTTCTGAAGTGAGGCTACCTCTGTTGAGTTTGGCTTCTGACTCTAAGACATTATACACTGTAGAGAATCTTCCCACCTATCATCACACAACAGTGTTAGAGTAGGGTAGTGAGCTTATGCTGACACTCTCAAAACTGTTAGCCTATATGAGCCTTAAGCTTGAAATTTTGGTTACCCTGAAAATTGGTGGTGATTATGAAAAGATAACTATGTGTGTGTGTACCAGTCTGTAATTAATGATAACCTAATTAATCTAAACATTTTAATTCCTCATATCATGTATCTGCTCAAGAACCTGATAAAATTAAAGTGTATAATGTTAAGTTTGGAAGGTAGCTAAAATCATCAGGTCCAAATGCTCATCTTGTGCTTGGTGCTTCTAATGACAGGCCTCTTCACCACAAAAAGAAATATCAATTTATCTGCCTCACTTTTGGACCTTTCTATATGCTTGGTTCATTTACCTTTTCAGATGTGCTTCCCATTATTCCTCCACAGAAACTGCCTTGTTTGTATAGGAAATAATGCCAATATGCTTACTACTAAACTTTGCTCAACATATTCTCCCTTCTGGGATACTCTTTCCCCCTCTTGTCTTCCAAACCTGCCTTGACACTTCAATGTTTACAGATCCAACCTGTCTGAAATTCTTCCAAAATTCTCCCTTGACTTTATTTCTTATTAGCCTCCTCTTTCTATGAACACTTTTAATATTCAGTCTGGTCACACAAAGTAATTATAGTCTGTATCTAATTGTTCCATATGTAGTTTTAATGTTTTCCTTATTGAATTGTGGACTTTTTGATTTTAGATATTTGTTATATTTGTCTTGTCTTTACTCAGCTTGGAACAGAAATGAGTTAGGCTGTCTGTAATATCCTACAGATATTGTAGTAGACCAGTAAAAATCCACATTTCTTTTTATGAAATTTGTCTTTCAATAGTATTATTTTCTGAATTGTACTGAACAGTGAGATATGGCTCTGGAATTTGTTCACTGGGAAATACAGAAGAAGTATGCTTCTGGTCATTTTCTAAGTTGTTAAGCTAGTCCATATAATAAAACAAAAGGAAATCTATTTGGATCACAAATATCTGGATAGTCTGCCATCTCACTATAAGTGAACTAAAGCCTTGCTCAAAATGTGGCCCCAGGCCAACTACTTTGACATACACTTGAAGCTTATTAGAAAGGCAGAATCACAGGGACGCTTAGTTGGCTCAGTAGGTAGAGTGTGCGACTCTTGATCTCAGTGTTGTCTGTTTGAGCCCCACATTGGGAACAGACATTACTTAAAAATAAAATTGTAAAAAAAAAAAGAAAGAAAAAAAGAAAAAAATGCAGAATCACAGGCTTTGTCAAAGACTTACTAAAAGAGAATCTGCATTTTAACAGGATCCCCAGTTAATTTATAAACATATGAAAAATTTGGGAGACTGAAATAGTTGATTCTATTATTCCACCATGGCCAAAATTTCTGGATACTAGTCAGTGGGAAAACAAGGTGTATTGATTTGTGTTGTAGCCCCAACAGCTGCAGTTCATTGGCAAAGATCTGAGCTTCAAGCTCTGCTTTTTACTTATAGGCTGGATAACTTTGGCCACATCCTGTCATTCACATTTGAAAAAAAAAAAATAAGGATAATAAGAAGATTAATTTGTTTTTTAAAAATAAAGTATAGGGGCGCCTGGGTAGCTCAGTAGGTTAAATCCTCTGCCTTCGGCTCAGGTCATGGTCTCAGGGTCCTGGCATCAAGCCCCCGCACTGGGCTCTCTGCTCAGCAGGGAGCCTGCTTCCTTCTCTCTCTCTCTCTCTGCCTGCCTCTCTGCCTACTTGTGATCTCTGTCTGTCAAATAAATAAATAAAATCTTTAAGAAAAAAAAATAAAGTATAAAGTGTTATACATGTGTACATAAATATATTTAAGCATTATTATTGTTTTCTCAGGTTCGCCTAAGTAAATAAATTATGAAGGACAACTCTGACGTCAGAGAATAAAACAAATGAAGAGAGATTATTGTTCTTCAAAGATTCTCCATCAGATTCATGCACAGCTGGTCTGTACACTAGTCTTAGTATAGGAAAAAGCAAAATAGTTGAGAGTGGGCTATGATTGTGAGTTCAACTAACTTTGCCTTTGAGCAGATGTTAAATTGCTGTGTAATGATTCAGTTTACTATGATCAGTTGTCTGCCCCATAAAAGCACACAATCTAACTGAAAAGAATGTGAGGCAGACAAATATGCATACAAATAAAATTTGCTTTACAGTTTTGAACATTTCTCTTAAACACTGAATCAGAATTCCAGTCCTTATTGAGTTGTCTTTTTCCTTCCCCATCACTCTCTTCACTGCATCTGATTAAAATGAAGTCTGTAATATTCTGGGGCTTTTAGAAAACTCTACTTAGAGTGTCTTTAGCAGTAGGGAAGTTGCTTCTGAACTTGCTTTTAATCCTGGGTAGATATTCATGCCTTAGACACAGGGCCTAGAAACTCTCAATATCTCAGTATTGTATTCTAGGCATAAACATCATTGAGGATAACAGCATATGTCAGAAACAGATGACAGAGCTTCAAAGAAAACACTCTATTTTACCCCAGAATAATGTTTATGCAAAGCATTTGTTAAATTTGTTGCTTGGCAGTGAAAATATTTTGTTAGGTCTTCCTTTGATATCCTGGAAGCTGGGATATGGATAGGATAAACAAGACATTTGTGAAAGAATTCATTCTTCTGGGACTCTCCGGTTACCCAAAACTTGAGATCATTTTTTTTTCTCTAATTCTAATAATGTATCTAGTGATTCTGATTGGCAACGGTGTTCTGATCATAGCAAGCATCTTTGATTCCCGTCTTCACACCCCCATGTACTTCTTCCTGGGCAACCTCTCTTTCCTGGACATCTGCTATACATCCTCCTCTGTTCCCTCAACTTTGGTGAGCTTAATTTCAAAGAAAAGGAACATTTCCTTCTCCGGATGCACAGTACAGATGTTCGTTGGATTTGCAATGGGGTCCACAGAGTGTTTCCTCCTGGGCATGATGGCTTTTGATCGCTATGTAGCCATCTGTAACCCTCTGAGATACCCTATCATCATGAGCAAGGTGGTGTATGTACTAATGGCTTCTGTATCATGGCTCTCTGGTGGTATCAACTCAATTGTACAAACATCTCTTGCCATGGGATTGCCATTTTGTGGAAATAATATTATCAATCATTTCTTATGCGAGATATTAGCTGTCCTTAAGCTAGCTTGTGCTGACATATCCCTCAATATTGTTACCCTAGCAGTATCAAATATGGCATTCCTGGTTCTTCCACTGCTGGTCATTTTTTTCTCCTATATGTTCATCCTCTATACCATCTTGAGAATGAACTCAGCCACAGGGAGACGCAAAGCCTTTTCTACTTGCTCAGCACATCTGACTGTAGTGATCATATTTTATGGTACCATCTTCTTCATGTATGCTAAGCCCAAGTCTCAAGACCGCCTTGGGAATGACAATTTGCAAGCTACAGAAGGGCTTATTTCCATGTTTTATGGGGTAGTGACCCCCATGCTAAATCCCCTAATCTATAGCTTGAGAAATAAGGATGTTAAAGCTGCTGTGAAATATTTGCTGAATTGGAAAGCTGTTAAGCCATAAGACCAAAGGGAAATATGAGTCTTTAGTGTATAAAGAATACAAATGGCATCATTGGGCCACCATTGAGGACCTTCTTTGGGGAAAGCAAAGTTTATAAATGGAGGTTTTTATTCTTTGCTTTCATTGGCCCAGCTTAGCTATAATTACTAAGAATAATAGTCTGCCATAAACTCATATTGTAATAGGTTCTGATTCATATCTCACAAAGACAATGGATTCCATTAAAATCTCATCCATGGTGATATCTGAAATGAGTGTTTCTGGTGTCCTATGTGGCAATAGAGTGGAAAACATCACATATAAGTTTTGGGAATAGAGAAGCAGGAGTATAAATTCTGCTCTATCATAAACTACATAAACTACTTAAATTAATATTGGGAAAGTTATTTATTCTTTCTAAACTGCAGTTTCCTGATTTGCAAAAAGGGAGTGATTAAACACTGCTCTCAGTGTTATTGTCAAGATTCAGTAAGTTGCGCAAAGCCCCTGGCGTAGTGCCAAGTTCATAGTGGTTCTCTTGTAGATGATGTTGAGCTTGACTTTTCCTATTGATTCTGAATGTAGGAATTGAAGTGAAGATTCCAAATTGAAGATAAAAGACACTAGCTAGCACCTCTTTAAAAACAAACAAACAACCAACTATGAATTATAGCCACCCCTCCCTTAAGTCTTCTTAATAATATCAATCACCACTCTTCCTTACACCTTCTCTCCATGTATCTATATAAAAGAAAACATCGAGAAAGGGAACGATAGAATCAAGGGAGACTTTTACATCATGCTCAGTGAATCATGAGAGGGATTTCACTACTGTCCCTGTGAAAGAGTAGGAAAGCTGTTCCCATCCAGGCCAAGTAAAGGGGATGCTGCAAAAGAGCTTCTTGAGGTTTTGGGTGCTTGCAAAGGAGAGCTGACGCCTGGCTGGATCAATGAAGGGTTGCTGACCTTTTCTTCTCTAGGCCAAAGACTCAACCAATAAACTAGTCTAGAAGAGGCTTGAAGGATGATGAGTATCTTAGGGCTAAAAATAACCAGATTTTTTGTTCGCCTGACATGTTTTTCAGGCTCTGAAAGAGGACTGAAATTAGTATCTGGGAAGAGAAAACCAGTTCATTTATACTCCAGTGAGTTGAAACTCCTTGGTAAACCTATTACAGGTTTTTTCCTCCTTTTTGTAGGTTTTTCCTGCCTGGCTTGAGCGCAGCATTTCATTGGTCTGTATCACCAGATACAGACTGTAAGGCTTCTTTCAGCCTTATTTTCCTATCTAAATGTTCTTGTTCCTGTTGGTTTCAGAGCCATAATGCAGCCTGAGGCCTCTTAGCTGAGGGCTGTATTCCCTGCCAATCTACATCCTAGGGGTAAATAGTAATCTTGTTACTAAAATCTTGCTGCCTGTTTCCTGGTTGGAGTGTTGTCGCTGCAGTAAACCTCTAGCTGCTGGTACTTCTCTGGTTTGGCTCACAGTGGGTGCTGCTTTTAGTTCTATTCAGACAGGTGTGTCCAAACTCCGTGGGTGAGGCTTTTTAACTTCTGACCTCTCCTGCTGGGATGAGCCCTGTAGTTCAGTCTGATTCAAGTTTAATTCTTTTCTGATTTCGACCTCTGCCATCAAGGTTTTAGGCGCACATCTGTATATACAACAAAGTCCTGCTTCTAGATGTCCCAGGCAACTCCTTAGCACCTTAATTTTTTTCCACAGTAGGAAGGGTGCTACTGTCTCATATGCAAGTTTATATTAGATTGAATACTTTACTTACAAAAATTGATTCTAATTTTCATTGGTATGTATAAAGCAGGTGCAGTGTTGCCTTAGTTTGGAAGTTCTGCTTATATTCATGAATGCTCAGAAAATGGACAGTTTTAAAACTAACCTGCTTTCCCAGGAAATTGAGAAATCTTAAAAAGATTGTTAAATGTGTTATTTTGTGACAGTAAATATTTTAGAAAATTCCAAAAACTAGGGAAAAGTGTAAGCGGAAAAAATTGTTTTCCCTGTTCCTACCTCCTACAGGTGACCACTGTTAACATTTTTATTATTTGTTTTATTAATTTGGAGTCATGAAATTCATCATTTTTATGCTGATATCTTTTGATGCACCATGTACACTTGAAGTTGCTATTTTATAAGTTTTAAAAAATGTGTGTACATATCTCTAGGTTTCACAGAATAAATTCTAGAAAATAAAATTACTGGGTCAGGTGATGTGATTGTTTAAAAAAATTTCTCTTGCTGATTGTGAATAAAGGGAAAACATTTCCCGTTTTTCTCCTACCCCCCCAATATTGTATTACCTGCTGTTAGTGATACTGTCAGAGTTTCTACAAACTTGTGTAGCTGTGGGTGATACTGTCAGAGTTTCTACAAACTTGTGTAGCTCTGGTTTCTGTTTTTAGATATATAAATTTCTCATTTTGGAAATCCTCAAATATTCCTAAACTGAAAGATAATATTCAATGAAACCTCATGCACCAATCACTCAGCTGAAATGATTACCAGTTCGTTGTTTCACTATCTATACCCACTTACCCCTTTCTCTGGGTTTTTAAGCAAATATTGGATATAGATGTGTGTGCAAATAATTTTTATTTTGGAACCATTTCAAATCTATAGAAAAGTTGTAGGAAGCATGCAAGGAATTTTCTCTAAGCCTTCACCCCAAATCTTCAGATAGTAACATCCTACCATATTTGCTTTGTAATCTCTCTTTCTCAGAAATAGAATATGTATTTTATATATGTGTATAGAAAGAGAGAGAACTGTTTGAGAGGAAGCTGCAAATACTGTCTCCTTACCCCTAAACATTTCATTTTGTCATTCTTTTTTTTTTTTTTAAAGATTTTATTTATTTATTTGACAGACAGAGATCACAGATAGGTAGAGAGGCAAAAAGAGAGAGGAAGGGAAGCAGGCTCCCCACTGAGCAGAGAGCCCGATGTGGGGCTCAATCCCAGGAGCCTGGGATCACGACCTGAGCTGAAGGCAGAGGCTTGCCATTTTGCCATTTTTAAAATCACTCAATGACATTGTTTTATCATAGCCAGAATATAATTATTGACATAGGGAAATAATACTATTTCATTTACCTGTCCGCAAACAATGATCCTGGGCCAAATCTAACCTGCCAGCTGTTTTTGTGTGGTCCATGAGCTAAACGATATTTGTCTTTTTAAGCTCCTGAAAAAAATGACAATAATTATTAATACTCTGTGGTACATGAAAATTATATGAATACCAAACTT
This sequence comes from Mustela lutreola, assembly GCF_030435805.1. NCBI lineage: Eukaryota > Metazoa > Chordata > Mammalia > Carnivora > Mustelidae > Mustela > Mustela lutreola. The sequence goes on from NC_081301.1 coordinate 27,424,782, forward strand.
GCGTGTCCATAAAGTTCTAAAAAAAACTTTATGTGGAGATAATTATAAACATGTAGAAAATTGCAAAAATAGTATATAGAGTATCATGTACCATTCACCCCATTTCCCTCAATGGTGCTATTATGGTAGTACAATAGCAAAACCACAAAAATGACATTGGTTCAATACTATTAACTACACAACAGAACTTACTCAATTTTCACTATTTTTCCATTTATTATGTGTGTGTATATTTCTGTGCAATTTTATCCTATATACAGATTCTTGTAAAAACTACCACAATCAAAACAAAACAAAAAAAGTTCATTGACCGCTGATCTAGTTGATAAACTTATTCAAGTCTCAACAATTTCCAAAACAGCTTCTCTATAGAAAAAATTTTTTTCGGGGTGCCTGGGTGGCTCAGTGGGTTAAAGCCTCTGCCTTCGGCTCAGGTCATGATCTCAGGGTCCTGGGATCGAGCCCTGCATCGGGCTCTCTGCTCACCAGGGAGCCTGCTTCCCTCTCTCTCTCTGCCTGCCTCTCTGCCTACTTATGACCTCTGTCTGTCAAATAAACAAATAAAATTAAAAAAAAAAAAGAAAAAATTTTTTTCAAGTTAGAGATTCAATTCAGTAATGATTCCTAAACTATCTTTGTTTTCCATGACCTAAATGTAATTGGAGGCCAGGTGTTTTAGGATTCCCTTTAAATTTCACTTGGTTTCTTCAGGATAAAATTCAAGTAATGCTATTTTTTGGCAGGCAGGAATAACACATTTTTTTTTCTTCTCAGTATCTGTTATCAGGAGACACTTGATATTGATTTAATTCATTATGGGAAGTATGAACATTGATTACCGGTTAAGGTGGTGTGTGTTGGATTTCTCCTGTGTAAAATCACTGTTTTCTATTTTGTCATTGTTAAATTTTTATAAAAAGGTACACTGATATTACATGGATATCCTATTCCTTGACAAACTTGTACCACCAGGTTTAGCATCAATTGATAATTCTTCCTTAAACCAAGTCTTTGTTTTTTAAGATTTATTAATTTATTTTTCAGGGAAGGTTATAGGGAGGGAGCTGGAGGAGGGACAGAAGAGGGAGAGAGAAACTTAAGCAGTCTCTGCACTGAGCCCAGAGCCTGACATGGGGCTGTGTGTCTTACCACTCTGAGATCAGGAACTGAACTGAAACCAAGAGATAGTTGCTTAACCAACTGCACCACCAAGGTGCACCCATAAATCATTCTTATTATTATGGTTGTCACTGGTGATTTTCTTTTCTTTTTTTTTTTTATTTCTTTTCAGCGTAACAGTATTCATTGTTTTTGCACCATACCCAGTTTCTAACACCATCATTTCTTCTAATTTATCCATTGGCATTCTACTCAAAGGAATAACTTTATAAACAAAATAACTCGTATATTTATTTATCCATTGATTTATGTAAATCCATTTCAACTCACTTCCTATTTTACTCATTGGGTTACAATCCATTATTACTATTATTAATTTCAGTGCTCAATTCGGCTTGAATTTTGCAGTACCTTCCCCATCACCTAGTTTATGCATCGCCCCACCATCCTCCCTCGGGTAATCCTCAGCTTCTTGTCTATAGTGAAGAGTCTGTTTCTTGGTTTGCCCCTCTCTCTCTTTTTTCCCCTTTGCTCATTTGTTTTGTTTCTTAAATTCCACATATGAGTGAAATCACATGGTATTTGTCTTTCTCTAACTGACTTATTTCACTTCGTGTGCTTGCTTCGGTAGCACATATACTTAAAAAAAAAAAAAAGGTCAATTTCTTTTTAATTTTTGAATTTCTAATTCAAAGTAGTTTCTGACTCTTCAAATGATTGAGGAAATTGACATCAATTTCTAGAGTTTTTTTTACAATTTTAATTTGCTTTTTTTTGGTGAATGAGGGGCAGAGAGATTTTGATTCTCATTTTCTATTTCATTTTATAGTTACTTTGAATATAGTTGGTTTTCATCATTCATTTCTTGAGGTGGACTAGTTTATAAGATTTGTAGGTCAAGAGTGCCCTCATCTGTCTGTATCGTGAAGTAGAATTTCCTTAAATGATTGCTCTGGCTTCCTCCTCCCCTCCCCTTCCGCTGCTGCAGAAATAGAGCGAAATTTATACTACCATTAACTTGTGAAAGCCACTTCAACATTTTGTCCTGAGACCTCTCTGACCTTCCTCTTATCTTTCTCCTTTATCTTGTTTGACTAAGTAGGGAGGCATTGTATGCCCTCTAATATTTTAGATATTTTTTTATTAGCATGATCCCAAATTTCTTTTTTTGCTTCTTTGTTCTTTCACTTCTAAATCTCCAAAGGTACCTATTTTCTTTCCCCCCACAATTGTGAAGCTTTAAAAGACAGTCACCTCAACTCATACACAGCTAGGTGTCCCACCTTTACTCAGGGCCCTGTCTTGGTTATAGGTCCATCTTAAATTTGCTACTGGTTTTCTACTTATCTTTTCCATGCAAGTCTTTGCTCTGTGAAAACATTCAGTGGGAGCGTGAGAGACCCTAGGATTTGGACATTAAGTTTCATGCTTATAGGTAACTTGAAGTTTGAGTGTTTTCTGTCTTCTAGTTATAATGTCTAGACTGTGGGTTTGGATTGTTTTATTTGTTCTTCTATTTTTCTGTATTGTTTTCAGAGGATATGTAGGGAGATGTGGATTTAAGTATCTGCCCTTATCATCACTAACCCACAAGTCTGCCTACATTTTTTAATCACTTAAAAAGAACATTAAATTTCTGAATATATTAGTGTTTATTTGATAACAGTGAAATTGAACATATTTTAATATATTCACTTTCTATTCTATGTCTTTGTGATTTTTCTTTATTATTTGATTATCCATTTTCTACTTGGGTTTCAGTTGAAAGTTGAGCAAAATAAATGAACTGGAAATTTCTTTTTATTTTGTAAGAATTCTTTATATATCAAGATTATTATCACTACTCCATATATATTGCGGTTTTTCGATATTTCAATATCCAGTGTACTTTTAATATTTTGTATTTATTATGTTATTTGAATTTTCCCATGATAACTTCTGGCAATAATTATTTATAAAGAAGCTGTTTTATAAGTTTATTTTGATTTCAATTAGTTAATATGTTATATTAAGTTTCAGGTGTACACTCTAGTAATTCAGCACTTCATACAATATCCAGTGCTCATCACAAGTGCCTTCTTAATCCCCATCACTTTTTCAACCCTTCACACCATCTTCCTCCCCTCTGGTAACCATCAGTTTGTTCTCTATAATTAAGAGTCTGTTTCTTGTTTTTTTTTCTCTATCTCATTTTTTCCTTTGCTCATTTGCTTTGGTTCTTAAATTCCACATATGAGTGAATCATACAGTATTTTTCTTTCTCTGACTGACTTATTCACTTAGCATTATACTCTCCAGCTCCATCCATGTCATTGCAAATGGCAAGCTTTCATTCTTTTTTATGGCTGAGTGATATTCCATTACCATATCGTCTTCATCTATTCATCAATCAGTGGGCACTTGGGCAATTTCCATATTTGGCTATTATAAATAATGCTGCTATAAACAAAAGGGTGCATTTATCCCTTTGAATTAGTGTTTTTGTATTCTTTGGATAAATAACAAGTATTGCATTGCTAGATCATAGGGTAGTTCTATTTTGACTCTGAGCAACCTCCATACTGTTTTCCACAGTGGTTGTACCAGCTTGCATTCCCACCAACAGTGTGCAGGGTTCCTTTTTCTCCACACGTTCCTCTTGTTTTTTTTTTTTTTTTTTTTGTGTGTGTGTGTGTGTGTGTTTCTGATTGTAGCCATACTGACAGATATGAGGTGATACCTCATTGTATTTTTTTAAAAAAATTATTATTCATTTGAGAGAGAGAGGCTGAGAGAGAGCATGAGCAGGGCAGAGAGGAAGAAGCAGGTTCCCTGTGAGCAGGGAGGCCAACACGGGGCTCAATCTCAGAACCTTGAGATCATGACCTGAGCTGAAGGTAGACACTTAACTGACTGAGCCACCCAGGTGCCTCTATCTCATTGTAGTTTTGATTTGTATTTCCCTGGTAATAAGTGAAAATGAACATGTTTCATGTGTTTGCTGGCCATCTGGATGTCTTCTTTGGAGAGATATTTGTTCATGTCAATTTTTTGATTGGATTATTTGGTTTTTGGGTGATGAGTTGTATCATTTCCTTATATATTTTGGATACTAAATCTTTATCAGATATGTCATTTGTAGTATCTTCTCCCATTCCATTCGTTGCCTTTGAGTTTTGTTGATTATTTCCTTTGCTGTGCAGAAGCATTTTATTTTTATGTAGTCCCAATAGTTTATTTTTGCTTCTGTTTCTCTTGTCTTAGGAAACATGTCTACAAAGAAGTTGCTTCAGCCAGGTTCAAAGAAGTTACTACCTGTGTTCTCCTCAAGGATTTTGATGGTTTCAGGTTTCACGTTTAGGTCCATTATCCATTTTGAATTTATTTTTTGTACAGTGTAAGAAAGAGGTTCAGTTTCTCTCTTTCACATGTTCTGTCCAGTTTTCCCATATCATTTGTTGAAGAGACTCTTTTTTCCATTGGATGTTCTTTCCTCCTCTTTTGAAGATTAATTGACCATATCATTGTGGGGTTATTTCTGGGTTTTCTATTGTGTTCCATTGATCTATGTGGCTATTTTTGTTTCAGTACCATACTGTTTTGATGACTACAGCTTTGCAATATAACTTGAAGTTCAGAACTATGATGCCTCCAGCTTTGCTTTTCTTTTTCAAGGTTGCTATGCCTTTTTGTGGTCTTTTGTGTTTCCATACAATTTTAGGATTGTTTGTTCTAGTTCTGTGAACAGTCCTTTTGGTATTTTGATAGGGATTTCATTAAATGTGAAGATTGCTTTGGGTAATATAGACATTTTAACGGTATTTGTTCTTCCATCTCATGAGCAGGGAATATCTTTCCATTTCTTTGTGTCACCTTCAATTTCTTTCATTAGTGCTTTATAGTTTTCAGAGTACAGATCTTTCATCTCTTTGTTCAAGTTTATTCCTAGATAGCTTATTACTTTTGGTCTAGTTGTAAATGGGATTGATTCCTTAATTTTTCTTTCTGCTGCCTCATTATTGATGTATAGAAACGCAAGACTTCTGTATGTTGATTTTGTATCCTGTGCCTTTAGTGAATTCATTTATCAGTTCTAGCAGTTGTGGGTTTGTTTGTTTGTTTTAAAATTTATTTATTTATTTAACAGAGAGAGGGAGAGAGAGTTCTGGCAGTTTTTTGGTGGAACCTTTCCATTTTTCTATATCATGCCCTCTGTAAATAATAAAAGTTTTACTTCTTCCTTACTGATTTGGAGGCCTTTTATTTCTTTTTGTTTTATTTTCTTTTTATTTCTTTTTGTTGTCTGATTGTTGTGGCTAGGACCTCCAGTACCATGTTAAATAACAGTGATAAGAGTAGACATCACTGTCTTCTTTGTTAACTTAGGGGAAAAGCTCTCTTTTTTTTTCCCATTGAAGATGATGTTAGCTGTGGGTTTTTCATAGTGGCCTTTATTATGTTGGGCTATGTTCCCTTTAAACCTACTTTGTTGAAGGTTTTTATCATGACTGGATGTTGTGCTTTCTCAGATTCTTTTTCTATTTAAATGAATTTTTTTCCATTTAAATTCATTCTATTTAAATAAACATATGTTTTGTATCCTTTTTCTTATTGATGTAATGTGTCACACTGATTGATTTGTGAATAGTCAAGTATCCTTGCAACCCAAGAATAAATCACACTTGATCATGGTGAATGATTTTTTAATGCATTGCTGGATTTGCTTTGCTAATATTTTGTTGAGTTTTTTTTGCATCTGTGTTCATCAGGGATATTGATGTGTAGTTCAGTCTTTTTAGTGCTGTCTTTGCCTTGTTTTGGTGTCATGGTGATGCTGGCTTAGAATGAATTTGGAAGCTTTCCACTCTTTTCTTTTCTTTCTTTCTTTCCTTTTTAAATTTTTTTATTTTTTTATTTTTGTCTAGTTCGAGAAGAATAAGTATTAACTCTTATTTAAATGTTTGGTAGAATTTGCCTGTGAAGCCATCTGGTCCTGGACTTTTGTTTGTTGGGAGTGTTTTGATTATTGATTCAATTTCTTTGCTGGTTATCTTTCTGTTCACATTTTCTGGTTTTTTTCTCTTTTTAATTTTGGTAATTTATATTTATATATTTATATAAAATTTATGTTTTGGTATTTATATCTAGAAATTATCCATTTTTTCCAGATTGTCCAATTTATTGACATAATTTTTCACAATATTCTCTTAAAATTGTTTATATTTCTGTGGTGTTGGTTATGTCTCTTCTCATTTGTGATTTTATTTCTTTGAGTCCTTTCTCACGTTTTCTCCATAAGTCTGTCTAGAGATTTACCAATTTTATTGATTTTTTCCCCCAGGAACCAGCTCCTGGTTTCATTGGTCTGTTTTTTGTTGTTGTTGTTTTGTTTTGTTTTTAAGTTTCTATATCATTTATTTCTGCCTTAATTTTTATTATTTGCTTCCCCCTGCTGCTCTTAGGCTTTGCTTCTTGTTCTTTTTCTAGCTCCTTTAAGTGTAAGATTAGGTTGTTTATTTGAGATTTTTTTTTCTTGTTTCTTGATGTAGGCCTGCATTGGCTAAACTTTCCTCTTAGAACTGCAAAGGCTTTGAACTGTTGTGTTTTCATTTTCATTTGCTTCCATATAGTTTTTTATTTTTTTCTTTATTTCCTGGTTAACCCATTCACTGTTTAGTAGCATGTTATTCAACCTCTGTGTATCTGTTGCCTTTCTAGGTTTTTTCTTGTGGTTGACATCTAGTTTCATAGCATTGTGTTCACAAAAGATGCTTGGTATGACCTTTGGTCTTCTTGAATTTGTTGAAGCTTTTTTGGTGTCCTAACATGTGATCTATTCTGGGGAATGTTCCATGTGCACTTGAATGGAATGTTTATTCTTTTGTTTTAGGATGGCATGTATAAATATATCTGTTAAATCCATCTATCCCAGTGTGTCATTCAAAGTCATTGTTTCTTACTGATTTTCTGTTTAGATGATCTGTTGATTGCTGTAAGTGGGGTATTAAAGTTCCCTACTATTATTGTATTACTATGATGAGTTCTTTTATGTTTGTTATTAAGTGTTTTATGTATTTGGGTGTTCCTATGTTGGTACATAAATATTATAATTGTTAAATCTTCTAGTTGGATTGTCCCCTTTATTATTATATGGTGTCCTTCTTCAAAGTCTTTGTTTTAAAGTCTATTAGTTTAATACAAGTTTTGCTATTCTGGGTTTTTGGTTTCATTCAAAAATCATTGCAAGGAATTTTTTTAGAAGATTTTATTAATTTATTTGACACAGAGAGAGAGATCACAAGCAAACAGAGAAGCAAGCAGAGAGAGAGGGGAAACAGGCTCCCTGAACAGAGAGCCTGATGTGGGCTCATTCCCAGGACCCTGACATCATGACCTGAACTGAAGGCAGAGGTTTAACCCACTGAGCCACCCAGGTGCCCCTCAAGATAATTTTTGAATTAATATTTTCATAAACTTTTCTCCTTCAAAAATAACTCTATATGTGATTTTACTTCTTGAGTTGTTCACAACTTAATGTATTTCTATTATTATCTTTATTTTAAATGGGCTAACCAACTATTTATTTACTAACTGCTAATTTTCCATGTATTCTATTGGATTAATTTTTCTATTTTCTTAATATCTGCTTTGGTTCACTTGACAAATATTTATTTTAAGTTCTTATATATTTTCAACATTGTTGAAGGAAATGGGGATATAGTATAGTATAAGACTGAAAAGTTCTCATGTGACTTACACTTTACAAGTAGAAATAAACAATTACCTAAACAATTAATAACTAATATCATTTTATATATACGTTAGTCCCACGAAAAAATAAAACTGAATCAAGTGCTAAAAGTGTCTTACATCAATGTCATTTTAGATAGAAACCTTTTCTTTAATCAATTTCTTCTGTTTCCCTGTTTTTGTTTCTGTACATTTAAAAAAGAATTTGCTTCTGTGTTTTTTATACCTTTTAGTAATTGACCTATTTAAAACTACTGGTTCAGGGGCACCTGGGTGGCTCAGTGGGTTAAAGCCTCTGCCTTCAGCTCAGGTCATGATCCCAGGGTTCTGGAATTGAGCCCCACATGGGGCTCTCTGCTCAGCGGGGAGCCTGCTTCCTCCTCTCTCTCTGCCTGCCTCTCTGCCTACTTGCGATCTCTATCTGTCAAATAAATAAACAAAATCTTAAAAAAAACCAAACTACTGGTTCATGAAGGAGATACCCTCAAGTTCAATTCCATTGTGTCTGGGATATTATTTATGAAGATGCTAAGGAGGGGCAGGTATATAATATGTCCCCTGGATTCATCCCTTAGCTTTTCTCCATCTCTACTAAGAGAATATATAGTAGATAATTTATGATGATCTTTATGGGGTGACTGATGATCTTCAAGGGCTGGGGTGAGCATGGAAGTGTTCATTATGATTTGTGTTTCACTTTGAGTTTACCCTAAATCTTGCACTCTTAAGTGCTACGGTGTTCCTGTACTCTCAAAAGAGGATAAATATGAGGATTCAGGAATTTAACCTAGTCTAAAACTTTTGGAAGAACTTGGACTTCAAAGTTTTTCCGCATAACTGTCTGTTAGTGACAATGAGAAGGAGACATGAGTTCAAGGATGTTAGGTTTATTCTGAGAAGAAGAGCATAATCATTAAGTGACTGGTTCTGGAGTCAAATTGCTTTGATCCTAACTCACATGTACCTGATTTGTAAACAACATAAGTCACTTAATCTCTTTGCTGAGGTTGCTTGTTTGGAAAGTAGTGGAAGAAATATGGTTGATGAACTAGAATAAATTGCTATGAATACCAACTCATAATGTTATTGTTTGTATTAAAGTGCTACATGTAAGGAACTTAGGAGAGTGTCTAGATCATAGTAATAACTCAATAAATGTTCTGGATTATTATTATTTATTACTTACTTTTAGTATTACTACTGCAGCCAGGAATCTTGTTTCATGAGAATCTTTGTTCATTATATATGATGTTGTTACTGTAACACACTGTAAGTAAGTCATTCTCTCTTAGAAACTCTTGCTAACCCTCATTTCTCTGGGATTCAGAGTATTGCCTTTCTTCCCTGTTTAGTTATTTTTTCTCACCAAATAGTTCTCTTTCTCATTACCATTACTTATGGAGAGGCCATCTTTCTGTGATGATGTTGAAGCCACTCTGTACTGATATGCTTCTGTGTTAGTTGAGAGCATGTTGGAGTTGGCTAGGTAATCAGGTCTACTTCAGTCCTGAAAGAACAATAAGAATCATCAATCCCTTCCATCTTCCTTGTGCAGGCTCTGATCTTTGAAAATAAAGTAATGGTTTTTAGATAGAAACGAGTTGAGCCAGATTGAGGTAGCCTCCTAATTTATTATAGACTCATGAAACAACTCTTGCCCAGGCCCACACTGTTAAAGGAGCTTAGAAATGAACAAGATATGGTTTCCAGTGAAACATTAAGTATTAAAATATGGCCTACATTTCCACGGGAAGTGGTTTACCTATACCAATATATGTACTATCAAAGAAAGTAAACAGTTTCCTAGTGTGAAAGGATTTCAATCTAAAATGAAACCAGAGGCTATGAGATAGAGAATCTCACTCATGTGCCTCTAGGAATAAAAACCTTAAGAACTGAGAGACTAATTCCCTGTGAATGCCTGACTTACAGAAAACTAGAATTTTCTACTGACAATGAACATTTGCCAAGAATCTTTCCCCATCCTCAAGCAAGTGAAATTACTACCAGGACTTCAGCTGGACCTTCCCAACTCCTTGCATTCCTTGCCCATAAATACAGCCTAACCCAAACCTTCAAAGGACTGACCTGTGGTTTGCTGCAATTTGAGTTTCCTAAATTGCAGTTTATCTTCTATTCTTGATTAAACTCTTTCTGTTCAATTCAGGCTTGCCTCAGTTTACCTCTTCATTTAGGTTGATGCTATGTTATTTGGCCCCCTTTGGAACCTACAGATTTTACAGAATTAGAGATCACTTGGTGGCTCTTTAGCTTTCTTTGTTTTGCAAGAGATAGATAGAAAGGTTTTGGCCTTAATTCTCTAAGCAGCTGATACTGTGGAATGATGAGAAGAGTGATGATGTTAAAGTCACATCAGGTGTGAGTTTCATAGGAGTCATTGTGCCACCACCTTACTGGGGATTCTAGGTCAAGTTGTTTCATTTCTTTGGACTTCAGTTTCTTTACTGGTATAAAATAACTTATTATTAAATTAAAATGATGAATAAAAAATTATATAATTTGTAATCTCTATAAATAACAATTTAATATGACATACTATTACATGAGTTCAAATGCTCCGTAGTTTTGATTGTGTCTCTGAAGAAGGTTGTGCTATGTAAGACTTTTTCTTAATCTAGACATGATGACTTACAACTCCTTAAGCTGTATGAACTTGGCATTTAATCTATGAACTTTAGCATCCTGTCCATAAAATGGAAATAATACCTACTTCTTAGATTTATTGATAGAGTTCATTGAAATAATAGCTATTAAATATCAAGTATAGTACCTGGCAAAATGCGGTGAAAATACTGCACAGTATTATTAGTTTTGTCTGCCCTTAACTTTTTCTTTAATTTTCTCTCTACCTCTTATCTTCCCTAATTGTGCCAGAGACTATACCTTAATTTTATGGTTGGTTCTCGTTGTTTAACTTGGGAGATTTTCCTATCAACACTGGTTTTGGGGTTCTCTTAAAAGGGTATGGAGACATTAGGTCCAGAGGCTGCCTAGTTTTTTGTTTGTTTATTTTTATCAGATTTGCCTGTAAATTGAGCTTGCTGTCACCAAATCTTTCTTCTGATTTTTCCTTTCTCTCTCCTTTTCACCTCTTTTGTATCCTATCATTTGACAAATTAAAGTGTTCATTTTCACTATGGCAGTTGTTTTTCTTGGTATACCACTGACTGGAATTTTGGGTAGCTAATGGGCCAAGGTGTCCCTCTTTGGTGATTTCTTTAAGCCAGAGAGAACTGCTTTCCCCATGGTTTTTACTCCTTCCTAGGGGCAGAATTTATCTAATGACTGTTCCATGTAGAGGTACAAATGCCCTAGACCTTAACCTTGATTTGGGATTTCTGTAAAGGACCATCTCAGTTTTAGAGATCACCGTGGCATTGTCTCCTGGCATTGTCTGAGGCTTCTGATGATCCTGGGTTGCAGTTAACCTCCCTTCTGCACAATCCTCTTCTTGTACTCTCTTACAGATGTTGTTTCTGAAGACATGCCATAGAAAACCTCCAGTGGCAAATCTCTGTCTCAGAGTTCTTTCCTGGGAAACCAGCTTATGACAATCTTACACAGCTTGTACCCCAATCGATTTACTTAGTAGGACTCATTTTGGTCATCAATTACACAGAAACTACAAGAGTAGAACAGTGTACACAAATTCCAATTATTAGACTCAGATGTACTAATTTTTGTGCCTTTCCTCCTTAGTGTTAGGCAGAATAGGGAAATTATGAAACACCCAGAAAGACCATCTTGGAAGATAGAAACATGGGATGCCTGGGTGGCTCAGTCAGTTGGACATCTGACTCTTGGTTTTAGCTCAGGTCATGATCTCAGGGTGTTGAGATTGAACCCCACATCAGGCTCCATGCTCAGCCTAGAGTCTGCTTTAGTTTCTCTCTCCTTCTGCCCCTACTCCCCTCAGATAAATAAATAAATAGATAAATAAATAAGTATTTAGAAAAAGAAGATGGAAACATTGTCTACACCAGTGGACATGCGGGTGTCCTTCCTTCAGTATTGCATCTGCTTTCAGCAAATCTAAAATCTCCATCCTTAACTTTTCACCCAATATGAAGATCTTACTTTAGGCATTGTCCAGAAAAGCTGTTCCCTCATGACCAGCAGACCATCTACTGGGCCACCTACAATGGAAAACAACATGACGAAAACACAAGTGTAATGCACTCACTTGAGTCCAAGCACTCCTTGACAATAAGAACAACACCAACAAAAGAGAAACAAATAACACTTCTTAAAAAATATAAATTTATTTACTTATTTATTTTAGAGAGAAAAAGATTACAAGCACATGCAGGGGAGGGAAAGAATCCTCAAACAGACTCCCCGCTGAGGAGGGAGCTCAATGCAGGGTCTATCCCAGGACTTTGAGATCATAACCTGAGCTGAAATCGGGAGTCAGATGCTTAACCAACTAAGCCACTCAGGTAGCCCTGAGACTAACAGCACTTTTAATTTTATTTTTAAATGTATTCAAATGCATTATGCATAAAAGCAATGATGCCTAACATACATGCACACTGTATAATAGGATAAATGTATATTTAAAAATGGACAGCATGGTACTGGCACAAAAACAGACACATAGATCAATGGAACAGAATAGAGAGCCCAGAAATAGACCCTCAAATCTATGGTCAACTAATCTTCGACAAAGCAGGAAAGAATGTCCAATGGAAAAAAGACAGCCTTTTCAATAAATGGTGCTGGGAAAATTGGACAGCCACATGCAGAAAAATGAAATTGGACCATTTCCTTACACCACACACAAAAATAGACTCAAAATGGATGAAGGACCTCAATGTACGAAAGGAATCCATCAAAATCCTTGAGGAGAACACGGGCAGCAACCTCTTCGACCTCTGCCGCAGCAACATCTTCCTAGGAACAACGCAAAAGGCAAGGGAAGCAAGGGAAAAAATGAACTACTGGGATTTCATCAAGATCAAAAGCTTTTGCACAGCAAAGGAAACAGTTAACAAAATCAAAAGACAACTGACAGAATGGGAGAAGATATTTGCAAACGACATATCAGATAAAGGACTAGTGTCCAGAATCTATAAAGAACTTAGCAAACTCAACACCCAAAGAACAAATAATCCAATCAAGAAATGGGCAGAGGACATGAACAGACATTTCTGCAAAGAAGACATCCAGATGGCCAACAGACACATGAAAAAGTGCTCCATATCACTCGGCATCAGGGAAATACAAATCAAAACCACAATGAGATATCACCTCACACCAGTCAGAATGGCTAAAATCAACAAGTCAGGAAATGACAGATGCTGGCGAGGATGCGGAGAAAGGGGAACCCTCCTACACTGTTGGTGGGAATGCAAGCTGGTGCAGCCACTCTGGAAAACAGCATGGAGGTTCCTCAAAATGTTGAAACTAGAACTGCCCTATGACCCAGCAATTGCACTATTGGGTATTTACCCTAAAGATACAAATGTAGTGATCCAAAGGGACACATGCACCCGAATGTTTATAGCAGCAATGTCCACAATAGCCAAACTATGGAAAGAACCTAGATGTCCATCAACAGATGAATGGATCAAGAAGATGTGGTATATATACACAATGGAATACTATGCAGCCATCAAAAGAAATGAAATCTTGCCATTTGCAACAACATGGATGGAACTAGAGCGTATCATGCTTAGCGAAATAAGTCAAGCAGAGAAAGACAACTATCATATGATCTCCCTGATATGAGGAAGTGGTGATGCAACATGGAGGCTTAAGTGGGTAGAAGAATAAATGAAACAAGATGGGATTGGGAGGGAGACAAACCATAAGTGACTCTTAATCTCACAAAACAAACTGAGGGTTGCCGGGGGGAGGGGGTTTGGGAGAAGGGGGTGGGATTATGGACATTGGGGAGGGCATGTGATTTGGTGAGTGCTGTGAAGTGTGTAAACCTGGTGATTCACAGACCTGTACCCCTGGGGATAAAAATATATGTTTATAAAAAATAAAAAATTAAAAAAAAAAATGGAGGTGAAAGTAAATTAGTAGTGTAAAGTTTGAAAACAAACATGTATAATAAATTCTTTCACATTTTTAGAAAATTTGTCACAGTCTCTTCTGGAGTAGCCTACATGTAAATTAAGAGATGGAGACAAGATCAAACATAAGGTTTTCAAACCCCATAAAGTTGTTTTCACTAAGGTCAAAAGGAATTTTGTCCTTGTAGGATTTTAACTTTAAATTGAGAATAAAAAAGATGAAATTTTTAAAAAACCCATAAGAGATTATTTTCTGTGTATTGCACACTAATAGTTCTTCCTAAATAGGGGAGTAGCAATATCTAATCATAGAATGCTAAGAGATACCCTGTTTTGGATCTAGCTGAAAAAAATCCTTTGTTGTCATCTGGTTTTTACACCTTTATCTTGTCACCTTCAATGAACTTTCCTTTGACTCCATATTAGAAATTGACTTTCATGGCCAATCCTCATATTTCATCATTAACCATAATTTTTCTACTTTCAAGGCTTCAGCTTCTACTTTCATGGACAGATGCCAACATAGAGCTCTGTGAGGTAGCCAAAGGGTGACTTTTAAGTCCAGACATTTGAGTCTCTACAGCTCTAGCTATTATTCCATGTCCTATATACACATATTTTCAAGCTCTGAAGGTAGGCCCAATTTTTCTTAAATTCCCCTGCATTTGAATTCTCAAATTCACTCTATCTGAATGTCCACTAATACCATTACACAAGATATCATTTAATAAGAAAAATAAGGACATATATTAAATGGGAGAAGTGAAATAAAAAACAAAACGGTTGTAGATAGAATACATTGTGAAAAAGTGGTTTCAGGCAATTTGATTTTGGTTGAATTAGTATTGCAGTTTCATTTAGTTATATTACCTATTTTAATAGAGCTGTGGCATGTAAAGTAAATGGTATAACCCCTTTTGAAAGTAATTTGGGGATATATATCAAGAACTATAAAACTTTTCTACTGAGAACCATAAAACTGTTCATTGCCTTTGATGAAGTAAAGCCACTCCTGGGAATTTACTCTAAGATATAATCAAAAAGAAGGGAAAATCAAACATAGGAAGGTATTTACTTCAGCATTATTGATAATAGACACTGATTAGAAATACTCTTGAATAGAGAAAGGACTAGGATATGTATTTTTGATTCATATGAATAAATATATAGCTACTAAAATGATAATTAGATACAGAATGACAACTGCATGATAGGGTGGACCGTTGTGGTCCCAGATCTATAATTAGACACAGAGAATGGAGAGGCTGCACTATCATCTGTCACTTCTGCATGATGACAGCTAAGGTCTTCAATATTGACTATTGCTGATGTGATGTCCCAGGGTTCAACCTCTTGTCTTAATATCTATACTTACTACCTTGATGATTTTATCCAGTCTCTTAGTTTTGAATATTATTCGTATGCTGATGACTCCCAAATTGATATTCCTATCCCAGATTTCCACTATAAACGCAAGACTTGCACACTCATTCTTCAGCACTGTTGTCATATTTAATAGACATTTTGCACCTAGTGTCTACAATGAATGCCTGGGATACTGCTACAGATCTACTCCAACTATATATTTCTTCTTTTAGTGAGTTCTATCCTTTTCCACTTTAATGTGTGAAAATCTTGAAGTAATCTTTGGGGCTTCTTTTCCTCTGTCGCCCACATCCAGTCCTTCAGGAAATCTTGTTGACTCTGCCTTGTCAGTGTATCCAGAATTAGACTGTTGCTCACCTTTCTCTATACCTATTACTCTGGCCTGGGGCTAAAATTACTACAATGGATTTCCAAAGTCTTCCTGACTCTAAAATTATCCCTTGTAGACTGATCTTAACACAACATGCAAATGACATTATGACATTTTAAGAAAATTTTTAATAATACTGTTGTATTCAAATGCAATTCACATCTTAAAGGAGAGAGCTGTGGATGCCAAGTTAGGGTCTCAAATTGAGCTTTTCTGACTTTAGATTCTAGGAACATTCTGCTGTGATTGTCCTTTACTGATAAGAGGTCTTGCTAAAGTGATAAGGTTTTTTTTTTTTTTAAACACCTAAGCATATTTAAATCACCTTTAAAATATCTCATCCCTCTAAATAAACATATTTAGAATATGCTTTTCAGGCATGCCTGGCGGGTTCAGTTGGTAGAGCATGCGACTCTTCTCTTGGGGTTGTAAGTTTGAGTCTATGTTGGGTGTAGAGATTACTTAAAAATAAAATCTTTAGGGGTGCCTGGGTGGCTCAGTGGGTTAAGCTGCTGCCTTCGGCTCAGGTCGTGATCTTGGGGTTCTGGGATCGAGTCCTGCATTGGGCACCCTGCTCAGCAGGGAGCCTGCTTCCCTTCCTCTCTCTCTGCCTGCCTCTCTGCCTACTTGTGATCTCTCTCTCTCTCTGTCAAATAAATAAAATCTTTAAAAAAAAATAAAATCTTTTAAAAAAGAATATATTTTTCAAATTAAATTGATGAATTTGTTTTTTACTTTTTCTCTATACGAATGAAAGCTGCAGTAAACAAAACAGAATGAAACCTTGCATTTAAACAGCTTTTGTTTGAACAGAGTCTCAGGGGTTTTGCACTCAAACTTTTCACATCATTAAACAGATTCTTCCCTGGTACTTTGTAACAAAGCTCTGGCAGACAACACATATTTTCCCTAAATTCTGATCAATTCTGATATGGGATATTCTATGCCTTTGGCATTTAACACATCTCTCCCCTCTCTGCCCCAATTCTAAAGGCATTGAGTAATAGGGTTCAGTCTCTTCTATTTAATGCTCTGAATCAGAATTCTCATCATTCTCATATGATAACAATGACTGGGTCTTATAAAACATACAGATGAACAGATATCTTCTCTGGAAATGCTTTTTTTTTCTTTCCAGATTTTATTTAAATTCGTGTAAGTTAACATGTAGAGTTAATTTCAGGGATAGAATTTAGTAATTCATCACTTGCATGTAACACCCCATGCTCATTACCAGCGTCCTCCTTAATGCCCATCACCCACTTAACCCATCCCTCCCCCCACCTCCCCTCTAGCTACCCTCAGTTTGTTTGCTATAATTAAGAGTCCATTATGGAGAGATCTCTTCCCCTGGAAATTCTGACTTGATGGATTTAGATTGAGCATGAAGATGGTATTTTAGGCAAGCATTCCAGATGACCTTCATTTTTAGAATTGTTCAGTAAAGGTTCACGATGACTTAAAACAAGTAAAGTAACACAGGTATTAGTATATTTTTCAGTTATGGGAAATAACTGAAATGAAAATAAAAGGCCACATTAGAAATCATATATAATCTTATTGATCTAAAAAAAAAAAAAAAAAAGAGGGCGCCTGGGTGGCTCAGTGAGTTAAGCCTCTGCCTTTTGCTCAGGTCATGATCTCAGGGTCCTGGGATTGAGTCCCGCATCAGGTTCTCTGCTCAGCAGGGAGCCTGCTTCCTCCTCTCTCTCTGCCTGCCTCTCTGCCTACTTGTGTTCTCTGTCAAATAAATAAATAAAATCTTTAAAAAAAAAAAAAGAAAGAAAAAAAAAAGCCTTTAATCAGACAGACATCTAGAAATCTAGTGGTACAGGTTAAGTTTCCATTTACTGGGTAATTGCAAAGAAAAGTGTTTCCTTTGAGCTCACATGAATATATTTAAAAGAGTACACGGGTGTGGGTCCCAGTGAGATGTTCCTTAAGAACTTGGAATCAGGATTGCTCTCTGAAAGTTAAAATAGTAAGGTTTCTGCAAAGAGCTGAAGTTACTCATCTGTTGAAATTAAGTACCTGTGTGAGTGAAACATCCAAGGACACTGAATATGAATACCGCAAAATATAAACTTCATGTTACCTCAGAGAAGTAGGACTGGAATATGATGCAGTTTTGTAAGCTTCATTCCAATGTTTTAGCAGTGGAGGCTGCTCATCATGGAATATAGAACAATGTAGGAGTAATCAAAATACACTTCTAGATTACACACAGTTCCAGTTTAAGAAGACCACACACAAAACGTACTTGAGCCATGCTGAAGTTTACTCAGTCCTGATTCTAGTTGTTGAGACAAGATGACTCTTGCAAAAGGCCCTAAAATCTGAGGACCTTCTCTAGGCCTATGGTGATCCAACCAGGTAGGATGAGGCCATTTTATTGGGTTTTGCCTGTGGACAGCTGGTTGGCTTACTTCACAGGCAACAATTAGGTAATCCATATTCCTCAGAAACAGTGATAGACAAAAGTTAATGACAACATCATATGCCTGCTGGAACTAATGAGATATAAGACTTTAATGTTAATACCTCATTTATAGATTTTCTTTTCACCCATATAAACAGATAAGATTACTATAAATAGGCTCAATGTTCTGATGATTTGAAATCAGTGTTTGTTGTAAACAATTACAGAGATTGGGTAGGTAATAGGGTTAACATTCCTTCCTCCTCTTCAACCAAATAACAGCATCACAATGTAGTTGTTGTCTGGTAGTAAAATGTATAAATAAGGATGAAAATCAGAATAACTATGCTGCTTTTATTTATGATACAAATTCCCAATTCCCACCTTTGGAGAGATTCTGAATTAATAGCATTGGGCATCTATTATCTGAGAAAGAAAAAAGTTATATTTAGTCATATATACTAACAGTGCTTGTATAAAGAACCAACACAGTTCCTGCTCTGAATTTTTTCCCCCAAGTTTCCATCTTCGACCCATTCACTCTAAACTGAATAGTTCCTTACAAACTCTGACTTGCTCAGGTAAGGACCTTCTGCAATAATTACCTATAATTGTTCCACCTTCTCTAAATCTAAAACTCAAGGAGATTATATCTGGGCTAGTAAGAGTCAGTTATTCCATATAATAAAGTCATCAGCCACATATGTCCATAAAATACCTCCTTTATGAAGAGGAAAGGAAGTTATGTGTACACATTGGCTCCAGTGAAGGTGGAAAAGACAGAAAAACTCATCAATATGCAATATTAGTAAAATTATAATTTATGTAATTTTGCTCTCATATAATAAATATATCCAAGAATGTTTTCCCACAGTATGTGTATACATTCATAAATAATTTATTTTGCAGTGTAATCTCTACAAGGTAGGAATCTTCTTTATCAGCCTTAAGGGGTCAATTTCGTATACTCCAAATAGTAACATGTACGTGTATGTATTGATGAATTCACTGAGAGATTCAAAGTTTAATATGAGAATATTCTGACCTTATTACCATAGATATTTCAAGATGTCCCAAAAGTTATTTCTTTACTCCACTTCAAATGCAGGATTACAATTGTACATATCCTTGTTATATTATCTTTGTATGTAAATAGACATTTATTCTTCCCCCACATACACATTCATCCCAAATAAACAAGATCACTCATGCTATATTTCATCAAATCTAAAACCATATTT
Source organism: Mustela lutreola (assembly GCF_030435805.1). Classification (NCBI taxonomy): domain Eukaryota; kingdom Metazoa; phylum Chordata; class Mammalia; order Carnivora; family Mustelidae; genus Mustela; species Mustela lutreola. The sequence continues at coordinate 27,444,090 of NC_081301.1, forward strand.
TTCACATTTGAACATTCAGAAACTAGGAAAAGTTCTAAAATTGATAGTGTTTTGGTTTTATGAATTATGATATATTATTCCTTGAATTGTAAGGACACAGGAAAAAAAAAGTTTCTTCATAAATTCAGATGTAATTGCAGATCATGTAAGGAGAAATTATTTCAAAATTTACCGCTTAAAATTTTACACTCTTGGTGTATTATTATTGCCATAGAGATGCTGGAGTTGACTCTTAGATGTATAGCAAGTCAAATAGGAAACAATAAGAAATTGTATCACTTCAATGTTATATTAATATTCAATAAATGTTAAATGCTTACTGGAAACAATTCATTCTGCTTAAATGATTCATTAATTTCAGCAGTTTTATTTACAAGATATATCAAGATTTTGAACTTAATGTTGAACTATCAAAATTGAGTATTTCCAAGGTTTGGTTTATACTAATTATGTTGCAGCTTTCTGGAAAATCTTGGAGATTATTCAGATGAGTGTGCTTGCTCCAATATTATTGAGGGCAGAAATTAACACAGTACCAAAAAGATTTCTAATTAGCAGTTTTTTCACAGCTGCTTTTACCTCTTTGTTCCGTAAACTATAGATGATAGGATTCAACATGGGGGTTAATGCACCATATACTAAAGCTATAAATTTATCTATTTCCTGTGAATCTACAGCTGAGGGCTTCAGGTACATGGAGAGAGTTGTCCCATAGAATAAAACCACCACAGTCAGGTGGGCTGCACATGTTGAAAAGGCTTTGCTTCGACCATCCACTGAGCTGATTCTTAGGATGTTGGAGAGAATGAATGCATAAGATATACAAATGAGAAGCATTGTCATAGGAAGGATAAGTATGGTGATCACCAGCATCATTAATTCCACCACGGAGGTGTCCACACATACCAGTTTCAAGACAGCCAGAATTTCACAAGCAAAATGATTGATTGTGTTATGACCACACAGAGGGAGCCCCAGCACAGATACTGTTTCCACCAGGGCGGTGAGGCAGCCAGTCACCCAGGAGCCAGCTGCAATCCGCACACAGACACTCTTATTCATGATGATGGGGTACCTCAGGGGGTTGCAGATGGCCACATACCGGTCATATGCCATCATGGACAGGAGCACACACTCAGTGGAGCCCATGGCAAGAGAAAAGTACATCTGAGCAGCACACCCTAAGAATGAGATGGTGTTTTTCCCTGAAACAAAGTTTGCCAGCATTGGAATGAAAGCAGAAGAGGTGTACCAGATGTCTAAAAGGGAGAGGTTGCTGAGGAAAAAGTACATGGGTTTGTGTAGGTGGGAATTCAGGACAGTGATGGAGATCAGAATTACATTACCCAGCAGGGTGATCAGGTACATCAGCAAGCACAGCACAAATACAATGACCTCAACTTTGGGGTAGTGGGAAAATCCCAGGAAGAAAAAATATGTTACAGGTGTCGAATTTGCCTGGAACATTTTATTATGTCACATTCATTTGTGTATATGCATAGAAGAATTAACATCACATATTATATATAAAACATAGGATCATCTCCCTTCATATTTTCTGATATATTTTCTCTTCATATGAACTTGTGGTCTATGCTATAGATTTGTAATCTATATAGTTAAATCCTTCTCTAGCTTGGTGATAGTGTTAGTAATATATGTTTGAAGGAATTTATCATTAATTAGGAAAATTTCAAGCGTGAAGTCAACTGATAAATCTTCAAGCTGTTACTTTTGATTCAGTATTTTTTTTGGCAGTGTTGGGAAGGGAGGGGTTTATTTCATAAACATCATGAGAGGTTAAGGAAAGAATCCTATGCATTCTTTTTTTTTTTTTTTCTGAAACCACATTTTTAACTGATCTATGGGTAAGTCATCCATTTACCTGAACCATTGGAATGATTTTCTTCCCCTAGTTTGGTAACAGCCTTCTTAACTTAGGAGCTGTTCTGCTTTCCAAGCTCATCATTTCTTCTGTCACACCTAGAGCTCTGTCCAAAATAATCTGGGAGATTCAATGAGAAAAAAAAAAATTATAGATTTCTGCAGTCACAGATTAATTAACTGAAAGCCTTGGACTTTCAACACAGGTCTGCAGTTTCCATCTCAGAGCCAGGATAATGATGACAGATATTCACAGGGTGGTAGACATATATGGAAATTTCTTTTATAAAGCTGGAGTTGCCCTGGTGTTTGTGTTCCAGAACCATCCGCCAAAGAACCAGCTATTGGCACTGTAAGGCAATTTAAGTTTTTTGTTGTTTGTGAGAAGTTTCCAATTCATACAACAAATTAAAATTAGAAATCTATTTGTGCAGTATTAAAATTCTGAAACCCCAGGGATAATGTCCCATAGATCCAATTATAGTCAGTAGCTTGTCTGTTCTAATTGCAGTGTTATTCAAACAAGAAATGAACGTGTTCCTGTCTATACTCTCTTTGGGAAGGTGAACTTTGCTCTATTTCTGATTGTCTTGTAGAATCAATCAAGCTGGCTAATTTAAATAAAGTTAATGGGAATAAATATTGTTGGCGTTTTCTCCTTTAGACTGAAGTAGGATTTCATAATATGGATAATATGAAGTTACACTTGATGTGGAGTCCACCTAAGATGGAAGAAGGAATGCTTAAATAATTCTTCCATTGCTCATCATAGCTCAAAGATAAGATGGGATCTTTTATCCATTTAGAGTTTATCTTTGTGTATAGTGCAAGAGGATGGTCGAGTTTCATTCTTTTGTATGGAGCTATCCAATTTTCCCAGCACCATTTATTGAAGAGACTCTCCTTTTTTCATTGAGTATTTTTTCCTGATTTGTCGAAGATTAGTTGACTGTAGAGTTGAAGGTCCATATTTGGGGTCTCTATTCTGTTCCATTGACCTATGTGTCTGTTTTTGTGCCAGTACCATACTGTTTTGGTGATCACAGTTTTGTAATGTAGCTTGAAATCCGGCAACATGATGCCCCCATCTTTGTTTATCTTTTTCAACATTTCCTTGGCAATTAGGGCCTTTTCTGGTTCTATACATATTTTAGGGCTGTTTGTTCCAGTATTTTGAAATATGCTGTTAGTATTTTGATAGGGATGGTGTTGAACATATAGATTTCTCTGGGCAGCAGAGACATTTTACAATGTTTATTCTTCTGAGCCATAAGCAAACAAACTGAAGGTTTGGGAGGTGGAGGAATGGGCTACCCTGTAGTGGGTATTAAGGAGCGCACAGATTGCATGGGGCACTGGGTGTTATACACAAACAATGAATCATGGAACACTACATCTAAAACTAATGATGTACTGTATGGTGACTAACATAAAATTAATAATTTTACATAATAAAAAAAGCCAAAGATGAGATTAAATGTTCTTCATGCAACATGAAGGGCCAACTTGTTTAAAGAACACTCCTTTCAAGGTAGAACCATTTTGAGAAGATAGCTTCACTATATAAAGGCATCAAGATCCTTCAGAAATCCAGTGACTACTCTATTTATTTGAACAGCTTTTCTAATCTCTGTTCACAGTTTTCTGTTTTCTGAGTGAGAGACAAATGGTGAATAGTGCATGGTGGTGTGGAGAAGACTTGCTGCCAGTTTCATCACTGTGCAATTGTGATTGGATGCCTTATTTTTTAGTAACAGATTGTAATCATGACTCTTACTAAACTACTTATATCACATCGCATATGTTTTCATTCTCAGAGAAGTTTATAAATTTGAACTATTTCCAAGATTGAAAAAAAAAAAAACAAAACCACAACAGAAATCCCCCCTCACTGTTTGGTTTATTACAAACAGAATGTAGCCTTGAGGTTTTCTCTTTACTCTGCCCCCACAGGGATGTAACCTTGAAGGCTCTGGATGACTCTGATCTTTAACTGCAGGACAACTTGGTACACAGGAAAGGTGAAGTAAGGTTTTTGTGCTACAAATACATCCCACTTCACCATTTCCTTTTTGTCATCTAGGGCAAGTTGGTGGTCCTTATTGAGATTCAGCTTATTTGTAAAAGAGCCATGATAGTATTTCTTTATCAGGGTTGTTATGAGGAGTAGAGATATTTTATGTAAAGCAACTTACATAGTATCTAATATATAGTTAGGTACTTAAAAATTTTAGATTTTCTCTCTTCTACAGTTTTCTGCTTGTTTCTTGAATCCTCTTCCTTTCTTGTATTTACTTACCCTCCTCACTGTTTCCTTCCTTGTTTGACTACAGCAATGTTCTTGCCTTTCTCCTCTCATTTAGACAGGATTCACTGCAGCCATAATACAAGTGGTTGAAGCAAAAGAAAGAAGAGGCTGACATCTGGCCCCAGAGTCCCATTTCCCTCTGAATTCCTTTATCCAATACAATTCCCAGCTTACTTGTTCCATTTCTGTAGGCCAACGCTTATGAGGCTGTAAATAAATAATTTAGGCTGGCCTCATCATGCCTAGAAGAGAACTGCACTTTAGGGCTTCCCCACAAAGATTTAGAGGGAAGCAGTGACTAAGACTGAGGAAGGTTGCTGATCTGACTGCCCCGCTATGTATAAAACACCAAACCACACTTCGGCTTTGGAGATACCTCAAAGCACACTGAGAAGAAAAAAAAAAATCTGAACCTCCATGGAAAAATTCAAACCCTATTTATGATAAAATAAAATACCCTCAGCAAGCTAGCAATAAAAAGATACTTCTACAAGAACATCAGCAAGATGGTGGAATAGCAGTTTTAAGAGCTTGTACTCTCACAGAAACACAAGTTTGAACAACTATCCACAAATGAAAATAACTTTACAAGAGCTAAGGATTTCAGATTAGAGATTATGGACTGGAAAATATTTCCAGATCTCCACTGAAACCCAGCCCGGAAATAAGGAAAGACACATTGAAGAGGGGAAGAACAACATGTTCACATCACCCATGTCATCCTTTCCTCAAGCCTGAACAGTGAAATGCATGAAGACACTCTAGGGGGAGAAAGAATGAAGTAGTATCCAACTTTACTGTGAACCCCAGCACAGCCCACCCAGGCTGGCACTTATGTCCTAGGGCTCCAAGCTCAGTCCCCAGAACAATACTCCTGGCCACCACAGTACTAGGTCAGGCCCTGAGGCCCCAGGCTGAATGCCTGCTCTTGTGAATCTAGCTTCCATGTCTACCTCAGTGTCAGGCAGGCAGCTGTAGTCCCAATCTATAGGCCAGCTCCCGATGATTATCACAACAGATGCAGAAAAAAAAAAATGATAAAAATTGAATACCATTTCAAGATAAAAATTCTCAAGAAACTATGAAGAATGTACTTCAATATAACAAAGGCCACATGTGACAAGTCCACAGCTAACTTCATATTCAATAGTGAAAGGCTGAAAGCTTTTCCTCTATGACCAGGAACAAGACAAGGGTGCCCACTCTTGCCATTTCTATTCAGTATAGTACTGGAAGTCATAGCAAGAGCAGTTAGATAAGAAAAAGAAGTATAAGACACCAAAACCAGAAAGGAAGAATGAAAATTGTCTGTGTTTGAAGATGACATTTTCTTATATATAGAAAACCCTTAAGACTCCAAAAAACTGTTAGAACTGATAAACACAATCAGTAAAGCAGGATACAAAATCAATGTACAAACGTCTGTTGCATTTCTATACATAATAATGAACTACCAGAAAGGGATATGAATAAAACAATACCACTTATAATAGCACTAAAAAATAATAAAATAGTAATAAATTTAACCAAGGAGGTGAAATATATGTACACTAAAAATTAAAGAGATTGATTAGAGAAATTGAAGAAGATGCAAATAAATGAAAAGATACCCACACTCATGGATTGGAAGAATTAGTATTGTTCAAGTGTCCATACCACCCAAAGCAATCTATAGGTTCAATGAAATCCCTATTAAAATTCCAATGGCATTTTTCATAGAAATAGAAAAAAAAATCCTAAAATTTCGATGGAACCACAGAAGATCTCAAATAGCCAAACCAATCTTGAGAAAGAGCAAAGCTAGAAACATTATATTCTGTAAATTCAAAATATACTACAAAGCTGTAGCAATTAAAACAGCATGGTTTTGGGGCGCCTGGGTGGCTCACTGGGTTAAGGCCTCTGCCTTCGGCTCAGGTCATGATCCCGGGCTCCTGGGATGGAGCCCCACATGGGGCTCTCCGCTCAGCCAGGGAGTCTGCTTCCTTCTCTCTCTCTGCCCTGCCTCTCTGCCTACTTGTGATCTTTGTCTGTCAAATAAATAAAATTTTAGAAAAAAAAAAAAAAACAGCATGGTGTTGGCATAAAAGCAGACCTATAGACCAATGGGAGCAGAAGCGAAACCAGAAATAAATTCATACATGTACAGTTAATAGATCTTTAACAAACGTGCCAAGATGATAAAATGGAGAAAGGATAGTCTTTTTAATAAATGGTGTTCACTGGATAAAATATTCTTGGCTGCATGTTCTTCTCATTTAGTACCCTGAATATGGCTTGCCAGCCCTTTCTGGCTTGCCAGGTTTCTGTGCATAGATCTGATGTTATTCTGAAGTTCCTCCCTCCATATCTAAGGAACCTCCTCTCCCTAGCTACTCTCAGGATAGTTTCTTTGGCTATAATATTTGCAAATTTCACTTTTATATATTGGGGTATCAATCTATTTTTATTGATTTGGGGACAGGTCCTCTCTGCCTCTTGGACATGAATGCTTGTTTTCTCTCACAGATTAGGGAAGTTCTTAGCTAATTGAACATAAAAAAATAAATTGTGTTCATAAAATTGGATATCCACATGCAGAAGAATGAAATTGGACCCTTACCTCAGACCATATACTTAAATCACCTCACAAGGGATTAAAGATGACTTAAAAATGTATTAAATATACGACTTAAAAAATGTTGGGTCTTGACACTGATTTTTTATTGTGATTCCAAAAGCACAAGCAACAAAAGCAAAAATGGAAAAATGGGATTACATCAAACTAAAAAGTTTCTGCAGAGCAAAAACAATCAACTGAGGGAGATTTAAACCTATGGAATGGGAGAAGATACTTGTGAACTGTACACATAATATGGAGTTAATATCCAAAATATATTAGGAACTCAAACAACTCAGGAAAAAAATACCCAATTTAAAAATGGGCAAAGGAAACAATGGCCATGGTCACCAAACTGTGGAAAGAACAAATATGCCCTGCAACGGACAAATGGATAAGGAAGATGTAGTCCATATACATTATACAGTATTATGCCTCCATCAGAAAGGATGAATATCCAACTTTTGTAGCAACATGGACAGGACTGGAAGAGATTATGCTGAGTGAAATAAGTCAAGCAGAGAGAGTCAAGTATCATATGGTTTCACTTATTTGTGGAGCATGAAAAATAACATGGAGGACATGGGGAGATGGAGAGGAGAAGGGAGTTGAGGGAAAGTGGAAGGGGAGGTGAACCATGAGAGACTATGGACTCTGAAAAACAACCTAAGGGTTTTGAAGGGCTGCGGGGGGTGGGAGCCAAGTGGTGGGTATTAAGGAGGGCACGTATTGCACGGAGCACTGGGTGTGGTGCAAAAAACAATGAATACTGTTACACTGAAAAAAAAAAGGCAAAAGAAAAAAAAAGGAGAACCTATAAAAAGGAGAAAAACATATATTACCTTACTTTTTTATCACTATTTTAAGTTTAACCCATTGTAAGTATTTAAAGCAAAACAATAAAATAAAATAATAATAATAATTTAAAAAATTGGGCAAAGGACCTGATAGGCATTTTTTTCAATAAAGACATACAAATAGCCAACAGGTATATGAAAAAAATGTTCAAAATCATTAATCATCAGAGAAATGTATATCATAGCTAAAGAGAACAAACTGGTGGTTACCAGAGGGGAGGTGGGTGGTAGGGGTGGATTAAGTAGGTGATGGTGATCACTAAATAGGTGATCACTTGTAGTGATGAGCACTGGGTATTATATGGAAGTATTGAATCGCTAAATTGTACACCTGAAGCTACTATTACACTATATGTCAAATAGCTGGAATTTAAATTAAGAACTTTAAAAAGCCATATTGAGCTATCACCTTAATCTGTTAGAATGGTTATTATAAAAAACATAACAAAAGATAAGTATGGTGAAGATGTGAAGGAAAAGGAATGCTTTTGCACTGTTAGTGGGAATGCAAATACAGCCATTATGGAAAATAGTATGGGGGGGGTTCTTCAAAAAACTTAAAATAGTACTACCATATGATCCAGCAATCCCAAGAAATGAAGTCCGTATCTCAAAGAGATATTTTCACTCCCATGTTTATTATAGCATTATTCACAGTGGGAAAGGATGGAATCCATCTAAGTGTCTATCAACAGATGAATGGATAAAGAAATTATGGTATATTCATACAACTGAATATTATTCAGCCTTAAAAGAAAAAGAAGTATTGTCACATGCTACAATTAGGATGAATCTCAAGGATATTATCTAGGTGAAATAAACCAGGCAAGAGTAAATACTACATTGTCTCACTTGTGTGGAATCTAAAAAAGTTGAACTCATGGAATCATAAAGTGGGATGGTGCCAAGCAGGATCTCTAGGTTAGAGGATATGAGGAAATGAGGAAATGGCACAAAGTTTCAGTTATGCAGGATGAATAAGTTCTAGAGATCTAATATAAGCATGGTGAGTATAGTTAATAATGCCATGTTTTATACTTGAAATTGGCTAAGAGAGTCAATCTTCAATGTGCACTCTGCGTATGCACACACAAAAATGATAACTGTATCAGGTGATGTACATGTTAATTAGCATGATTGTAGTCATCATTTCACAATGTATATGCATTTCAAAACATTACCTTGTACACCATAAATACATACATTTTACTTGTCAATTGTACCTATATAATATAGCTGGGAAAAAAATTACAAATAGCACCTAAAAAGAACAATAGAATACTTCCAACACATTGTAAAGGACATCCGTGGAAGCTAACATCAAAATATAAGGAAACAAGAGTTTGAATGTTTCTTTTAGATGGTAATATTTTTTGATTCTATTTAATCTTTGCCTTCTCAATGGTAAAAATGATATTGTGTCTCATGGGCACATGTTTAGGTCTATAATCTATTTCAAATCCATTGTTGTGTAGCTGTGATATATGGAGAATTATTTATGGAAAAAAACTATCCTTTCCCCATTGAATTACCTTAGCATCTTTGTTGAAATTCCACTGGTCATGTATGTGTGGCTTTCTTTCTGTACATCTCTGTCCTGTTCCATTGATTTGTTTTACTTTATGTCAATACCAAGTGACTTGATTATTATAGATTTATAATAAATTTAACAAGAAAGTAGTATAATCTTCCAACTTCATTCTTTTAAAAAATTATTTGGGCTATTCTAGGTCCTTTATTATTCTAGGTTCATATCAGTTTTAGAATCATCTTGGCAGTTTCTCTAAAATCTCTGCCTACATTTTGAATGGAATGGCATTAATCTGTAAATCAGTTTGGGAAGAGTTGATAACTTAATATTGATTCTTTCAATTCATGACACAGGTATCTCTGTAATAGGTCTTCCTTAATTTGTTTCTACAGTGCTTTGTAGCTTTTAGTATAAAAGTCTTACACATCTTCTATTAATTTTCCATTATTTTAATTTTTAAGCTACTTCAAATGATGTTTAAAAATATATTTTCCAATTTTTTATTGGTAAATAGGAGTGCAGCTGGTTTGTATGATTTGACACATCCTGATAGCTTAGGAAAATTCTCATAGTAATTTTATTGGTTATTTTGTGGATTCCTTGGAATTTTCTGCAGTTGTGTACATACATATGCTGTGAATAAAGACGGTTTCCTTCTTTCCAATTGTAACATCTTTTATTTATTTTTCTTGCCTTATTCCACTGCCCAGGACACCTAGTACAATGTTATATGGAAGTGCTGGTAGTGGACATTCTTGCCTTGTTCTTGATCTCAGGAGAACATTCTGCCTTTTAACTGACTTTATCCTGCTGTTTTGCCTTGGCTATATCCCCACATTCAGCCTCTTTTTGTGTGTGTCTCTAAATGGAGAAGATTGATATAGATCATCTTTTTATTTTTAATCATGGCAAAATTGGTTAAATTTATCATCTTAACCATTTCAAGTGTACAGTTCAGTTATGTTATGCATAGTCACATTATTGCACTATAGATCTCTAGAACTTTTCATCTTGCAAAACTGGAACTCTGTACTCACTATTCACTAATCTCCCCCTTACCACCACCCCATCCCCCTGGCAACAAATTATGTCCTGTTTTTATGATTTTGATTTCTTCATATAAATGAAAACCATTCAATAGTTGTCTTTTTGTGACTGGCTTATTTTATTAAGCATAATATCCTGAGGTTCATTACTGTTGTGGTATGTGACAGGATTTCCCTCTCTTTTAATGCTGCATAGTATTCCCTTGTATGTATTGACCACATTTCTTTTATACTTTCAGTTGTTGGTGAGCATTTGGGTAGTTTCCTCCTCTTGGCTGTGGTAATAATGCTGCATTAAACAGAAGTGTACAGATATTGCTTCGAGATCTTTTTAAATTCTTTCAGATATATACTCAGAAGTGGGATTGCTAGATCACATCATAGTTCTATTTTAATTTTCTGAGAATACTTATTAATATTTTCCTAAATGACTGTACCATTTTATATTCTCACCAATACTGTACAAGGGTTCCAACTTTCTCGCATCCTCACCAACATGTGGGCACAAAAGCTTTTGGACTGAGGAGTACCTCCTACCTAGATGTTCCAGGTATTGCAAATACAACATTTTTAATACTCTCATCCCTAACTACCCTCCCCCCGTGAAAACAAACAAACAAGCAAACATGCAAACACCTATAGAGCATGCTTATCCTGCTCTGTGCTGATCTTGAATAAGTCATGTCATTAACACTTACCAATTGTCAATTACTGTGCTGGGTGCTAGTGAACAGAAGATGATAAAGGTATAAGCCTTTCTCTTAGCATCTTTTCAGTCTAATTAGGGAAATGGGGTATAAAGATAGAGTAATTTGTGAGACATGGGAGTGAGTGAGTAACATTTCCTATGGTCTGGGGATGGGTTACAAGGGACTTTCTGGAGAGTTCATACTAGAGCTGAATTTGGGAAGTTATTAAGGGTGGCCAGATGCACATGTGAGAGAAAAGCCTTCCAGGCGAGGAGAATGACATATATTTAAACCTGGAGTTGTAAAATGTCATTTGCATTCAGGAAAAGGTAAGTAGATTTGGTGTGATCTGATCATTAAGTGCAAAAGAGGGAGTTGCAGGTGATAAAACTGAAATTGTCACACAAAGTAATCTATGCTAATGTAGAAGCTTCATAGCCCATGTTTTAGGTACTGTAGAAGGATTTTTTTTACTGGTAGAGAAGCAATATGAATATATTTCTAATTTTTTAAGAAAAATCACTTTGGTGATATTGGGGAGAAGGAATTTGAAACAAGGCTGAAGTTAAAACTCTGAAAATGTGCTTTGGTGAGTGCTGTGAAGTGTGTAAACCTGGTGATCCACAGATCTGTACCCCTGGGGATAAAAATAGATGTTTATAAAAAATTAAAACAAGATTCAACAGTACATTAAAAAGATTATTCACCACGACCAAGTGGGATTTATTCCAGGGCTGCAAGGTTGGTTCAACATCCGCAAATCAGTCAATGTGATACAAAACATCAATAAAAGAAAGAACAAGAACCATATGATACTCTCAATAGATGCTGAAAAAGCATTTGACAAAGTACAACATCCCTTCCTGATCAAAACTCTTCAAAGTGTAGGGATAGAGGGCACATACCTCAATATCATCAAAGCCATCTATGAAAAACCCACCGCAAATATCATTCTCAATGGAGAAAAACTGAAAGCTTTTCCGCTAAGGTCAGGAACACGGCAGGGATGTCCATTATCACCACTGCTATTCAACATCGTACTAGAGGTCCTAGCCTCAGCAATCAGACAACAAAAGGAAATTAAAGGCATCCAAATCGGCAAAGAAGAAGTCAAATTATCACTCTTCGCAGATGATATGATACTATATGTGGAAAACCCAAAAGACTCCACTCCAAAACTGCTAGAACTTGTACAGGAATTCAGTAAAGTGTCAGGATATAAAATCAATGCACAGAAATCAGTTGCATTTCTCTACACCAACAGCAAGACAGAAGAAAGAGATATTAAGGAGTCAATCCCATTTACAATTGCATCCAAAACCATAAGATACCTAGGAATAAACCTAACCAAAGAGACACAGAATCTATACTCAGAAAACTATAAAGTACTCATGAAAGAAATTGAGGAAGACACAAAGAAATGGAAAAATGTTCCATGCTCCTGGATTGGAAGAATAAATATTGTGAAAATGTCTATGCTACCTAAAGCAATCTACACATTTAATGCAATTCCTATCAAAGTACCATCCATCTTTTTCAAAGAAATGGAACAAATAATGCTAAAATTTATATGGAACCAGAAAAGACCTCGAATAGCCAAAGGGATATTGAAAAAGAAAGCCAACGTTGGTGGCATCACAATTCCGGACTTCAAGCTCTATTACAAAGCTGTCATCATCAAGACAGCATGGTACTGGCACAAAAACAGACACATAGATCAATGGAACAGAATAGAGAGCCCAGAAATAGACCCTCAAATCTATGGTCAACTAATCTTCGACAAAGCAGGAAAGAATGTCCAATGGAAAAAAGACAGCCTTTTCAATAAATGGTGCTGGGAAAATTGGACAGCCACATGCAGAAAAATGAAATTGGACCATTTCCTTACACCACACACAAAAATAGACTCAAAATGGATGAAGGACCTCAATGTACGAAAGGAATCCATCAAAATCCTTGAGGAGAACACGGGCAGCAACCTCTTCGACCTCTGCCGCAGCAACATCTTCCTAGGAACAACGCAAAAGGCAAGGGAAGCAAGGGAAAAAATGAACTATTGGGATTTCATCAAGATCAAAAGCTTTTGCACAGCAAAGGAAACAGTTAACAAAATCAAAAGACAACTGACAGAATGGGAGAAGATATTTGCAAACGACATATCAGATAAAGGACTAGTGTCCAGAATCTATAAAGAACTTAGCAAACTCAACACCCAAAGAACAAATAATCCAATCAAGAAATGGGCAGAGGACATGAACAGACATTTCTGCAAAGAAGACATCCAGATGGCGAACAGACACATGAAAAAGTGCTCCATATCACTCGGCATCAGGGAAATACAAATCAAAACCACAATGAGATATCACCTCACACCAGTCAGAATGGCTAAAATCAACAAGTCAGGAAATGACAGATGCTGGCGAGGATGCGGAGAAAGGGGAACCCTCCTACACTGTTGGTGGGAATGCAAGCTGGTGCAGCCACTCTGGAAAACAGCATGGAGGTTCCTCAAAATGTTGAAACTAGAACTGCCCTATGACCCAGCAATTGCACTATTGGGTATTTACCCTAAAGATACAAATGTAGTGATCCAAAGGGGCACATGCACCCGAATGTTTATAGCAGCAATGTCCACAATAGCCAAACTATGGAAAGAACCTAGATGTCCATCACAGATGAATGGATCAAGAAGATGTGGTATATATACACAATGGAATACTATGCAGCCATCAAAAGAAATGAAATCTTGCCATTTGCAACAACATGGATGGAACTAGAGCGTATCATGCTTAGCGAAATAAGTCAAGCAGAGAAAGACAACTATCATATGATCTCCCTGATATGAGGAAGTGGTGATGCAACATGGAGGCTTAAGTGGGTAGAAGAAGAATAAATGAAACAAGATGGGATTGGGAGGGAGAGAAACCATAAGTGACTCTTAATCTCACAAAACAAACTGAGGGTTGCCGAGGGGAGGGGGTTTGGGAGAAGGGGTTGGGATTATGGACATTGGGGAGGGCATGTGATTTGGTGAGTGCTGTGAAGTGTGTAAACCTGGTGATTCACAGACCTGTACCCCTGGGGATAAAAATATATGTTTATAAAAAATAAAAAAATCATTAAAAAAAAAATATGGGGAGGCATAATTCAGCCCATAACAGAAGGTATGGTCACTTGGCACCTGGTAGTTTTACAATTTTTCAAGAACATACTCAGTGTCTTATTAAGGCTTGCACTTGGATGTAGGGAAAATATGGGTGTCCTGTGAAGTAAATTGTCCACCAAAATCCATACTGATCTGCTCCCCAAGGACTAATGAGTTTTCTTTCTTGGTGGCAAGGAGCATGCCTGCCTGATAGCTTTCCAGCTCCTTTCTTCAGGTGGGTCACAGGCAAAGCAGATGCTTTAGGCAGGTGTAGAGGTCATTGTTGACAGTCGGATGTACACTGGTTTGCACTGCATTTCCTAAACAGAGAGTAAAGAAGGCATTACATTGTCTCATCCCCAGTGGTCAGGTACCTCAAGGCCCAGGGTTTTGATGGGTGTCATGTTTGCATCCCAGTATAATTTTTGGTTTGTCAGGATTCTCTAAGGCTGGCATAGAAGCTAGAGTTAAAAAAAAATCACGTTTAAGAAAAATTTCTGAGGAGTGCCTGGGTGTCTCAGTCAGTGAAGTATCTGACTCTTAATTTCAGCTCAGGTCATGATCTCAGGGTCAGAAGATTGAGCCACACATCAGTCTCCATGCTCAGCATGGAGTCTGCTTATGATTCTCTCTCTGTCTCCCTCTGCCCCTCCCCTGGCTCCTGCACACTCTCTCTCTGTCTCTGTTTCTGTCTAAATCAAATAAAATCTTTAAAAAAAAAAAAAAGAAAGAAAAGGGGAGCACCTGGGTGGCTCAGTGGGTTAAGCCGCTGCCTTCAGCTCAGGTCATGATCCCAGGGATGGAGCCCCACGTTGGGCTTTCTGCTCATCAGGGAGCCTGCTTTCCTTCCTCTCTCTGCCTGCCTCTCTGCCTACTTGTGTTCTCTGTCTGTCAAATAAATAAATAAAATCTTTTAAAAAGAAAAATTTCTGAGGAGTAAAATCAAAGCAGTGTGGCCAAACAAATCATCAAACAAAAGGTAGCTTTCAGCCTAACCAGGAACATGGGGGCAAAGCCAAGAGGTTAGAAAGTCCAGGGAGATGAAAGCAAGCAATAATAGATCCAGAAGGTCAGAGGGAGAACTATTAGTGAACAGCATCACCACAAATGGGTGGGATTTTCATTATTTTTGATAGCATAGCAAGAGCAAAATAAATTAATTGAAACACACTTAAGTCAGACTTCCTTAATCACATGATTGACTATTTTGTAGATAAGGTGTTTTATACCACCTTTTATTACGATTAAAGTGCCTGGAATATAGTAATGGGTGCGTAGAGACTTGTTAAGTGAATAAATAGTTAATCACAGCGGTCATGCTCCTGCAAACTGGCACAAGGTAACAAACAGTGAAAGTACACACTGGCCATACCTGGCATACACGAAGCAGCTCTAGGTGTGAACCTTATATTCTTGCATTTTTCTAAGTATAGTTTTTTAAAATTTTTATTTTATTTTTTCAGTGTTCCAAAATTCATTGTTTATGCACCACACTTATTCCTTCAGAAGGACGGAGTTTGAATTTCAGCTCTTACACTGTTATAATCCTCTATTTTCCCTAGATGGCGACAGAGACTAGCTTGTCTGTCTTTGAGACCCCCCCCCCCCCCCACTAGCTCTCAGAAAGAAAAATTCACGGTTTTTTGTACCTATTTTTATTGATATCTACATGTAGTGAAAACAAGTTGTTTTAATTCTATTTCTTATTCATAAGATTCCAAAACAAAAATAAACTGTTGAAGAGAGCTGATGGTATCATTTATCAAAGATTAAGTACTAAATAATAGTTCTGTGCTCAGCATTGAGCTAGAGGCTACAGGGACTAGATATAAGGAAAATGATTCTTTCCTGCCCTTGAACTCATCAATATCTCTTTACATTAATCTCTGTAATGTATCAGTCAACAGCTGTCTTGCCTCACCTTTGCTTAAACAATAGGAAAGCTCTATGAGGAGCACCTGTGTTCTACTGCCACTCCTGCTTCTGGATTCTGTAATCACAAGAGAGCAAGATAAGATAGTGTCGGCTTCAATGGTAAGAGACTTCAAAAGCTTCAGCCAAAGCAGAACGCAAGGTTCTGAGGTTCCATAGTATGATTTCAGTGAGGGGCCGGGGGAGTGTGGTCATGGCCTGTCTTGACAAAACAAACACCATCCGTTCTCTTTTTTGTTTTTTAATTTTTTATTTTTTATAAACATATATTTTTATCCTCAGGGGTACAGGTCTGTGAATCACCAGGTTTACACATTTCACAGCACTCACCAAAGCACATACCTTCCCCAATGTCCATAATCCCACCCCCTTCTCCCAAACCCCCTCCCCCCAGCAACCCTCAGTTTGTTTTGTGAGATTAAGAGTCACTTATGGTTTGTCTTCCTCCCAATCCCATCTTGTTTCATTGATTCTTCTTCTACCCACTTAAGCTCCCATGTTGCATCACCACTTCCTCATATCAGGGAGATCATATGATAGTTGTCTTTCTCTGCTTGACTTATTTCGCTAAGCATGATACGCTCTAGTTCCATCCATGTTGTCGCAAATGGCAAGATTTCATTTCTTTTGATGGCTGCATAGTATTCCATTGTGTATATATACCACATCTTCTTGATCCATTCATCTGTGATGGACATCTAGGTTCTTTCCATAGTTTGGCTATTGTGGACATTGCTGCTATAAACATTCGGGTGCACGTGCCCCTTTGGATCACTGCCCTGTGACCCAGCAATTGCACTACTGGGTATTTACCCTAAAGATACAAACACCATCCTTTCTAATCAATAACTTCAAAGAAGGTGTTTGCTAGGGCTGCTGTAACAAAGTATCACAAATGGGGTGGCTTAAACAACAGATATGTACTGTCTCACAGGTCTGGAGGCTACAAGTTTAAGATTGAAGTGTTAGCTGACTTGATTCCTTCTGAGGGCTATGATGTTTCTGACAATTAGCCAGATAGTTAGCTGGCTATCTATTTTTGGTATTCCTTGGCTTGAGAAATATCACCTTGCCTTATCTTAGCATGGCATTCTTCATGTGTCCATTTCTGTATCCAAATTTCCCCCTTTTTCCCCCTCTGAGAGAAACTATAAAAGATGTAGAAGACAAGGTGCTTTAAGGATTATTGAAGCATCATGAATTCATTTATGAATATAATTATAAAAAATAAATGCACACATTGGATATAATGAGACACATAAATGCTGACTGAAGGGGACAAGCAGGGGCCTTGAAAGATGTTGGATCTCTTAATTAATGAATCCTTGCCTGGAAAAAAAGATTTGGAAAAATCAAAACTTTCAGTTAATTGTAATTAACATAATGACTTTCAAAAGTATATATGGAAATGATTTTTGATAAGATGCATGTAGCACATTAAGAAGGCTGAAGATTCTTTGACACTTCTCCTGTCAAAACGTTGCCTCCCTTTGAGTTCTGAGCAGGTTATATGCTTGTTCTGACTGATAAAATATTAAAGATGTGGTGCTATGCCAGTTTTTGAGCCCAGGCCTCTAAAAAGCATATCTGCTTCCACTTCTCTGCTCTTGGAACACTTGCTATTGGAGCCCTAAGCCCCTTTGGAAGAAGTCTGACTCCTCTGCTGGAGCTGCCAGATGGGAAGAACCAGGCATTTGAGCAAAGCCATTCTGGACATTCCAATCCAGTTCTGCTGCAGCTGAATCCCAGCAGATTTCCCCTCTTTATAAGGACACCAGTCACTCTGGATTGGGGCGCACCTTACTCCAATATGACCTCATCTTAATTAATTACATCCGCCATGACCCTATTTCCAAATAAGGTCATGTTCTGAGGAACAGGAACTTCAGCATTTGAATATTTAGGGAACACAGTTGCATTCATAACAGAAGAGTTTAAAACTATTTCCCGTGAGGATATAAGTATTTTCTCATTGATTCCCTTTGAAGGAGAGGGTTCTTAAATGCCAAGAGATGGCCAACATGGCCCCTGTATAGAAATGCATAAAATGTATCATAGGATCAAAAAAGCATGCTACAAAGCAATGAAAGAAAGTTATCTTTCTTTTCCTCTTCCTTCCTTCCTTCTGTCTTCTCTTCTTCATTACTATTTTTTCACACAATGATGTTGAGCTTTGATCTCAGAGCTGGCTGCCAAATACTGAATCAGTGGGAAAAAAGAGGGGCACCAAAGTAGGAAAGGATAGGAAAAGTTTATAATTCATCAAAAATTAGGACTTATATTTCATGTTTTAAACAAAAAATGATGACATAATGCCTTATTAAGTTATGAATAGCTATGTTCCTATAGCAGATATTCTAAGGCCCTTTGCTTACCTCTTAGGCAAGGCAATGTGCTCCTTATAATGTTATTCTATTTGCTATCCAAGGTGAAGCCCACTGGGGAATAATGTGGCCCACAGCAGCCAAACTGACCATGAGGAAGAATGCTCATAAACAGGATGTTAATGAGAAACTTTTCTTTAGTGAGTGCCTGAGTCAACCATGGTTGTATTGTAAGTGTACTTCGGTGCTGATTCAGATTTGTCTTTGCAAGATGCTTTATTTACATTATGTATAGTTAGAAAAACATTTTGTTCATTCATACATCCAAAAACACTTTTGAAGAATACTTTCTATATGAAGGCTCAGCTTTCAGCAAACAGAACTTTGAGCTGGATGAGGCATGATCTCTGTCCTCAAAAGAATCACCCCATACATTTGAACTCCCTAAACAACCCAAATACACATATGTGCATTATAGCAGCATTAAAAACAATCTGAGTGTCCACTGTTAGACCAGCACCAAAATCCAGAACAAGTGTCAGAAACTCTGCATGTGGTTGATGGGGATGTCATGCCAGCTTGTGGGAAATTGTACTCTTACCATGGTCTCTTCTTTTAATCCTTTTTGACCATTCTGTTGGCCACATTTTCTGGTCAGGCAAGTAAGGGTGGCCAGAACACCTGGAGAACACCTCCTATCTGCTGAGTATGATTATCATCATGATTAGTGTCCTCTTCCCAAATAAAGGACAACTCTTAAATGTCCTCTATTAACCTTAATATGCTCATTAATTCTCCAATTCATCAGCATTCTCAAATAACGTTACTTAAATACTTAACTCTTCTTTCACTGGCTTAAGTTTATTTTTGAAGCTCTCAATTTTGCTTTATCCAATAGCCTTTTAATATATAAAACAATGTATTCCTGATTATGATTATATAATTTATTCATGCATTAGAGTCGTATTTCTCCAGAAGAAAATCTTTTTAGTTTGTATGCCAGATCAATTATTCTTCTGTAGAGAAAACTGTTTTTTTTTTTTAGGCACTCTATCACTATAGTCCATGTGATACCCACAGTCCTAAGATAACTCAATGAAGAGCTGGGTGGAGAAATGCTAGGCAACTTGTATTCCTAAAAATAGCAATAGGAGCCCTTTTAGTAGGACCCAGCCAAACATGGAGGTTCACATACTAATATAAGACCTAGTCTAAGCCTTCAGGGAGTCACACTGAATCAAGATGGCAGGTCATTGGTTGTGCTTATAGTGTTTCCAGCTTTGAGTACAACATAAATACACGTGCATTGACTATATGACCAAACTGACTAAAAACAGTTAATCCAGTAGTTTTGGAATTGGAGGCCCTATTAAAAACTGTTTAAAAGATCAACAGTTTATCTGACAAATTATTTTTTGGCAAGTCAAAGAAGACAACAAGTCCAGATATTATTATAGATTTTATTACTTTCAAGAATAAATAATTAAAAAATTGACAAACATAATTAAAGTGTGGTCTACAAAATCAAATAAAATCAAATTAAAATTTCAAATTTATAAATCAACAATCCTGGAAGATTGTATATCCTGGAATAAATTTAAATGCTCTGCAACTCTCACTTCTTTTCTTTTTTAATTCTTTATTTTTTATAAACATATATTTTTATACCCAGGGGTACAGGTCTGTGAATCGCCAGGTTTACACACTTCACAGCACTCACCATAGCACATATCCTCCCCAATGTCCATAACCCCATCCCCCTTCTCCCAACACACCTCCCCCCAGCAACCCTATCCCCCTTCTCCCAACACACCTCCCCCCAGCAACCCTCAGTTTGTTTTGTTAGATTAAGAGTTGCTTATGGTTTGTTTCCCTCCCAATCCCATCTTGTTTCATTTATTCTTCTCTTACCCCCTTAACCCCCCCATGTTGCATCTCCACTTCCTCATATCAGGGAGATCATATGATAGTTGTCTTTCTCTGATTGACTTATTTCGCTAAGCATGATACCCTCTAGTTCCATCCACATCGTCACAAATGGCAAGATTTCATTTCTTTTGATGGCTGCATAGTATTCCATTGTGTATATATACCACATCTTCTTGATCCATTCATCTCTTGATGGACATCTAGGTTCTTTCCATAGTTTGGCTATTGTGGACATGGCTGCTATAAACATTCGGGTTTATACCCTTCGGATCACTACGTTTGTATCTTTAGGGTAGATACCCAGTAGTGCAATTGCTAGGTCATAGGGTAGTTCTATTTTCAACATTTTGAGGAAACTCCATGCTGTTTTCTAGAATGGTTGCACCAGCTTGCATTCCCACCAACAGTGTAGGAGGATTCCCTTTTCTCTGCATCCTTGCCAGCATCTGTCATTTCTTGACTTGTTATTTTTAGCCATTCTGACTGGTGTGAGGTGATATCTCATTGTGGTTTTGATTTGTATTTCCCTGATGCCGAGTGAAAAAGTGCAACTCTCACTTCTTATTAATTCACCATGATGCCTAACACAGTGCTCCTGACTCATGCATGGTGTTTCTCTGCATAACCAGTGCTTAGTAACCATTTCATTTCACACTGAAGTGTAAATGTCCAAAAAGCAATCCCAAATCAAAATCCATGAAAATTATTTTATAATTTTTCAAAACTTTACTCATGATGGCAGAGTTACAGCTCTCAGCATTACTTGAGTTCCTACTATGTACTAAATATCCAGACTTATGATACAACTTTTTTCCTGAACTTTATTCAGTATTCAAAAATAGTATATTTTTTCTTACCATGTTGATACAAAAGTAAATTCTCTAATTATCTGCTAAAAGAGACAAAGAGACTTTTTTATTAAGCTCTTATTAGAAACAAAATTCTTCCACTGTGAAAAAGATCAAATAATTACTAGCCTTTTAATTCTTTATTCCCATAAAAATTCATACCAGGAATATTTCAATTAGGAAATATGTGCAGTAGTTAACTTGTTTGAGAGCTTGGTAAAAAGTCATTTCAAAGAGACTCAATTCGTGGAGGACGTTAATTACAGCAAGAAGTCTTTTGATATTGACATCATGTTTGTGGTAGGGTCATAGATTCTCATTATAATTTAAGTGTTTTGACATGTGCTGACATGTTTAACTTGCTGAAAACACATTGAAATATTTCTGTAAATCATTTACCAAAGGTGAAGCAAGGACTACCCATAGCATCACATATCCTTGAGAAATGACTACAGCATTCAATATGAAGTCATATTACAGAGTCAAAGTTGCTAGTTCTTTTGCAATATAAAATGTAAATGTTTTAGTGTCTTAGTGGGACCAGTAAGTATTGGTGTTGCCATTTCTGTAGGAGCCATGGCAAGGTGACCTCAGTGCCTCTAGTGGATAAAATCATCCTCTGTGAGGGTATCTCATGGTACTCAGCACACAAGATCCAAAACTTTAATCATATACAGACAAAACCATTGAGTTTACAAACAAGTGCAAAGATAAATGAATTTTGGACATCGCCCAAGCCTTACTAAAGTGACAAAGCTATAACAGAAGAAAGTTGTCACTGAATCATCTGTAGTATATACATCCCTAGAGACAAAAGAGGAGTCTTATCTACCCCAGTCTAGAAAAGGAGAAATTTTGTCAAAATAAAAACCCTTTAACCTAAAAGGCAGAGTCTGACCACTAGAAAAGTGAAGAGGATTGGGGGACGAAGAGAGACTATTAGCTTTTTTATATCTTTGTTGAAATAGTCCTCAAAAGCATCTAATTCATTTGCTTTGATTCTTTGTTCCTGAGCAACCTTCTGATGACCCATCGATTTCCGAACTACTAAATATCTACTAGGTATCTTGTTTCTAATACTGGGGAAAGTGCACTCTGAGTTTGTTGGAAGCATTTCTGTAGTAAATTAATTCTGTAGTAAATTAACAAATCTGCTAGTGTCTGCTTTATCATCTATCTCTTGAGAATTTGGTGGTTATGAACCGTCCCTAAGAGACCAGTTAACTCTTGACACACAAATTTAAATTTCTGGGACTGTAAGGCATGAAATTTTTGGAGGTGACGGATATAGTTATGGCCTGGATTGTGATGATAGTTTCACAGGTATATATGTATGTCAGAACTCATCAAGTTGTATGCTTTAAATATGTGCAGTTTCTTGTATATCAATTATTATCTCATTAAAGCTGTTTTTTTTTTTAAAAAGGGGGAAAAATCAAGGGCTGGCCTCCGGGTTCTATAAGCTGACAGGCTCTGAGAGAGACCCTGCTTGGGCCCACTGCTTCTCCTTTTCTCCAGTCTGTGCTCTTTCAAAGTCACCATGTTCTAATCACGAACATCCATTGATTAGTGTATGACTTTAAACATCCAGATCTCCTCAGAAATAGATTTTTTTTTTTTTTATCTTGAAAGCAGACCTGCCAACTTGAAAATGTGTGGATGAGGTAAGGTCTCCTTATGAATGTTTTTAGTTTATGAGAAATGTTTTGATACTACACATCCTAGCATGCCAGTTAATTCTTCTGCTAAGATTGTCTGTGCAAAGCTGGGCTCATTTAGCTAACCTCCTGTTTTCATGCCTCAGCTCTTCCAGGCTTCATAGTGGAAGGACTTCCTGGTGCAACTGTCAAAACAACAACAGCAGTAAAAAATTTGTAGTGATTATTTTGAGTTAGCCAATAAGATGTCTACTTTCTCATACACTTAATTATCAAACTAGCTCTTTGTCCTGTGAAACAATTTCCATTTGACAGGTGAAGTATTTGAGCCTCAGGAAAATAAAGTAATTTACTAAAAGTCACACAATAGTATATTTATGGTTTGAATATAGACTTAATCTGACTCCAAGATTTGTGCAGTTTATGGTATTGCCTACTGTCTTTCTCTGGTTTATTAGATGAGTTCTCATAGAGATCCTGTCCTTTACTAGTACAACAACTTTCTGGTAAAGGAAACTACATAGCAAATAACCTAGACATTGCAGTGGAATAGATTTCACCAATTAAGACAATGGTATACAAAATTTAATATTGAGTAATTGAATTGATTTAGAATTTCTTAATAGACCTCCATTTAACTAAATAATCTTTTAGTTAGGCTATGTTGGTTAGGCTAGGTTAGGCTAGGTTGATCGTCTGTGGCTTAATATGTCTGGTGTCCTCTACACTGGCAGTCTTTTCACAAATACATTGAAAGTTGAGTCCATTTACCTGATGTCTATGAATAGTACATTTACTATTTACTGGAATATTACTCAGCCATAAAAAATGAAACATTGTCATTTGCAACATGGATGGAGCTAGAAGTATAACGCTAAGTGAAATAAGTCAGTCAGAGAAAGACAAATACTGTATGATTTCACTCATTTGTGGAATTTAAGAAACAAAACAAATGAGCAAAGGGAAAAGAAAAAGAGGGAGCTGAACCAAGAAACAGATTCTTAACTCCAGAGGGGAGGTGAGTGGTGGGATGAGTGAAATAGGGGATGGGGATTAAGGAGGGTACTTGTTGTGATGAGCACTGGGTGTTGTATACAAGTATTGAGTCACTATATTGTACACCTGAAACTAAATTACACTGTATGTTACCTAACTGGAATTTGAATTTAAAAAACCTTAAAAAATTCCTGTTTAGGCTGATTGTTCTCAGTAGCCCAAGGTCGAATAAAAGAGATAGTAAAATAAATGTAATTGTAATAAAATGTGTTGTTATAACCATCTGAACAAATTACTGTGGGAACCAGAGGTAGGAGCAATGAATCACCCGAGAACTTTACCAGTGAGGAGTACCATTTGGGCCAAGTCTTAAAGGAAAGATGGACATTTGAAGAATTGCATAAGGGAAAAGGCTTTTTTAGGCAGTGGACTCAGGTTTTATGAGGGCATGAACTTGTGAAAGTGTTCTGTAAGAGCATAGAATGAGTGGGGCACCTGGGTGGCTCAGCTGGTTGAGCTACTGACTCTTGGTTTTAGCTCAGGTCATGATCTCAGGATCATGAGATTGAGCCTCATATCAGGCTCTGTGCTCAGCATAGGGTCTGCTTGAGATTTTTTTCTCCAAGGCTCCTCCCTCATGCCCCCCAGCTAGTGCACTCTTTCTAAATTAAATGAATGAATGAATGAATGAATGAATGAATGAATAAAATCTTTCTAAAAAATGCAGAGAGCGGTGAGAAATGCAATGTGCTAGGTTTTTGTTCTTGTAATTAGAAGCACATTGCCTAGAGGTTAAAGTAGGTAACCTGTAAGCCAGATGCTTGCATGCTGATGCTCGACAGGCTGAAGTGCTTGACTCTGTTACTTACTGGTTTTTGTCAGTCAGTTACTTCTAGTCTAAAAGAGGAAACTCAATGAGACAGAATTAGGTCCTCCATCATCAAGTAGGTTCTAATTTTAAAGTCTGATGATCTCAGCTTCGTAGACTTTGATTAACATCTACTTCAGGTCATGTTCAGTACATGCAGTGGAAAAAGGATGGAGCTTTTCACTTGTGCTGAGCATTCTTTAGATAGGGAGTGTCCACCTGTGGTTATGAGGCCATCGCATCAGAAAAATCTGGAGAGCTTGCTGAAAGGCAGATTCCTGAGTTATGGGATTCTGATATTATTGGTTTGAGTTAGTGCTAGGAATCTAAATTTTTAATAGTATGTGAGATTCTGATTAGTTTGTAATCACATTACTTTGTGATCACATTGTATTACAGTCTGCAAGATATTACATGTGGGAAGACTTGTGCTGTAGGATACAATTTTTTAAAAATACAGTTATACAGATTTCATTGGAACTCTCATATAACCCAAACATATTCCTTAAGAGAAAAGAAACTGTAAGATAATATATTGATAACATTCATATAGAATTATAATTCAGCTTCTAGATTTAGAAGATTATATACAATCTGGCTTAGATCAATTCAATTTATATATTATTCTTATATACATTATAGCAGAAGCCAGAAAGTGGAAGCTCACTCAGCTGGAATTTTTCCATGGGAGTATTTGTTTTGGCCTCTACTTTCATTTCTATAAATTCAAATTAACTTCCTCAATTTAACACACCAATATTTTATGCAAGATAATACATTCACACAAAGCAGTGTACGTCCGGAACTAGTTAGGGGATGCCTCCTTTGGGAAAGAATCCCTGCTGTCTAGTTTACCACAGACCCCACCCAGCCTGCTCCATCCCGGGCTCTTGTCTAGCCCAAAGAGCTTGTCCTGTCTCCCTGAAGCAAGGCCACTCCACATCTGGCCACTACATATCTTCTAGTTTCATTCTGCTCTTTCCTCATTTCTCCTCATGCTCAAACATTGCCAAATATTGGGAAACAGTTGGGGGAGAACTTCGCACCTCTGTGTCTCTGGACATGCTCTCTCTTAAGTCTTAAATGTCCTTGTCAACTTTATATTATTGGTCACCTTTTAAGATCCATTTCAAGTGTGATATGGGTTACACAATCTTCCCTGAATCCCCCAGCCTAAGTTAGGAATTCCTCCTCTGCTCTCAAACAACTTGCCCAACTCTCTTCTACCTCTTATCACATTGTAGTATAATTAGCTATTTACTTGAACATCTCCTCCACTAGATCATGAATTTATTTAGTAATTACATTTAAAAGAAATTTTGACATAGGCTTGATGTATAAAGGATCATCTCAAACCCGGTCAACCAGAAGATATAATAATCCCACAGACCCAATTCCTTAATTATCCTCATAGTAGAAATTGTGACATTGTTTTAGAGGAATGCATAATCATTTTTTTTTTTTTTTACCCAGGAAGTTCATGTAGGTACAATGAACTATTTCTTTAAATTTTACTTCATTGTTGTGGTTACACTTCTGAAGTGAAATTGAATATATCTTAGATACCTAAAACTTACTTTATTAAAATTCTTCTTATAAGATATACTCCAATTACATCTTAGTTGAAGGCAATTTGTGATAATTTCTTAGAAGGAGGTCCTCTTCTATATCTAACTGTAGACTTATCTAATATTGAAGTTACATATAATTTGAAATTCTTTTTATTCCTGTTTTGGTAAAATGGTCTGTTGACCTCTTAATAATAATGCCTGTGTCAGCTTTTCACTATCACTTTCAAAATTCCATTTCCTCCAAATAAGATCCGAAGTTATTTTTCCTGTACTTGAATATACTTATTAGTTTCTCCTTCTCTTTCTCTGGCCAAACGCCATGTGAGTTTAATTAATTCCTTCTGTAATATTTGCATGCTATGATTTTCTTTAATTTATTCTGTCTATACTCTTGCCTTATTTAATTCAAGGGAACATTTGGGGAATGGATATAGTTTGCATAAAGGATGCTTTGCAAATAAATTACAGTGCTTCCAACTGCCAGAATGGGTAAGCAAAACCTTGCAAAGCCATTTCTATAAAGTCCATCTGCAAACAATGAGAACACTTCTGATTAATGTAGGTTAAAGCTACACTGAAAGTCATTAGTGCACTTCAATTATACTTGCCCATTTCCTACTTCAACTTTAAAAAGTAATGCTGAGTTTAAATGTTTGAAATGACTTTTTTCAGTATCAGTTCTAAAAAGAATGTGTAAATCTGGCCCTGTTTGGCTGATAGTTCTCCATCCAGATGGAATGGTGCATGTGAATTTTTAGAGCACTACAAGCTTGGAGGTCCAGTGATTGTACCATGATGTTTCACAGATCAAATTCCTGTCTTTTGTGAATTGTTCGCAGTATCCAATAGTATTTAATTTCTTGAAAATAACTTTAATTATATTAAAATTAACTGGGTGAATTAATATAAAGCACATTTTGGAATCTTTTAGGAGAGGGAGTGAGACAGCTTGAGGAGAAGGAGCAGAGCTAGAGGTAAAGGTACGGTATAAAGTGACAGATTGGGGAAAGGGCTAATTAGAGTTCTCTAAAACTAAGAGAGATGGGGATACCAAGAGGCTGGAATGTTTTGTTTCACTTTTATTATTCTCTATTATCTCTCTCTATTTTTTAATAGAAAATTTTTCATTTCAATATTTTATAAATATTTAATTGCTTATTATTTCTCTTCCAGTAGAATGTAACCTCCAAAAGGGAAAGGACTGTGTTAGTTTTATTTTTGAATACATGCCCAGCGTCTATCACAGGGTTGGTGTATATTGTACACTGTCCTATTTTTTTTCTGGTAATTTTTTTCCATTTTATTTTTTTTTTTTCATTATGGTAAGTGTACCCTTTAATCCGCATCCCCTATTTCCCTCATCCCCCACCCACCTCCCCTCTGGTAACCACAAGTTTGTTGTCTATAGTCAAGCCGGTCTCTTGGTTTCTCTCTCTCTCTCCCTCTTGTTTTTTCTTTGTTCATTTGTTCTGTTTCTTAAATTCCAGATATGAGTGAAATCATATGGTATTTGTCTTGTTCTGACTGACTTATTTCACTCTGCATTATACTCTAACTCTATCCATGTTTTTGTAAATGACAAGATTTCATTCTTTTTTTTGGCTAATATTCCATTGTGTATATATACCACTTCTTTTTTTTTTAAAGATTTTGTTTATTTATTTGACAGAGATCACAAGCAGGCAAAGAGGCAGGCAGATGGGGGCGGGGGAAGCAGGGTCCCAACTGAGCAGAGAGCCAGATGCAGGGCTCGATCCCAGGACCCTGAGAACATGACCTGAGCCGACTGCAGAGGCTTAAACCACTGAGCCACTCAGGTGCCCCTATACCCTTCTTTATCCATGAATCTATTGATGGACAATTGGGCTGCTTCCAAGTTTGACTATAGTAAATAATGCTGCAATAAACATAAGGTGCCTATATCTCTTTGATTAGTGTTTTTTGTATTTTTGGTATAAATACACAGTAGTGTGATTCCTGGGTCATAGGATGGTTCTACTTTTAAGAACCTCAAGGAACCTTTCTTGAGGAACCTCCATACTGTTTTCCACAATGGTTGCACTAGTTTACATTCCCACCAACAGTGTAAGAGGGTTCCTCTTTCTCCACATCCCCATAAATACCTGTTTTCTTGTGTTGTTGATTGTAGCCATTCTGATCAATGTGAGGTGGTATATTTTTGATTTGTATGTCTTTCATGATGAGTGATATTGAGCATCTTTCCGTATGTCTGTTGGCCATCTGTATGTCTTCTTTGGAGAAATGTCTATTCATATATTCTGCCCATGTTTCAATTGGATTCTTTGTTTTTTGGGTATTGAGTTGTATCAGTTCTTTGTATATTTTAGTTATTAACCCTTTCTTAACTATGTCATTTGCAAATACCTTCTCCCATTCAGTAGGTTGTCTTTTAGTTTTGTTGATGGTTTCCTTTGCTGTGCAGAAGATTTTTATTTTTATGTAGTCCCAAATGTTTATGTTTTGCTTTTATTTCCCTTGCCTCAGGAGACCTATCTAGAAAAATATTGCCATGGTGTATATTGTACATTATCAATAAATATTTGTTCAGTAAAATAAAATAAAGGCTGAGGAGCACCTGGGTGGCCCAGTCATTAAGCATCTGCGTTCAGCTCAGGTCATGATTCCAGGGTCCTGGGATCGAGCCTGGCAACGGGCTCCCTGCTCAGCCGGAAGCCTGCTTCTCCCTCTCCTACTCCCTCTGCTTCTGTTCCCTCTCTCATTGTGTCTCTCTCTGTCAAATAAATAAATAAATAATCTTTAAAAAAATAATAAAGACTGAGATATTAGTTCATTTCCAAGTTCTGGAAGTATATAAGCCATAAAGATCTGAGCAGCGTAGGCAGGCACGGAATCGTGATTTTAGGTAATTTTAAGTACAAAGAAGCAACAAGATGAGAGATTGAACAACAGAAAATTCTTTTGATTCTTTAGAGTCAATGGGATCATCTTTAAAATTGCTTTAAAACTTAAGATAATTTATTGGTAATGGATTAAGATAGACGAAGAAGTAATCAATACTAGTGTGTGTGTACAGAAGTTTTATTTTGCAGGAGAGAATAGAGGAGGTAGAAGAAAGAAGAGTGGAATATTTTAATGGTGTTACACCAAGCACAGTTATTATGGCCATGCTTCTGAGAAAATGGGGCATATATATATTTTTTTTTTTGCTCATAATCAACCTAGGAGTTCTTTCTTCTACTGAAAACAAGTTTAAAACAACTTCTCCTAACAACTTCACCATTTAAGGTAGCAAGGCAGTATGGTATTGAGTGGGTTTGTTTAGGGTGGCTCCTTGTCAGGCAAAGGGTCAGGATGAATTCCACCTCAGTTTATGGTAGGATATAAGGAAAAGGATTTGTTGGAGAAAAGAAAATCTCACGAGACAAAATTGCATGGTCTGTCAGCCTATCACCATTATGTAGCATGGCTTCCATTGATGAGATTGTGGGTCTTTTTACTTAAAGGGTAAACACGAGAAAGTTGTCTTATCAAGAGAGGAATAAACTGGCCAATTGGATTTTGGGTGCTAGCTATTTGTAGTTGTCTGGGATGTTCACACTCCAATATCTGAAGACCTTGGAACCTATGCAATAGGGGGGAGGAAGCCTGACACCTGAAATGCTGACCCTGCATGAGCTCCTTTTATTGGGACCTCATTATCAGTTTTTTAGCCTGTTTGTTTTTCGGGAAACCCATGCACAAACAGCACATCATTGGTAGTACTCGCTTTGTACCCTTTGAAAATTAACTTCTCAAGGTTGCAGCTTACATATCTTAAAATAGGAATTATGTGTATCTCATGGAATTCTTTGGCAATTTGGATCTTATTCCAAATGAACTAGATACATTGGTTTCTCAAAAAAGAACTACAGAATTATTTATTAGTGACTACCAAAAAACACAAAATTGTATTTTTGTGAACATTGAGCTTTAAGTAGGGACTGCCAGAGAACTAAATTTCCTTCCAAACTTAAACATTATTTAATATTTATTTTAACCCGGGGCACCTGTGTGGCTCAGTCAATTAAGCATCTGTCTTTGGCTCAGGTCATGATCTTGGAGTCCTGAGTTCCACACTGGGCTTCCTTACTAGTGGGGTGTCTGCTTCTCCCTCTCCCTCTATCCCTCCCCACCCCTGCTCATGCTCTCTCTCTCACTCTCTCACTCAAGTAAGTAAGTAAAATTAAAAAAGAAAACATCTGTTGTAACCTTATTTCCTGTACTTGAAAATCAGATAAGAAAATGCCCAAATTATTAAGATTTTGAGATCTTTTTATTTATATTTTTATTGCAAAGTAACTCTGACTACAAAGAGAAAAGAGTACCATGATCATTTAGGTAATGTCAAAAAAAAAAAAAAAAACAGTTCCTGGGTTTTCTGGCATATACTAATTGCATATTTCTCTACTTCTCAATAAAATTGACATGGAGAATCTCAATGTCTATTAACTCAGGCAAGACATTCCTTATGGTTGGAGAGCCTAAGTCTTTTCCAGAGAAGTCAATGAGGAAGCGTTAGTTTGGCGTGCAGTGGAATTTTCAGAATGCCTTCTGTGTCCCAGGCACTATGATTTATCTTTTACACATATTACTGTATCACATTTTCACAACTGTATCACATCTTCACAACAATTCCTATTGCTCTCCTTCAGTGATTCATCTGAATAAAACAATAGATTACCTTATGATACTGGGTAGCTATCTGAGGAGAGTATCCACTGTTCTTATGGAGGGAATGATGTGTTTTTTTTTTTTTTAAAGATTTTATTTGTTTATTTGACACAGAGACAGAGATCACAAGCAGGCAGAGAGGCAGGAAGAGAGAGAGGAGGAAGCAGGCTCCCCGATGAGCAGAGAGCCTGATGCGGGGCTCGATCCTAGGACCCTGGGATCATGACCTGGGCCGAAGGCAGAGGCTTTAACCCACTGAGCCACCCAGGTGCCCCAGGTTTCCCTTTTCTTACAAAGTATGATGTGGACTTCAGTCCAAAGTTCATGTTAATATGAACAAGATATGAACTATTATTGGCTTTAAGGAATCATCTGCACTATTTTAAATAGTTGGTATTGGTACTTGGCATTTATACTTTAACAAACTGCAAATTCATAGCAAAAACATAGACCTCATCTAGATATACTTTGACAATAAGAGTAGTTAACTTTTCATTCCTTTTTTTATCCATTTTTTCCCTCCTGTGGTAAAGAATAGGTATCAGTGCTTCTGAGAGAAATATGAGAACTATTTTTCTGAATAATAGATTTATAAGTGCTCTGAAGTATTGTAAGAAGAGTGATAGTAAAATCCCAAATCATTCACTGCCACAAAAGTTAAAATACAAAAACTTATTGAAGTTTCTTTTAATCATCTTTTAAGTCTACACAGACAGTCAAGGTAAAATACGACTGACTTTTATTTCTGAAAGTACTTACCCTTAGGGCATTATATTGTCGTATCAGACCAAGAACTCCTTTACATTACTGTGTGTGAATTTTATAACTTAATGAAAATCTTGCTTGGGGGAAAACATGCCATTTAAGATATTGTATATTAGATAGAAAAAGCTCCAAATCCCTAGATCCTTTTCCATTTAGATGCTTTAAACTCTCAACTTATTCTGAAAGCTTCTTGAGGAATGCCATATATGCTATTGCCTCTGAAAGTAAGCACTGGGGTCCCAGAGGATAACTGAGAGATGTTTTGATCCATAGTTGATGTCACTGCGGGAATGGCTCAGTCTAATATAAGACATGAGCAGTCTTCAAAGGCATAGGATCTGGGGTTTAATTAAAATGGATGGAGAGAGGTATTAAGGGGGAAGATTTTTAAGAGCAGCAAGTAAGAATTTATTGATTTCAAAGACAGAGTAGAAAAGAGGATAGTCCCAAAGGATAGAATAAATGTGCTAGTAAAAAATGGAGGATTTTATTTTTCTTTAAGACCTCTTAAACATTGTAAAACAAATAGAAAATATTCAAGGTACCCTTCACATTTCTGGTTTTCAGATTTTTTTTTTATCTTTATTTTATTTATTTATTTATTTATTTATTTATTATAAACATATATTTTTATCCCCAGGGGCACAGGTCTGTGAATCATCAGGTTTACACACTTCACAGCACTCACCAAAGCACATACCCCCCCCCCCAATGTCCATAATCCCACCCCCTTCTCCCAAACCCCCTCCCCCCAGCAACCCTCAGTTTGTTTTGTGAGATTAAGAGTCACTTATGGTTTGTCTCCCTCCCAATCCCATCTTGTTTCATTTATTCTTCTCCTACCCACTTAAACCCCCATGTTGGTTTTCAGATTTTTATATGAATCAGGATCAGCTGTTAAAATGCAGATGCCCAAAACCAAATGCTAACCCTAATGTTGAGATTTTCTGAGGGAGAAATTAGATGATTCTGATGCAGATCAAAATCTAAGAATAGGTACTCCATAGCTTTTGTCACCTTATGTACCAGGGAATAGGGAAAAGACTCTGGTTTTAAAAGAGTAAAGCACCACTCTGGTTTTCCCTTCTACTGGATGAATTTTGGGAAATGGAAGTTTTATTAGAACACATTACATAGCAATGAGGTGTTTTTTTTTTTAAGATTTAATGTTGGTTATGTGTGTGTGTGTTCACTTGATAAATGCTTTTTGCAGACCCCATTAAGTATAATCCACTAAGTAGTTACTGTTGGCAATAAAAGGATGAATCAAACAATTGAAACTGTCTTTAATTTACTCACATTTGAATTGTAGAGACACACAAGCAAAGAGGAAAAATACAACAGAGGGCTTTAAGATAGAGACATTCACAGGTAGAGGATGACAGTAGGGATTGGGAGCTCTAACCCAAATTGAAGTGAGGAACTTCTCACAACAAATTATACTTAAGCTAAATTGTGAAAAATGACTATATAGCTGCATTAACTTGGGAATGTCTGTTAGAGCATATTTTAATCAGAAGTGATCAGGTAAAAAAGATCAAGGACATGAAACAGCTGGGACAACCAAAAGTATTTAAATATATCACTTTAAATATTTCTGGATATATTAAATTAATACCATATAAAGTAATTAAGTATACCTAGAGTAATAGTCATGAAAGAAGTGCAAAAGATGGAAAGAGGCAAAGGATAAACGTCTTGTCTGTAGTTTCCAAAGTACAGATCTTTTATCTCTTTGGTTAGTTTATTCTAGGTACTTTATGGTTTTGGATGAAATTGTAAATAGGTTTAGTTCTTTGATTTATTCTTCTATTGCTTCATTGATGCATAGAGAGATGCAACAGATCGAGAGATGCCATTGATTTTATGTCCTGCAACTTTGTTGAATTCATGTATTGGTTGTAGCAATTTTTGGGGTTTTCGGGTTTTCAACATAGAGTACCATGTCATCTGCACATAGTGCAAGTTTGACTTCTTCCTTGCCTGTTTGACTGCCATTTATTTCTTTTTGTTGTCTGATGGCTGAGTAAGACCTCCAGTGCTATGTTAAATAGTAGTGGTGAGAGTAGATGTTCCTATCTTGTTCCTGATCATAGAACATTTATGAAAGAAATTGAAGAAGACACAAAGAAATGGAAAAACATTCCATGCTCAAGGATTGGAAGAACAAATATTGTTAAAATATCTATACTTCCCAAAGAAATCTACACATTTAATGCAATCCCTATCAAAATACCACCAGTGTTGTTCAAGAGCTAGAGCAAATAATCCTAAAATTTGTACATAACCACAAAAGACCTCAAATAGCCAAAGCAATCCTGAAAAAGTGAAGCAGGAAGTATCCCAATTCCAGACTTTAAGCTATATTACAAAACTGTAGTCATCAAGACGGTATGGTACTGGCACAAAAATAGATACAGATTAATGGAACAAAATAGAAAACCCAGAAATGAACCCACAACTATATGGTCAACTAATCTTGGACAAAGCATGAAAGACTATCTAATGGAGAAAAGACAGTTTCTTTTAACAAATTCTATTGTGAAAACTGGACAGCAACATGCAGAAGAATGAAACTAGATCCTCTTATTACATTATACACAAAAATAAATTCAAAATGGATCAAAGACCTAAATGTGAGACAGGAAACCATCAAAAGCCTAGAGAAGAACACAGGCAGCAACCTCTTTGACCTTGGCTGTAGCAACTACTACTTCTCCTCCTCTTCCTCCTCCTCCTCCTCCTCCCCCTCCCCCACCCCTCCTCCTCCTCCTCTTCTTCTTCTTCTTCTTCTGCCTTTCTCCTTGCTTCTTGCTTCTTTCCTCCTCCCCCTCCCCTCCTCCTCCTCCTTCTTCTCCTTCTCCTCCTTTCTCCTTCCTTCCTTCCTTCTTCTTCTTTGTATGCCTCATAATCTTTATTTATTTATATATTGAGAAAATTGCATCTTTATTTTTCCAAGATTGAAACATAAGCTGCTTTTTTAAAGTTTTAAACGATGATTTTGTTTATATTTACATGTAAGTTTTTATTTTTAATTTTTTTTTGATATAGTGTTCAAAGATTCTGTAGTTATGCATAATACCCAGTGCTCATCACCACATCTGCCCTCCTTAATACCCATCACCTGGTTACCTCATCTCCCCACACTGCCTCTCTTCTGTAACCCTTAGCTTGGTTCCCAGAGTCCAAAGTCTCTCATGGTTCATCTCCCTCTCTGATTTCTTCCCTTATTCAGTTTCCCTCCCTTCCACTATGGTCTTGTTGTGCTATTCCTTATGTTCCACATATGAGTGAAACTATACAATAATTGTCTTTCTCTGTTTGATGTATTTCACTCAGCACAATCCCCTCCAGTTCCATCCATGTTGATGCAATATCTTTCCTGATGGCTGAGTAATATCCCATTGTATGTATGGACCACATTTCTTCATCTATTCATCTATTCATCTATTGAAGAGCATCTTGGCTCCTGCCACAGTTTGGCTATTGTGGACATTGCTGCTATGAACATTGGGGTGCATGTTTCCCTTCTTTTCACTATATCTCTGTCTTTGGGGTAAATAACTCATACCTGGTACTGCAATTGCTGGGTTATGGGGTAGCTCTATTTTTAAATTGCAGACTTAATATGAGTTGACTGTGAGTAAATAAATGCACACAAAATCAGTATTTGATCTGCAGAAATACTTCACTGCAAATGTTTGCGTAAAATAACTATTCTCTGTA
Source organism: Mustela lutreola (assembly GCF_030435805.1). Taxonomy (NCBI): domain Eukaryota; kingdom Metazoa; phylum Chordata; class Mammalia; order Carnivora; family Mustelidae; genus Mustela; species Mustela lutreola. The sequence continues at coordinate 27,479,458 of NC_081301.1, forward strand.
AGCATGCAGGATTTCTAAATAAAACTAAGGGAGGTGTGACTGATGTTCTTGTAATAGGGAAAAAAATACTCCCCTGTCCTCTGAGGCACAAGAGTAGCAAGAACCATGGAGAAGGAGTCTTGGGAATTTGATAGGCACAGATCTTGATTATTGTCTTCTTAGTGTTTTATAATTGAAAAATGACCTGGTAAGTGTTTTAAGAACACAAAACTTGAATCAATGGGAAGAAAAATATATGTCTGTCTCTTAATTAATGTTTAAAAATTGTTTTTATTATGTTAGTCATCATACAGTACATCATTAGTTTTTGATGTAATGTTCCATGATTCATTGTTTGTGTATAATATGCAGTGCTCCATGCAGTACATGCCCTCCTTAATACCTGTCACTGGCCTAACCCATCCTCCCAAACCCCCTCCTCTCTAAAACCCTCAGTTTGTTTCCCAGAGTCCACAATCTCTCATGATTCATCTCTTCCTCTGATTTCTCCCCCTTCATTTTTCCTTTCCTTCTCCTAATGTTCTCCATGTTATTCCAAATATGGTTTCACTTATTTGTTCCACCATATGATAATTGATTTTCTCTACTTGACTTATTTCACTTAGCATAATCTCCAGTTCCACCCATGTTGATGCAAAAGTTGGATATTCATCCTTTCTGATGACTGAGTAATATTCCATTGTATATATGGACAACATCTTCTTTATACATTCATTTATTGAAAGGCATCTTGGCTCCTTCCACAGTTTGGCTATTGTGAATATTGCTTCTATGAACATTGGAGTACATATGGCCCTTCTTTTCAGTACATCTGTATCCTTGGGGTAAATGCCTAGTAGTGGAATTGCTGGGTCAAAGGGTAGCTCATTTTGCAAATGACACTACAGATAAAGGCCTGATATCCAAGATCTATAAAGAACTTCTCAAACTTAACACCCCCCCAAAAAATAATCAATTCAAAAAATGGGAACAGACACTTCTCCAAAGAAGATATACAAATGGCTAACAGACACATGAAAAAATGTTCACCATCATTAGCCATCAGGGAAATTCAAATCAAAACCCCATTGAGATACCACCTGACACCAGTTAGAATGGCACAAATTGACAAGACAAGAAATAACAAATGTTGGAGACATTGTGAAGAAGGGGAACCCTCTTACAAGCTTGGTGGGAACGCAAGTTGGTGCAGCTACTTTGGAAAACAGTGTAGAGTTTCCTCAAAAAGTTAAAAATTAATTAATGGTTTCAATAATCTTGTATTAAGATGATTAACCTGGGGTTAACAATATCTATTAAGCATCCAACAACATTAACTGCCCAACTAATATAAGACAGCTACTATATTCCATAAACTGAGGACATTGAGTGAAGAACTCTACTTTCTTAGGGCTTATATTCTAGTGTTAGTGTAGGACACAACACATCATGTTCTATATATGAAATCCTTGCAGCAGTGTTATGTGAGGTGGAGGAAAGAGTAGTCACTTGGGATACTTTATGGGATGGATAAGACTCAAATTTGCTTTCAAAAGTATGGTATTTTTCTTTTCACAATGCCATAAAAAGATACAAGGCAGAAAAATATCCATGAAATAAAATGTAGATATAATTGAAAGGATTAGTAACATGTATTTTCCTGATTACTTGGAAGAAAAGAGAAAAGGGAAGAAAAAAAAAAGAGGAGAAGGAAGAAGAGGAGGAAGGGAAAGTGGAGAAGGAGGAAGAGGGAGAGAAAAAAAGAGAGGAAAGAAAATGAGAAAAAATTTTTACTTGCCTGTAGTACTTTATCTGGAGATAAGCCTAATTAACAGCTTTCTGAACAACATTCAAGTCTCTTTTAAAGTACCTGTTATATAGCATTGCAGCTGTTTTTCACCTTAACTTTGTATCATTTTACATAATTATAGGACCAATAAGCAAAAACGAATGTGTGAGAGTATTAATCACAGCACTGTTTACACTTGTCTGTCTAGCCTTTTACATTAGCTTTTTAGTGTCACTATATTATATTATTTTATTTTTTAAAAGATTTTATTTATTTATTTGACAGAGATCACAAGTAGGCAAAGAAGCAGGCAGAGAGAGGAGGAGGAAGTAGGCTCCCTGCTGGGCAGAGAGCCTGATGTGGGGCTAGATCCCAGGACCCTGGGATCAGGACCTGAGACGAAGGCAGAGGCTTTAACCCACTGAGCCACCCAGGCGCCCCCACTATATTATTTTAAAGTGATAAACACGATGGCAAACAACATAGTTTTACTATGATAAAATAGTAACCATTAATATTTTGGTACTTTTTCTGTATCTCTCTACCTGTATATTTCTTTAATAAGTATTTGGACCACATTCTATATGCAATTTAATTTTCTCGTTTTCCTTATGTTATAACTTTATCCCCAACTCTTTAAATATTTATTTTAAAACATTTAAAATGGCCGCATAGTATTTTATCATATGAGCCATATTTTAAAAAAATATTGTTATATATTATGGTTATAAATAAATAAATACATGTACATGTAGTTTCTTAGCACATTGGTAATATAGGATTAAGTAATAGGTTTAATTTCACTGGTTCATGTTCCATCTGCTAAGAGATTATGCTGAGTGAAATAAGTCAAGCAGAGAGAGTCAACTATCATATGGTTTCACTTATTTGTGGAGCATAACAAATATCATGGAGGACAAGGGGTGTTAGAGAGGAGACGGGAGTTGGGGTAAATTGGAAGGGGAGGTGAACCATGAGAGACTATGGACTCTGAAAAACAATCTGAGGGGTTTGAAGTGGCGGGGGGTGGGAGGTTGGGGTACCAGGTGGTGGGTATTATAGAGGGCATGGATTGCATGGAGCACTGGGTGTGGTGAAAAAAATAAAGAATACTGTTTTTCTGAAAATAAATAAATTGAAAAAATTAAAAAAAAAAGAGTCCCATCTTCCTTTTGTTTAATCATTTCTGTAACCTCCTGAATATATATCAGGCGTGATTATACAAAGTCTAGCCTGCTGTCACATGGTGTATTCCTTACTCCCTTGCTTCCCTGGTCTCCAGTGGCCCTGTCTCTGCTCACTAAGCCAGGCTAGCTTTCCTTATCTAACCCTTCTGTCGACGTGAGCTGCCTCCCCTCAGGTCCCATACTAATGCTGGGACTACCTTATTTTTTTGTTTATGTTTTTCTGGCTATGAAGTCAATTCCACCATATGTCACCTCTTCTGGAGGGACACTGCTTCATGTTTTCTGCACTGTAGGCCTTTCCTGGTTGCTTCTATTACTGTGGTGAGGTCAGGGTAATTAAACAGCTTTTGTTTATTGTTCTCTAATGGGATTTAGATGTATGTACAGTAGGAACTGGGCTAGAAAATACATTTAGAATGGGCAAGATGCCTGGGGATAAAAATATATGTTTATAAAAAAAATTAAAAAAAAATTAACTTCGAAAGACTAAAGAATCATGGGGGAAAAGTTATAAATTCTATGTGCTGCATTCTGCTAGCACTTGTGTTCTGCAGTTCTCATTGATCAGTAAACATGGTATTGGCTGGAAAAAAAAAAAGAATGGGCAAGATGTTATATTTGAAATCTCTGCCTCTTCAATAACTGTGACGTTGTTATTAAGCCAATGTGCTTGTGCCTGGCTTTTTCTATCTTTCTAATTACTTCTTTGAACATATATGCTTTTTAAATTTAATTACTTTTTCAGTGTTCCAAGATTCATTGTTTATGCACCACACCCTGTTCCTTAATACCCACCACCAGGCTCTCCCAAGCCCCCATCCCCATCCTTCCCAAAATCCTGTTTGTTTCTCAGAGTCCACAGTCTCTCATGGTTTGTCTCCCCCTTTGATTTCCCCTAACTCACTTTCCCTCTCCATCACCCAATGCCCTCCATGTTGTTCCTTATGCTCCACAAGTAAGTGAAACTATGTGATAATTGATTCTCTCTGCTTGACCTATTTCACTCAGCATAATCTCCTTCAGTCCTGTCCATGTTGATATAAAAGTTATATTTTCATCCTTTCTGATGGAGGTATAATATTCCATTTTATATATGAACTGAGGCATAATACTCCATTGTATATATGGACCATATTTTCTTTACCCATTTGTCTGTTGAAGGGCATCTTGGCTCTTTCCACACTTTGGTGACTGTGGTCATTGCTGCTATGAATATTGGGGTACAGATGGCCCTTCTTTTCACTGCATCTCTATCTTTGGGGTAAATACCCAGTAGTGCAATTGATGGGTAATAAGATAGCTCTATTGTTAATTTCTTAAGGAGTCTCCATGCTGTTTTCCAAAGTGGCTGCACCAGCTTGCATTCCACCAATATTGTAAGAGGGTTCCCCTTTCTCCACATCCTCTCCAACACTTCTTGTTTACTATCTTGTTGATTTGGGCCATTTTAACTGGTGTAAGGTGGTATCTCAATGTGGTTTTGATTTGAATTTCCCTGATAGCTCATGATGATTAACATTTTTTCATGTGTCTGTTAGCCATTTGTATGTCTTCTTTGGAGAACTGTCTGTTCATGTCTTCTGCCCATTTTTTTGGTGTGATTATCTGTTTTTTGAGTGTTAAGTTTGAGGAATTCTTTATAGATCTTGGATATCAGCTCTTTGTCTGTAGTGTCATTTGTGGATATCTTCTCTCATTCCATGGGTTACCTCTTTGTTTTTTTGACTGTTTCCTTTGCTGTGCAAAAGATTTTGATCTTGATAAAGTCCCAAAAGTTCATTTTTGCTTTTGTTTCTCTTTCCTTTGGAGATGTGTCTTGAAAGAAGTTGCTGTGGCTGATGTCAAAAAGGTTACTGCCTATGTTCTCCTCTAGGATTTTGATAGATTCCTGCCTCACGTAAAGGTCTTTTATCCATTTCGAGTTTATCTTTGTGTATGGTGTAAGTCAATGGTCAAGTTTCATTCTTCTATACATAGCTGTCCAATTTTCCTAGCACGATTTATTGAAGAGACTTTTTTCTACTGTATATTTTTTCCTGCTTTTTTGAAGATTAGTTGACCATAGAGTAGTGGGTCCATATCTTGGCTCTCCACTCCGTTCCACTGGTCTATGTGTCTGTTTTTCTGCCAGTACCACGCTGTCTTGGTGATCACAGCTTTGTAATAAAGCTTGAAATCTGGCAATGTGATGCTCCCAGTTTTGTTTTTCTTTTTCAACATTTCCTTAGCAATTCAGGGTCTCTTCTGGTTCCATACAAATTTTAGGATTAGTTGCTCTAACACTTTAGTATAGTATTTAGGTTTAAACTGAGACTTCTGCTTACTTTTTCTTAGTAAGTCCTTACAGTTCACTAATATCCAGTAATTGGTCTGGATGACAGATGGAATGGAAATTTTAAAAAATTCTTTAAAATTTTAATTCAGTTAGCCAACATATAGTAGTACATAATTACTTTCAGATGTAGAGTTCAGTTATTCATCAGTTGCATAGAACACCCAGTGCTCATTGCATAGAGTCACCATGTCTCTTCTCAGGCAGGCTGTTTAGAGATGAAGATAGACATTTGCCAACTCTTGATAAAAAAAAA